>NW_020954581.1:313523-366412 GCF_900497805.2 Vombatus ursinus
TGACAAAAGATAGACTGTTTCGTTTCTAAGAGAGGATCTATTTCCTCGCTGACACCCGTTTCTATTTTTTAAAGTGACTTTGTGGTCTATGTAGCCTAAATATGTGTTTACAGTAAAACGGTTTATGTGCAGGAGGAAATGTAGTTCTTTATTCAAATGTAAGACTCTACTCTGGGACGGGAGAGGTTGAATAAGGGCAAGCTGTATTCACAGTATGATTTAGGTCTCACCTGGAGGTACAGGCTCCAAAATAAATTTATATTTGGGCCCCTTTCCTCTCTCAAGCATCTAACTGAAGGATGGGGGGAAGGTTACCTCATTTTCTTGGGTCTGACTCCTGTTGTCAGTTGTTCAATCATTTTTAAGTCATGTCCAACTCTTCATGATCCCATTTGGGGTTTTCTTGGCAAAGGTACTAGAGTGGTTTGCCATTTCCTTCTTCAGCTCATTTTACAGATGAGGAGACTGAGGCAGACAGGGTTAAGTGACTTGCCCAGGGTCACACAGCTAAGAAGGGTCTGAGGCCAGATTTGAATGGAGGAAGATGATCTAGGCCTAGCACTCTATCCACTGACCCACCTAGCTACCCCATCTGTTGTCAGAGGATGGCTCTATTCAAGAGTAATTACATTTCTTGTTGCAAGTGAAAAAAAAAGGAAAGAAAAAACAACAGACATTTATCATTTGTAATAGAAAGAAGACTTCTATCTTTGTAGGCCTCAGTTTCTTCATCTATAAAATGAGAGGATTGGCCTGGCTACCTTTTAATCTGTAATCCTATGGTCCTGAGTGTCTTCAATTTCCTAAGCCTCGGTTACTTTATCTGGAAAAGAAGGGGGTTACACCAGATGGCCTTTGAGGTCCCTTTCAGCTCCTAATCTATTGTCCGAAATGACTTAATCAGTCTAGGCCTCAGTTTCCTCATCTGTAAACTAAGTGGGTTCAACTGAGCAGCCTCTAAGGTCCTCTCCAGACCTTCTAAACACTAGACTTGGATTCAGAAGGTCTGTTTCTGAGTTTTGGCTCCGCCATTTCTTAGGGGTTCGACCTTGTGCAAATGACTTCTTTCTAGGCCTCAGTTTCCTCATCTGCCAAATTAGGGGTTTGGAGATGATCTCTAAAGTTCTCTCCAGATCTTGTATCTCTGGGTCTGCTACCAATGGTAAAGAGGAAAACCTGGAAAGCTGTTGTAACCAGGAGATATTGCGGCATGAAAAGTCATTGGGATCAGAGCTGCCGAGCCAGAAGGGACCTCAGAGGTCATCTAGACTAATCTCCCTCTCCTTTTACACATGAGCAAACTGAGGCTCACAGAAATCAACTGACTTACCTGAGGTCACTTAGACAGTAAGCATCAGAACTGGGATTTGAACTCAGGTCCTTTGACTTCATAACCAGAGAGCCTTCCAGTTTAGCACACTGGAATTGTAGTTGTTATGACTGATCTATACAATAAGCATACATGTACATGGTCCTTTAAGGTTTTCAAAGCATTTTCCTCTCAGCAACCCCCTGAGACAGGTAGTCGAAGTCTAATTATTCCCATTTTCCAGATAAGAAATAAAGGCCAGAGAGATGAAATATGTACCCATGGTTGCACCTCTAAAAAGTGGCAGGAGCAGTATTTGAATCCATTTCTCCTGACTCCTAAGGCACGAATTCTTTCCATCAGACCATTACCTCACAAGTTTGTTTTTTAGATTAGCCCACTCTAATCCTTTGACTGGGGTGGCTGAGTGGCACAGTGGCTAGAGCACCGGGCCTGGAGTCAGGAAGACTCATGTTTATGTGCTAAAACCTGGCCTCAGATATTTCCTAGCTGTGTGACCCTGGGCAATTCACTTAACCCTGTTTGCCTCAGTTTCCTCATCTGTAAAATGACCTGGAGAAGGAAATGACAAACCACTTCAGTGTCTTTGCCAAGAAAATCCCAAATGGGGTCACAAAGAGTCAGACTGACCAAACGACATTTACTTGATTTAATTAAAAAAAAAAGAAAGAGGAAAAAAACACAAATACACATTTATCACTTCTAATAGAAAACCTTTCTAGGTCTCAGTTTCCCTCATCTGTAAAATGAGAAGGTTAGCCTAGTTGGATCTCAAAGGTCAGCTATCCAAATCTTTCCTTTTACAGATGAGGTAAGTGAAGCCCAGGTTGATTGGTTTAAAAGAAGGTGACTCACTGCCCTCTATATATGCACACAAAGTGTCCCCTAAATTTCATAACTCCTCTCAGAATAAGTAAAAGCAATGACCAGAGTTAGCATCAGTAACCTTAAGAAAAGAAGCACAGGATCCCATGCAGGTCATAATCAGGTAGAATCTCTGGGGACTCCTTGAGTCAAATTGAGGGAAAACTGAGAAAGTCTGGGTGTTGCCCAGGGAGCTACTCCTGGAATGAAGGTTGATGCTTCTACCTTCAGAAGCCAGAGGCCCTCTGGGGTCCTAGATATGGTCTGGGGCTCTAGATATGATGTGGGGTCCCCAGTCCCCTTTAACCCTCTCACTTTTCATCTGATGCATTGAGCATGAATGATATCAAATTTGGACGTGTTGTTCCAGGGCCCAAACCTCCAGGACATATACTGAAGGACCCAACCAGTTAATCTTGTTTTCCAATACAACAAGGGTTTTCAGGATTCCCAGACTTGGCTTTGAGGAAAATTCTGAAGTTTTCAGTGTGTTAGGCACAGTCACATCAATAACATGGCAGCCTGCTGCTTGGTAAACACCCACCGGAGAGGCTGAAACAAATGGGGCTCTGTCTTGTCCCTTAGGTCCTTGTGTCAAGTCTATCAAAATCAGTGCCATGAGCCATATTCTTCACTTTTTAAAAATTTTCCCTTGCCCTCTAACCAACTTCTTTTCAAGTTAGTCTGATTTCTTTTAGGTTCTGTGTTAATTTTTATACCTGATTTGGGATTCTAAATACCAAAAACATGATAAAGAAATAAGTTGTTTTCTTTGCCTCATTGAGAAGTTAATAAAAAAAATATTCCTACTTAATTCTTCAGCTAGACATTGTGTTAGAGGAAAGTAAATATGTGAGCAAAATGTATGAAGTGATTCATCTGAGGCTGTATGATGTAATTTAATGGAAATAATATAGAGTAAAACTCAAAATTTTCCACAGATTCTATTATTGGGTCAAATTATGTCTCCTGCCTCTGTGGTGATCATTTCTGCCTGTAGTTTTGTCGTTGTCCGCTAACAGCAAAGAATGAACAGAGTTGTCCTATAATTGTAGAATTTTAGGGCTTAAATCAGGATCATTAGGATAATAAGATTGGAAGCTGCATGGGATGCATATACATATGATAAGATGCAAGGTGGTTGGTGGCTATATGGGGGTTAGGACCATGATTAATGAGTATAGGGAATTCCTAGATGAAGAAAATCCCTTTCAAAGCATGTTGCTTCCCTCCAACATATAATCTTAATGAATTTCCTTGGACATGAAGGATTGTGATTTGCCCATGGTGCCATAGCCAGTATGGACCAGTGGGACTTAAACCCAGTTCTTCCTGGTTCTGAGGGTAGCTCTCAGTTCACTATGCTACACTCCCCTCTCGTGTGTGTGTGTGTGTGTGTCTTTACCATTGTGTAAGCCTCCAAAGGAGACACAGTAGACATTTCTAGCCTCTTCTCCTTTCCACCCTTCTCCAAAGGGGTGATTCTCATTCCTGCGGGTAGGGGAGCAGGAGACTAGGGTCAGAGGCCATCACTGCTCCCCTCAGAGGGAGAAAGGCTGTTCCCTTAAATATGGCTTGTCGAGAGGATATGATGGAGTTTGAGCTAACGCTTGATCACTTTGTCATTTTGGCAGAAGGAGGATCCCAAACTCTAGGCTTGACCCCTTTCCTACCTCATGGTAGTTCCACACTGAACACATTTAGCAAATAGCAAAGAAACTCATTTATCCAAATCATAGCAAAACAGAAATCAGAGAAGGAATCCATAGGAGAATATGTACCAGGCAATACAAAGTGAAGAAATTCAACTCAACCAAGGGGAAATTCTCCAGAGTCTCTAGAGAAGCAAGCTGGGGATGGGGCCATGATGGAGATGGCCAGCTCCTCTCATGTCTTCCCAGAGTCTTTTCCTTCAGCAACCTAAAATGGGATTGGCCTCTTCCATCTTCTCTCTTGAAGCTAGATACCATGAGTGCCAGGAACACTCAGAGTACCCAAAGTAACTCTGATTGAAGAAAACTTGAAGCTTGCCCTGAAGAGTTCTGAAGAGAGGCTTGAAGTGAACTTTCATTAGAGAGTCCTAGAACTGAAGGTCTGGCCTCTTGTTAACTCTGCCCCACCCCTCATGCAGGGGAGGGGCATTCACCTCTACCAATAAGGAGAAAGTCTCATGCCAATTCAACCTATGGGACAGGGAATACAGATATAGACATACATACACACAATATTATACTATATATTCATATATTTGCATTCTAGAGTTCTATAATTGAATTGTTTACTGATAGTTTTATTACATGCATATATATATGTATGCATGTGCATATACACACAGGTATACACATATGTATATATATATATACATATATAACTGTGTATGTGTGTGTGTGTCTGTGTGTGTGCATGTGTATGTGTGTGTATACAAGTAGTGCAAGCCATTTAACCTCTCAGTGCTCCAGGGGTCCTTCTATAAGTTGCAGAGAAGGTGCTGGCCAGCATTGGTGACCCTTGGCAAGTTGCATGTTGGTCAGTCAACAAACATTTACTGTGTTCAGTTGTTTTTCAGTTGTGTCTGACTCTTTGTGACCCCATTTGGGGTTTTCTTGGTAAAGATACTCAAGTGGTTTGCCATTTTCTTCTCCAGCTTATTTTACAGATGAAGAAATTTAGGTATACAGGTTTAAGTGACGTGCCCAGAGCTACATAGTGAGTAAGTGTTTCAGGTTGAATCTGAACTCAGGAAGATGAGGTTTCCTGACTCCAGGTCCAGTGCTCAATCCACCTATTTGCCAGGCATTGGGGTAAAAAGAAAGGCAAAAAGACAGCCCCTGCTTTTAAAGATCTAATGGAAGAGACAAGAGAAAACCAATTACGTACAAAAAACATATACATAGAATAAATTGGGATTATCCATAGAGGGAAGGCATAAGCATTAAGGGGGATCAGAATATGCTTCTTGTAGCAGATGGGATTTTAGATGTGTCTTGTTTTAGCAAAAGCAAGGAGGTCAGTGTTGTTGACTCATATCATATATGGATATATGGAGAGAAGCATAATATAAAAAGATTGAAAAGGTAGGAAAAAGCCAGATTGTAAACAGCTTAAATTCCAAACAGGATTTTTATAGTTATCTCTTCCATATTTCAGGGGTTAGGGATGTGATTCTCCTGCTATTCGGAAAATCTGTGTAAATTTTTTTGGCCATCCCTTTGTACCAGAGAAGAAGTCTGAATTATCATGGTATTAAAAGATAAAATATATTGGTATTATACAATACTACACATATATTTTATGCATTTCTGAGTTTCTAAACTTCTCCTGTGTCATCTGTGGCTTCCTCAAAACTCCCCCCAAATTCCCATTTAATTTCTTATACCGAACCGCGATATATGGAAACCACAATGAGGAAAGTGGTGATGTGGAAGTATTTTATCCTGGAGGTGATAGAAGACCACTGGAGTTTATAAACCTAGATGCTGGCAATTAAAAACCAAGTGTTCTCACTTAAGACCTTTTTATCTCTTCTTTGGGCTCTTTAAGAGGTGAGAAAAATTGAACATTCCTGACTATAATGTTACATTCACTGGCACTTATTTCTCTGCGTCTGGTGGCCAAGGTAGAAGTCTTCACACCATGACTTTGCCTACAGTGAAATAATTATTATAACTCACATATTTATCATTCTTTGAAGTTGGCAAATGCTTTCCTCAAACAACTCTGAGATGGATAGTGCAGGTGTCCTTGGTACCCCTATCATGTGATGAGATTGATGGCTAGACAGTATGTGACTTGCCCCAGGTCACAGAGTGACTGTCTTTGCTGGGATCTGCACCAGGTCTATTGATTCCTAGAGATTCCACGCTCTTTCCTCAACACTCCAGAAACAGGTGAGGCAGATAAGGATTCCCTGAACAAAAGGCAGCACAGTGTCTGTCTTTGACCTCTTTCTTAATTTTTTCCCCTTAGTTAAATTTGATTCCTTGACATCAGACAAAGGAAAAGGGAAAGACTGCATACATCAGCCATCTGTCTGTTCCTCTCCATTAGTCATGGGGTTTGGTACATAAGTACACTTACATAAGGTATGGTCTAACCGATTTGTCATAATCTCCTGGGATCACCTGCATAAGGCGAGAGAAAAAGATATTTGACAAGTTTAGATTTTCTTGCCTGGAACCATGAATGAACTTGTCAGCGTGTCTAGGGCAAACTTTTTTTTTCCCCTGAGGTCATTGGTGGGGGAGGTGCTGAGTCCATCAAATGCATCCTGCAGGTGTTTTCTTCACCCTCATGGTAAGAGATGAATGCTTACTGGGTTGATTTTTTCCATCTGTCAAATCATGCAAGTGATTAAGGTTCCAGCCTGTGCCAGAGGTACCTGGGGCAGGTGCTGCCTATTCCCCTATTCCTATTCTGCTAAGGCAGCATGACTCAGATGAGTTATCACCTGATGACGGTAATGCTGGGCTTTTTGCCAGTCTGGGTGATCTATATGTACTATTTTAATGCGTGGAAATACAGAGAAGGAGGAAGACAGCCTCCTGTCACTTAAGACTCAAGACCAAACTGGGATTTACCAGTCTAGAGCGAGTACCAGAGAATTCATTCTAGATTAGCCAAAGATCGTTCCAAACAGATGAGTGCCAAATCTTCACATCATAGTTCCAGATGTTGAAAGCTAATATACTTTGGGATCATAGAAAAGGAAAATAAGGCAATTTTTTAAAATTTATAATTTGGAGTATCCTATCATATAAGGAGGGGCAACTAGGTAGTGCAGTGGATAGACTACCAGGTTTGGAGTCAGAAAGACGTATCTTTCTGAGTTCAAATATGGCCTCAGATACTTCCTAGCTATGTGACGCTCGGCAAATCACTTAACCCTGTTTGCCTCAGTTTCCTCATCTGTAAGATGAACTGGAGAAGGAAATGGCAAACTACTCCAGTATCTTTGCCAAGAAAACCCCAAATGAGGTCACAAAGAGTCAGACATGACTGAAATGACTCAACAACAATCATATAAGTATACATCAGATAAAGGTATCACAGAACAATCCATATTGTACATGAAGACAGCGATTAAAACTATTACATATGACACGTCTCTAGATAAAGAATCACCTAAATGGGTTGCCATGTATGTGATTTTCTTTTCTCCATGTTATAATTTTGCTGTTGCTTTCCTGAGTGCAAGTTAAGGTTGACCAGCATTTGAGCTGTGAGTTGTCTGGATGGCTTAGGTCTTGAGGCTTTGAAACTGGTTACCTATCATTAAAGCCCACTATCAAAATTACGACTTATAATAGAGCCCTGGTCCAAAATTTTTCTTTTGGCAACTGTACCTTGATTGCATAACTAATGAATGAATCACTCTCAAAATAAATAAGAATTGTGCTCATTCCTTGATTTATCTAGTTTTATCCCATTGAGTCAGACATTGCTAAAAAGAGGTCAGCAAAATAGTAAAGAGGAAGAATAGACTGAGGTAGGTAAGAATGCTGGTTTTGGCATGAAGTTCAGATCCTGCCACTGATACATTAATAGCTGTGAGGCACTGGACAGCTCATATCTCCTTAGGTGCTATAGATGAATGTCCATGACTGCTTTGCTAATCCCATAGATGGGTTGTGATCTGTGTTAGGGTCCTTCAGAAAGCCTTTTCTGGTTTTTCCCTGCCCTTCCTCAAGTTATTAGTTATCTTCCTTTGGATATTGCTTTGAATTTATTTATATATTCAGAGACATGTTGTATTCTCACCCTACCCCCTAAGTAGAATGAAAGTTCCTTTAAGTCACTCAATTTTTATCTTTGTACCCCCAGGAGATAATTCTGCAGCTTATACATAATAGGTGTTTAATAAATGTGTAATTAAATTGGTGCAATTTCTCAGCCTATATAATTATATATCTTTTGTATTTGTCCCTTACTCTGGAGGAACAGTTCTCAAACTTTTGATCTCAGGACCCCTTTGCAACTCTTAAAAATTATTGAAGACCCCAAAAAGTTTTTGTTGATGTAGGCTATATGTATCAACATTTCTCATATGAGTAATTAAAACTGACAAATATTGTTCTGTTTATGAGTTCATTTAAGAATAATGGTAATAAGCCCATTTCAAGTTATTATAAATAACACATTTTATGAAAAATAACTATATTTTAGATTCATTTTATATATTTTATATTATACATATTTATGATAATATAACATAAATTACAATTTATACAATATATGATAAAATATACTATATACAAAAATACAGTATATTTATATACATTTATATATTTAATATATTTTATATTCACTAAATGAGAAGAATGGCATTATTTTACATAGTTTTGTAAATCTCTTTAATGTTTGGCTTAATAGAAGACAGTGGTTTTCCTATCTACTTCTTCATTCAATTGTTGCAATATGTTATTTTTGTTGAAGTATATGAAGAAAATCTGGCTTTACACAGACATGTAGTTGTAAAAGGGAGGAGTATTTTAATAAGTAAACAACATATTAGTATTATTATGAAAATAAGGTTTCAATTCATGTACCCCCCTGAAAGTGTCTGAAGTCCCCCAGGATTACATAGATCACACTTTGAGAACCACTGATCTAAGGTGAAAACATGCCACTGATATAAGTGAGACAGAAAGTAGGGAATGGACCAAGAATTCTTTTTCCTACATACCAGGGGCTCAGTTAATGCTATAAATTAATCCATTGTTTCAGTAAAATGGTTGGTGATATTTGCAAACGAATCCACTTTTTGGTAGGGTAAGTTACATATCTCCTTATAAGAATAAGAATACTTCAAGTTCCATTCCATTTCAAGAGAGATATTAGTCCTAGCTCTGGGGTGGAGCCATCCATTCTTATCCTCACCTGGGGTATTCTTCATTCTATTGATGCCTCTCATGCCCTGTCTTCCCCTTCTCCCCCACTTCTTGACCTAAGAACTGATCAAATCAACATCATCATACCATTTCCATCTCCATCTCTGGGATTTCCCAAACCAAAACAGCTTTCCTTGACTACTACCCTTCTTTGTCCATTGTTTTTCTGTTATATATATATGGTGGTGAAGACATCCAGTCACCCTGATCAATATCTGGCCACTGGGCTCAGATGGCACTGGAGGAGAAAGGGAGGGTGGTGATTTTGCATGGCCTTCCATCACTCTAATCAAAGTCAAGTCATCATCTCCCTGATGTTATAGTCCTCTTTGAGAAGAAAGGACAAATCACTACATACATACATATATATACATATATATATGTGTATATACGTATATACACATATACATACACATATATGTGTATACTCATTAATGTCCTCACCATCATATACATACATGTGTGTATATATATATATATATATATATATATATGTATGCATATGGTGGTGAGGACATTAACTAGTTAATCCTAATCAAACTTCTCAATGTTGATCTAAACACAAAAACCCTGATATCCAACCCTGATGGGTTCTAATGGGTTCATGATTCTAATATGAGTGGCTTGTATGTCTAATCTTGTGCAAATAGCATTGACTTTTTCATATGAATTCAAAGAATTCAGTTTAATTCAACAAGCATTTATTGAGCATCTACTATCTGCCCCAGGGCTGTGCTAGGTCCAGAGATTACAGAACAAAAAACAAAACAGTCCTTGACCTTGAGGAATATGCATTTTATTTGGAGAGAACAGGATGTACACAAAAAAGTGTCAAATATACAAAAAGTGAATGCAGAGTGATTGGAAAGGCCTAATAGAACCAGCGCCAGGCTGGTAACACCTAAGCTGAGCTTTAATGGAAGCTAAGAATTCTGAGAGGCAGAGGTGAAGGGAGTGAGTGCATTTGAGGCATAAGAAGAGAGAGAACAGAACAGCTTTTATAAATGCATGGAGACAGGAGATGGAATGTTTGGGATTTGTTGTTTAGTTTTTTCAGTCCTTTTGACTTTTCATGACTCCTTTTGGGGTTTTCTAGGTGAAGATAATGGAGTGGTTTGCCATTTCCTTCTCATTTGATAGATGAAGAAACTGAGGCAAACAGGGTCAAGTGACATGCCCAGGGTCACACAGTTAGTAAGTATATGAGGTCAGATTTGAACTCAGGTCTTCCTGACTCCAGGTCTGGTACTCTATCCACTGTGCCACCTAGCAGTCCTAATGTTTTGTGTGGGGAACAGCAAATAGATAAATCTGACTACACTGTAGAAAGTGTAGTATTAGCTGGGAGAAGTAATGTGAGAACAATTTGGAAAGCTGTTTTATCCAGATCGTGGAAGGTTTTAAGTGCCAGAAAGAGGAATGTACATTTTCCCCAAAGTCCAGGTGGAATCATGGAAAGTTCTTGAGCAAGGAACCAATGTAGTCAATTATTTTGTGATTTTATAAGATGTAATCACCATAGTAAAAAGATATATCGTGCAATTGCTGAAGTCAAGGTGTTTATACTCATTTGAATAGCATTTGGTTTGTACCAATTATTGTCTACTCATAAAAATCATAAGATCTCTAGTTGGAAGGGATCTTGGGAGTCACCTATAGCCCATGGAAGTCACTTCCCCATGGAAGGAAGAAGGAATACTTTCTGTAACAATCCTAATAGATAATAACCCAGCATTTTCTCAAACACTTCTGATGATGGAGGATTCACTACCTAATGGTCCATTCCATTTTTGCAGATTCTAATTGTTCAAAAATTCTTCCCTATATTCTTCTAATCTTATTGGTCTCTAGTTTGGTTTTCTGAAGTCACATAGGACAAATCCAATCTCTCTTCCCCATGATAATCTTTGAAACATCCTAAAATAACTACAATATCTTCTTCAGGCTAAGCATCCACAATTCCTTCAATTGTCCGTCACATGACATGGTTTTTGTGTTGTCTCACCATTCTGTCTGCCTTCCTTGAGATGCTTTATTAAAGTACGGTATCCAAACCGAAGACATGTTCCAGATGTGGACTGACTTAGGGTATGGCAATACATGATAGTGTCACCTTTCACAAGAAACCCTTCTCTACAGCCTTCTTTCTGTACCTTCCATCTACCTCAATTACTTTAGCTATATTTTGTATTTGAGAGGCAACTCTGCACAATGAATAAGGAACGTGTATTAGATTTGGGAAGAACTGGTTCATATTCTAGCCTGCCTATATGACCGTGAACAAATCACTCAGTCTCTCTGTTTGCCAGGTAACTCTCCAAGGTAGGGGTTGACAAACTATGACCCATGGGCCAAATCAATCCCTCTATCTGTTTTCATGTGGCCCAGGATATTATCAAATGTAAGAACCATTCTTATCTTCCAAGCCCTGCAAAAATAATCGGTGGACTAGATTTGACCCATGGTTTGCTAATCCCCATCTAAGGTTATAAATAGCAATCAGCATAAGAAGTTTCCTCTTTGAGATTTCCCAAGGCTAGTGAAATCACAAGACTAGTTTTAATCAAACCAAATATACTTAAACATGTACAGGTTGTTATCCCAGAGAGAATGTAAGCCCCTTGAGGGCAGAGAATGATGAGATAATAATTGTAAAGTGTTTGTAAATTGTAAAGTGTAGCTATTATTATTAGCTATTATTTTTGTCTTTGGATTACCAGTACCATTACAGGCTTGGCACATGAGAGGTAGTCATGGACTCATCCCCTCTTTGGGGTCTTTTCTGTCTCTGGACCTATGATTATGATCAATGGATTCCTTGATTTAGACACTATTTTTCTGTGATTTTAATTTTTTTGAAGTTGAATCAACTCTTTACTTGTATTAAGTAAACTAATGTACTTCTGTCTGGCTAGCCTATCCTTTTACAACTGATATTTTGGATAAAGTGTATGACTTTACATTTATGCCTATTATATTTAATCTCATCAGATCTGGCGTATCATTCCAGCTTTTCAAGATATTTGTGAATCTAGGTTTTGTAACCTGGCTTATTGTATATCCCTCCCTGCTTTGTAGTCATTTGACATGACAACATTTTGTTAGTCAAAAGCACTGGGTGTTTTAGTGGCCAGAGTGTTGGACCTGAGTCAGGAAGACCTGAGTTCAAATTCTGCTTCAGACATTTACTAGCTATGTGGCTCTCAGAATCATTACTTCTCTCTGCCTCAGTTTCTTCATCTGTAAAATGCTAACAAAAGTACTCACCTCACAGAGTTGTAATGAGATTCAAATGAAACAAGATGTAGAGCATTCTGCAAATTTTAAGTGATATACAAATGCTAGCTATTATTATTATTATTATTATTATTATTACCAGGGCTTCTGGGTGGTGCAATGAATAGAGCACTGGCTCAGGAGGACCTGAGTTTATTTGTGTCACCCTGGGCAAAGTCACCCTGTTTGCCTAAGTACCTCATCTGTAAATGGCAAACTACTATATTATCTTTGCCAAGAAAACCCCCAAAATGGGGTAACAGAGCATCAGACATGACTGAAACTACTCAATAACGTGATTATCAAAGAGCCTTTTTCTTTCCCACTTCTGTATTAAATTTTGAGTTTTTTAATATAGTTTTTAGACTAAATATTTGACCAAGAAATAATAATTCTTTTTCTTTTCTTTTTCAGGAAAGCCCTGCTCCTTTTTCTTACGCTATGTGTCATAGCAGGTACTGGACAAATCCCAGACCAAGGTGAGAAGGTTTCCTTGTTACTGGTTTGGTTCTATAGAGGGTTGGCTGACAGAGAGTAGAAGCAGCACATGACTTTTGGTCATCATGGCCTAAAATGCCGCCCTGCAGAGACTAACAATGAAAACATTCCTGGGAGTACAGTGTGAATGTGAGGGTAAAATAACTAAATTTGGGGGGAGAAGGGAGGCAAGTGACCTTTTCCGAGTTACTCAGATCTTCCGTCTGAGAAATTGCTTACATTTTTAAGCAAACGCCCCCTAAAAGAGAATTCTCATATAGTGAAAAAGCTCCGATTGTGACCTCACAGGCCGTGGGCGTTCTTGGGGGTGGCCTCCTGGGACTCAGTTACCTTTGCACTTCTGGAGACAACACAGGCCTATGAGAAATGTCCAGTCTGGATTTGCATCATTAAGAGACAAAGTGAAATTTGCATACTAGTGGGTTTGGGGTTTTCCTTATTTCAGAGGCAGATGCTGGTTAGAAAAGAGTTCAGTATTTCTGGTTTGTGTGTTTGTTTGTGCCCACTGGTTGTTGTGGTCCTGGGCTGGGGGAGGCGGGAGGTTACCAAGAACATTCTACGAGAACAGCAGAAATGAGGATAACACAGGCTGGCAGGATTACCTCCTTTGCTACCCTATTAATTGATCTTTCAGAAGTCACAGAGAGATGGAATCATAGACTGAGAGCTGGAAGGGACCTTAGAGGCCATCAAGAACAGCCCCTTCATTTTACAGATGGAGAAACTGAGGCAGGGAAAGTTAAGTGACTCCCATGTCTAGAGCAAAATTATACTTTAGCAAACATTTTCTTTTGTGTGTGACTGACAAATTTGCCTGAAAACACCTCACCTACAGTGAAACAACTAGGTGGCATAATGGATAGAGCATGAACTTGGGGTCAGAAAGGCCTAAGTTTGAATCCTATCTCAGACACTTACTAGATGTGTGACCCTAAGCAAGTCAATTGACTTCTCTCAGCCTTACCTTCCTCATTTGTAAAATAATAGCACCTACTTTACAAGGTTGTTGTAAAGATCAAATGAGGTGATATATGCCTCATATATAATGTTATAATAAAGCCCTTTGCAAATAATAAATTTGTATATAAATGTAAGCTATTATTGTCATTATTATTACAATGGAATAAGTGATTTCATGCCATATGCCTTGGGCATCCAAAAAAATGACTTTCTGAAGAGCAAGCCAGAACAGACTCTATGTGATTATATGTTACTCGGTTTTATTACTTTATTCATTTTCAAAATGCTATTATAATAAAACAGTGGGTTGAGCCTCTTTTGGTGCTGACAGCCCCTGGCATTAAAAGTTACATATAAGGCTTAATTATGTTTTGTTAAGTACATAGAGAATTGTTTTTTTTTTATCTCACAGATGTTAGTCCCATTGAAATAAACATATGAGAAGACGAATTTTTAAGATGTTTCATCAATGCTCATCCTGCTGTCATTTTCTCATGACTTCTCCTTTTCCTCCCAGAAGTCTCCCCTGTAGCAGAGAAGCACATCTATGCCAAATATATCAGCTGTTACCTGGGGCTCAAACATGGCATTTGTATGAGCATGGCATGTTCTTCATTGGTGGAGACATTAATCTTGTCTAATACTTGATACTTCATTCTACATTGGTTGTCTACCACCTCTGTTGGTCCCCTGATGTCACAATTGGGCATTGTACTGATCTGAATTCCGAAATCTTCCATTTTCCTTTACATTCCTGGGGTCATCATGCTCCTGCTTACTTTATTCTCTCATTTCACAAAAGCTTTCCCAAGGACGAAACTTTTGGGAGACATATCCTACTGGGTTACCCAGTAGCTTATTTCCAATTTGCGAGGTATCTGACCTTTTATCATGCCAGAATCTTGGAGTCATGCTTCATGCTCTTAATACCAAAGATTTAGAAGCAGCATGGAGCAGTGGGTAGAGGAGTGGACTGGGGATCAGGAAGAATGGGATTATAATCTTGCCTTAGGCACTTACTTGCTGGTTGACCCTGGGACAATTATTCAATCTCTTTCTGGTTCTCTTTCCTCATCATATAAAATGGTGGTGGAAGGGTGAAGGTGGAAAACCAGATGGCCTTTAAGCTCTCTTCCAGCTCTAAGACTATGATCCTGTGATAAATAATTTTGCAATCCCAGATTTTACTGCTGTTAGGTGGCCCTGCTAACTCTCCCAATCTTAAAAATATGTTTGGCCTCAGTCTTCCTTATACTAACAACTGATGGAAATGAACCACCAGAAAATGTGGTCTGATGGAATTGCAGAATTGCAGAATCCCTCCAGTTCATATGGCATACCAGGTATCTCTTTGTAGACACAGCCTTATTAGGCTTAAAGTAGAGAGGTTCAAATCTTAGCACTGATGCTTACAAACTGCAAACTTTGGCCAGGTATTTAAAGCCATCTTAGTTTTTTTGCCTTTAAAATATGGCGGTTGCCCTAGATGACTTTTGCATTCTCTTATAACCCTAAATCTATGATCTTATGATCCTGAGACATTTGGGCCACAGTGAAAAACCACATGGTCGATTAAAGGAGGCAATACTGTTCTTCTAGGATTGATTAGGATAGCCAGAGTTTTCTTTACAACTTGGGCAAAGAGTCACAAAATTTCAAAGTTGGAAGGGATTTCAGTGTCCATCTAGTCCAGCCCCTATCTTAAAAAAAGAACCTCCCCCATACACGCATGGTGCTACATGTTTGTAATCCCAGCTCCCAGAGAGGCTGAGTCTGGTGGACCTCTTGAGCTCGGGAGTTCTGAGTTGCAGCAGGCTAAGCCTATTTATTACTACTACTCTATGTTCAGCATTATGCTGAGCCCCTGGGAGTAGAGAGGAGTGGACCAGCCCAGGTTGGAAATGCAGTAGGGCCAATCAGAGTAGACCCAAGTCAATGAGAATCCTGGGAGAGATAGGGAGACCCAGTGTTAATAAAAATAATTAAATAACAATCATCATCATCATCATCACCATCATCACCATCATCATCATCATCATCATCACCTCTTCTATGATTATATCTGATAAGGTCTCTGCTTGATGACCTCTGCTGAGGAGAGGAACTCACCACATCTAGTGCCAGCCCATTTCCACATCTGAGAAGCTTTCACTGTTAGGAATCAAGCCTAGGTACTTCTTTGCAGTTTTCAAGGATCGTTTCTTGTCCTGTCCCCTGCAACCAAACCAAACAAATTAAATCCATCCTCCACATGATTCTCTTATCTTAAACAAACACACATTTTCTCTCGGTCCTGATTTCACTATTTGTCCAATAAGGAAAGTAAGCCCTTCTGTTTAGAGACACAGTACGATTGATTCCTGTTTGGAAACTGATCTATGTATGAAAAGTTTATTCAGATTTAGGGAATGTGAAGTTTAAGCATATTACGTCATTTGAAAGTCTCAGTAGGCATTAGGCCTTCCTGCACACAGTGCATAATGGTTTCTGTTGTTAAATATCACTTGGGTTATTTAAAGGACATCCCTTGTGTCTTATAGATTTTGGAATCCTATATAAAGGACATTACTTTCCAGGAATGGATATGTCTGTGTGTTTTTTTTTTTATTTTTTAAAATTAAGAATGAATTAAATGTAATCTGTAGACCAGAATTCCAAGCTCTGGGCTTATATAGACTAGGTTCAATCTTAGGGGTCCCCAAATGCATGTAACTGACTCATTTTGTCCCCAACTGAGTGGGAGATTAGCTCATTTCTAGGTCTCTACTAATATGCATAATAGGGTCCCAAATTCCTGCATGCAGGCAACACATATTTATTAAGCACTTACTATGTCTTAGGCACTGTTTTAAGTTCTGGGTATACAAATACAAGGAAAAAGACCCTGCCTTCAAGGAACCTACATTCTAAGAAGGTGAGACAACACACACAAAAAAAAAGAAGTGAAAAGTGAGACTGAGGATGGAGACGATTCCTTATCAGAATCATAGTGTCAAGGTCTGGAGCATCAGACAGACAGCCAGGAGGGGCATGAAGTATGGCTGGCCAGGGCCTGTCCCCAGAATGGAGGCCCCTGGAAGGATCTCACAATGGGAGGAGGGGAATGGCATGACAGAGGGATGTTCCAGGTTGAGGAAACTCCAGGCACTGAGAGATGTTCTAAGCTAAGGCAGCTAAGTCATGGTGGATGAGGGACAGTATGGTGTAGGATATAGAGTTCTAGATCTGAAGACAGAAAGACCTAGGTTCAGATTCTTTATTTGACACTTAATAGCTGTTTGACCTAGGAAAGTCATAGTAGCCTTTAGTTCAACCCAAACATTCTGGGTTTTGTTGTTTGTGTGTTTTGGTATCAGCTCTTCCTGGCTTTTTCCAGGCTGGAGGGTTAGCAGCCACTCAAGGCCTAACCCCACGGCTGATTGTCATGGGAGCTTTTACCTGCTCCATTTCTGACCAGGGCTGGTTTGTCCTTCTTTAGGCAGCATGGTGGACTTCCCTACTCCCAGGGACTCACCATATTGATGCTGAACTTAGTGTGAATGCCTAATTGGCTCAGCCCACTATAACTCAGAACTCCCCAGTTAATGGGATCCTTCATCCTCAACCTCTCAGGTAGCAGGAGTTAAAATATTGGCCCTTATACCCAGGCTCACCCATGTATTCTGAACAAAAGTCTTCACCACAAATTATTTGGTGGCTAGTCATCTAGCCTTTTCTCAAGGACCTCCAGGGAGGGGAAAACTATCTCCCAAGGCAACCTGTTCCTCCATAGGGTAACTCCAATTTTTAAGCCCCAGACTCAGGAAGAACTGAGTTCAAATCTGGTCTCAGAAACTTCCTAGCTGCATGACCCTGGGCAAGTCACTTGACCCTGTTTGCCTCAGTTTCCTAATGTATAAAATTAATCATTGAAGGAAATGGCAAACTACCCCAGTATCTCTGCCAAGAAAACCCCAAATAGGGTCATGAAGAGTCAAACACGATTGAAACAAAACAATAACAAATTTTAAGGAAGTTTTCATTTATATCAAGTCTAACTTTCCTCTTTGCCACTTCTATCCATTGTTCCTAGCATTGGCCTCTGAGACCACACAAAGGGGCACAGTGGATAGAGCACTGGGCCTGGAGTCAAGAAGACCTGAGTTCAAATCTTACCTCAGGCACTTACTAGCTGGGTTATCCTAGGCAAGTCATTTAACTTCTTTGAATTAATTTTCCTCATCTCAAAAATGAGAGGAGTTGGAGTCAAGGGCCTTTAAGGTCCTTCCAGCTCCAAATCTAAAATACTATGAAAATCAGTCTTCCTAGTCCTTCAAGCTCTTGAAAACAGTTTTCATGTTTTTCTCTTCTTTAGGCTCAGTCCTCACAGTCTTCAACCAATACTCTTATGGCATAGACTTGAAGCCCTTCTCTTTCCTGATTGCCTTTTTCTGACATTCTCTAGCTTATCAAAGTCATAAGACCATTGATTCACAGAATTTCCTTATCCTTAATTCCTGCATACTCTCACAAGGTGGACACTAAACTCAAATGAGATAGTATCTAAAGTGCTTTGCAAAGCTTAGAGCACAATAAATATTATTTGTTCTTATTCTATCAGACTCTTTTCTCTTTTACTTAGACATAAGTAGGGCCCCATGGGTGTCTGCCTTTAAAGAATGAACTGTTCTTTACAAGAGGTAACTCTTTGAGTTCATATTGCCTTAAGAAGCTGAGTAACAAAGAAGGGAGCAGATATATATATATTTCTGCCTTCAGTCACCAAGAGCTTTTAAATAAAGTGAAGGAAAGAAATGATCACTTGTACCATAGTTTCCAATAGTCTTGATGGGAAGAGTTTTTAAAAAACTTTTTAAAAAAGTTTAAAAAAATTTTAAAAAAAATTTTAATTTCCCCCAAAATTCCCCTTCTGCCCATTGCTGCCACTGCCACAACCAATACCACCACCACTACCACCACCACCACCACCATCACCTCCATCATCATCACCACCACCATCACCGCCACCACCACCATCATCACCACCACTACTAGCACTGTCACATCACCACCACCACCACCACCATCACCTCCATCATCATCACCACCACCATCACCACCACCACCACTATCATCACCACCACTACTAGCACTGTCACATCACCACCAACACCAGCACCATAACCTCCATCATCACCGCTACCAGCAGCACCACAACTACCATCACCACCACCACTGTCTCCACCACAACCACTACCATTACCCTCACCACCACCACTACTACCATCACCCCAACACCAGCACCATTACCTTCACCACCACCTCCACCACAGCTACCTGCATTGCCACCATCACAGCCCCCATCAGGTAACTATCCTGAAGATTAGGTTGTAAATGGCAGCTGAAGGGGCAGCTAGGCAGCACAGTGGATAGAGCTCCAGCCTTGGGAGTTCAAATCTGGCCTCAGATACTTCACACTTACTAGCTGTGTGACCCTGGGCAAGTCACTTAACCCCAATTGCCTCACCAAAACAAAACAAAAACAATAAATGGCAGTTGAGGCTATTATTCACTCTTGTTGTCAGTAAAGCAGGCACACACACACAAACCCAGAGAGAAAATAGTTTTTAGGAAGAGATTTTGAAATAATAACTAATAAAGTAAAAATAGCTGCCATTTATGTTTCACCTCATGCTAACTTATGGCTACAAAATGTTTTTAATGAAATATGTTATTTGTAAGCATCTTGAGGCAAAGGACTAATTCATTTTTGTTTTTCTATCCCCCGGTGCCTGAACATAGTCTGAACTTAATGTTCAGTGAATTTCATTGATCCTTACAAGCACCCTAGAAGATAAATGGCATAAGCATTATTACTATTTTAAAGATGGGAGAACTATGGTATCAATGAAAGGCCAAGTTTTATAGCCAAGGTCAGAGTTAGATCTGAGAATTAAACTTGAGTATTCTAGTCCAATACTCTCTCCACTATATCATGCTTCCTCTCTGTTACTAGAAAGGAGGCATGCTATTTCCCTTTGGCCCTTGAGGTCCCATTTATAAAACACAAATTTCATGTCAAGGCCAGGATTTTCAGTTCTTCTATAATCATAAACTTTTATGACTTGTTCTATTTTCCATCCTTAATAAAAGGAAAAACTAAAAAAAATCCAAAATAATTTCAGACCTTTAGAGAATTGAAATATACATTGTTCAGTGTGAATATGAAAAAAAATGAATACACTTATCAGAAACATGAAACTCAGAAGACAAGCATGGTGGTGTTTGGTCACCAGAATGAATGTCCTTTGGAGACTTCCTTGGCTTCCTCTAAGTCCTAAATAAAATCCCATCTTTTCCAGGAAACCGTTACCAATCTCTCTTAATGCTAGCACCCTCCCTTCTGTTACTTCTTATTAATCCTGTACAGTTATTTCTTTTCTCCCCCATTAGACTGTGAGCTTCTTGATGGCAGGGACTGTCTTTTGCCTCTTTTTGTATTCCCAAGGGCTCAGCACAGTGCTGGCACACAGTAGGTGTTTATGGCAAATGTTTATTGATTGATGGATGGATGTGATGTCAGGAATTAAGTGCTTGGATATCCAATCATCAACATTCATCTCCCCTCCAGGAAATTTCATTCTATTCAATGAAATAATTAGTTACTATTGATGAACATGTCTTTTTGAAGCCAAGGGGCACCTAACAGTTGGAGCTGTGAGAAGCAGTGCTAAATATTAATGTTCTTTAAATATAATTTGTCATGTTTTATGATTCCTTTACTGCATAAGATGCTTCAGCATTTGTTACTTTAAGCTGTATTTCATCCAAGAGAAAGCATAAAAAGTCTTTTATTAACAGATGTAGGAGTCTGGTAGATGTTTTGAAACTCTGAGTTTGGGTTACTCACTCATGATAAATGATCATTTTTCATGGATAAATTCATTGTTTTCAGAATGGATATTATGAGGAATTGGCAGGCACCCTTTCTTTTTCTAAAACAGTAATGTATTTTCCCTCTTTCTCTGTCTATGCTGGTTGGTTCACTGCCACCAAAATCTTGGCACTGTTACAAAATCTCTAACATGATGAGTAACCACCATGCAAGGTGTGTTCCTAATTTCCAGCATGCATGCAACGCTGAAGTTCATGCTCCCTATGTCTGAAAATCACGTATGTGGAAATCTCCATGGATGTTTTCTGGAGGTTATTTCCTATAGAAATTAATCCAAAAATGCTTTGATTGTAAAGAGAGAGGCAGTTCATACTACCTCGCTACAGGAGTCCCCAAACATTTTCAGCTAAAGACTCTGTAAGCCCTCAACAAAAACGTTCACAACTAGTTTATAAAAAACTCACTTAATGTTTTATAATTAAGTTTATATATTATTTCTCGTGGTAGATATTTATCTTCAAAATATGCCAGCCTATTCTCCCCACTTATCTTGAAATGTCCTTCATACTGGTATTCCATACCTTAACCATCTTCTCACATCTTAACTTTTCCTCTATCAATGAAGATGTAATCTGTTTTGGGGAACCGCTGAACTCATTGTAGGAAACCTAAAGGTGTTACAAGAGCTCCTTTAGACATAAATATTCTGTGGAGTTAGTTCAGTGGACTGAAAGCCAGGAAATCTATGGTTGATTGCTGACTCTGCTTTTAGCTGGAGTCTCATTATACTCCTTGATACTTCAAAGGACCCATGATCTGAGAATAAGAAGTGTCACCTCCAACAACGCAGGTCACAACTTGGCTGACTTGTCCATACTCTCCTTCAAATCTTCAACAGGATGTCTATCCAACAGAAGGTCCTTCTTCTAGTTCTCTTCCCACCCTGGAGATGCCTCCACCCTGAGGTCTGCTTTCCTGATGGGTGTTTTCTGGCCTAGACCATGGAAGATCATGAGGCCATGTTCCCTTTTACTCCCAACTCTACTCATTATCCAGACTTTTCTACTTCCTTACCACCAACCTTTTTCCCCTCCCATGATTTCTAGCTCTTCTATATCTGTTTCCTTTTCCATTGAAAGGAAAGTTCTTTGTGAGTAGGGACCATCTTATTTATTTTTATTTGTACGCTCTGGGCTTAGCATAGTGCATTGTATGTAGTAAACTATCTATGTATCTATAATATGCTATCTATCTATCTATCTGTCTGTCTGTCTATCTGTCTGTCTCTCTATCATCTATGTTTTCTTTTCTTCCTTCCTTCTTTCTTTTTTCTCTTCCTTCCTTTTTTCTTTCCTTTCTTCCTCCCTTTTTTCTTTTCTTTCTTTCTTTCTTTCTTTCTTTCTTTCTTTCTTTCTTTCTTTCTTTCTTTCTTTCTTTCCTTCATTTGTTTGTTTCTTTTTCTTTCTTTCTTTCTCTTCCCATTGCATAGATACCAAGAGTGCATTTAGCATGCATTATCCCTAAGTACTATCACAACATGACAAGCCCACCTGCTTTCCCAGATATAGCTCTCTCTGATAACATTCTTTAAGCTGCTTTTCTTGCACAGTTCTTAGCTGGTAATGTGTTACAGCTTGCTCGTCTGCCCTCCTCCCCCCAAAGACTTTCCACTGCCCTTTGGTCGGCTTTCAACTTTAATACTTTGGCAGCTGTGATATCTCGTGACTCATGGCCATACAACATATGACTAGACAATGTAGAATAAAGTGGAGGTGTGGCAATTTTCCAGTTCATTTTAACTAGATAATCCAACTCAGTAATTGAGATTGGAAAATTTAATCCATCCTGGGACTTGTATTATCCAAATAATCATCAATTCTCTAGTCAACTTTTGTAGATTTAGCTATAGTGTGATCTTAGACAATTTATTTAACCTTGTTGGCTGTTTTTTCTGCCTATAAATTACTGCAGAGAACAGAGCTTGTCTCAAATCACCAGGGTGTAATGAAAATTTAAGTCATAGATTTCGTCACTGAGTATATAGCACCTTCCGTGTGTGGGATGGACTAGATGGCTGAGGTCCCTTCTAGTTCTCCAAGTCTATGATTATTCAGGCCAATCTTATCTCTTAATTGTAAGTGTCATTGTGGGAAGATCAACTGAGCCCTGATCCCTGCTGAGAAATGCAAGATGTGTGAAATTCAACACATCCTTTTGGAAATTCAAACATATTATCATTTATGCCTTTGGCTGAAAGTGAATGATGATTGTGAGGTAACTAGGAGACCTTAGTCTCAACAAATGGGTAGAATTGGTAACATAAAAAATATAAATAGAACCTTAACCATGGGCTCTTACATCTTGTAAAACTATGTCACATATCTTGATATGCCGCACAGCCAATGATGTGATATACACATGAAGCTAATTCAACTCTACCCTACAATTTAATACAGACTCAGGGTTAACTGCCATGTAATCCCCTCTTTGATATTCACCACCATTGTGACCTTTAGCAAATCATTTAACTTCCCTGGGCCTCAGTTTCTTTTAACTGTTAAATATAGAGGTTGGAGTAGATGACCTCTGAGCGCCTTCCTGGTTCAAGATTTATAGGATTCTGTGAAGTAGAAATTTAGTACTTAATATAATAAGTATTTAATACAATATTGTACTTTATGGGTCAGTTTCTGTTTGTCCTCCCTCCTATGGGCTAAATCTCAGTTTTTCCATGATTTTTTTCATTCTGTGCCATTCTTAGCTGCATACTTCTACAAATCCTCCAGAGATAATCTACCTAAGAAACTGGAGGACTTCCTCTAGGCTGAGGGTTCTTAACCTTTTTTGTGGGTGATGAACCAACTGTTGCCTTAGGCAGTCTGATAAAATCCATGGACCCCTTCTCATAATAATTTTTAAAAATGCATAAACTAAAATATATAGAATGCATAAAATGTATAAAATACAATACAATTATATTAAAGTACAATTATCAATTTTTTAAGTTTTTTTTTTAAGATCATGGACCCCAGGTTAAAAAACTACCATTCTGGGTCTTATAACAACACCAAAGAGCCCTCATTGTACTCCTCCAATGTGCCATGTGAGTGACCTTGGGTTTCCAATTCTAAAAAAATGATGGAAGGGCTCAAACTCTGCTTGATTGTATCATACTAGAAAAGCTTTGAGAATGGTCCAAGCAACAGATCATGTGTACTGTGTGAGGACTGACCTGGTTAAGCATGGAGAGGATTATCACCAGTAGTATGGTCTCC
This sequence comes from Vombatus ursinus, assembly GCF_900497805.2. Classification (NCBI taxonomy): domain Eukaryota; kingdom Metazoa; phylum Chordata; class Mammalia; order Diprotodontia; family Vombatidae; genus Vombatus; species Vombatus ursinus. Next base: position 337,488 of record NW_020954581.1, read on the forward strand.
AAGTAAAGAATTTTTGGCCAGGTGGCCCTTGAAATAGATAAAAATACAAGTAGTCTTAAGTTCTGTGTAGTTATTTTCTGCTTTGGCAGCAGTGGTGGCAAAGTAGAAATAAAGAGGGGAGAAGGTACAAAATTAAATGATTTTTAGACTTTCTATAAACATGAATTCATCTACTTGTACTCTAAATATGAGATTATTGTCAGTGACCAAAATGTTGACATGCTACTAGGTCAAAGATTCTTTCCATTTTGGTTCCATGGAGAGTCTGAGAAAACCTACGTGCCCCTTTGGCAGTCTGGGGAAGCCTATGTACATGTTCTCAAAATAATATTTTTAAATGTATAAATTAAAACACATGGCACTCCAAAGGAAACTAATTATACTGAAATAGAGTTATCATTTTTTTTTAAGTTTGTGGACCCAGGTTAAGAACACCTGTATCAGAGACTTTTAGAGAAACTCAACCATAATGATATTAACATTCTTATAAATGAAACCAGAAAACATAAGGAAGTTTTAGCTAAATGGAAGGATGACTCCTTAAAGAGACAGACAAAAGAGTTGGCAGAGATAGCTTCATTGCGCCCCAAAGGCAATAAAGATGAACCAGGATTTTCTTGAACCCTTGATCATTTCTCCTTGTAGTGCATATAATTGGCACATGGAAAAAAACCAAACAAACAAACACATACACACACATGAAGGTACTTGTACCTTAGGTGCCATCATCTGTTGCAGAAAAGGAAGAATAAGAAGTGCCATGCAGAACTGACAAGATCCTCTAAGTGAAGTCAACGTATTCACTGATACTCAGTGACTTAAATGTGAATTCAGTCACAGGAGAGGACTGCAAAAACTAGTTAGAAAATATAATTTGGGATTAAGAAATGAACCACAAGATATTACAGTTGGAAGGGACCTTAGAGATGCTCACTCCAACCACTGGCGAAAGCTTGGAGAATAAAGGTTCATAGAACTCCAGATGGAGAGGACCTAATAGTTTGTCTAGACAAGCCCCCTCTGGAAAAAATGAAGTGTTCATGTTTGTCCTGCATTTGAGAAGGTGATATTATCATAGATCATAAAGACTTCCTTCAAAATTTAGTAATAGCTAATATAATAGCATCATTAAGTTATACTCACCAAAAAGAAAAGAAAACTGCTCAGTGGATAGAGCAGCAGCCCTGGAGTCAGAAGGATCTGAGTTCAAATCCATCCTCAGACATTTACTATCTGTGTGACCCTATGCAATTCACTTAATCCCAACTGCCTCACCCTACTCCCCCCAAAAAGAAAAGAAAACTACCAGTAAGTCATTTTTATTACTCTTTATTTCACTTAAACACTAGAAACCTGTTCACTCAGCTATAAAATAGTGATAATAAATACCTGCAGTACTTACACCATTAGACTGTAAGCTTGTTCAAAGCAGGGACTTTTTTTTAACCTCCTTTGTGTCCTCAGAACTTAGCAATGAATATGTTGACTTCATTTAGAGGATCTTGTCAGCTCTACATGGCACTTCTTATTCTTCCTTTTCTGCAACAGATGATGGCACCTAAGGTACAACTACCTTCATGTGTGTGTATGTGTTTGTTTGGTTTTTTCCATACAGTATATAGTAGGCACTTAATAAATGCTTGTTGACTTGATCTCACTGGATTATTTTGTTGTGACCATCATGTAAATTGTTCTTCTGGTTCTACAAATTTCAACATTCTCAAGGGTTTTTTTTAAACAATAGATACTCTGATGCCAATGAACATCATGATAACTGAGTAGAAAGATGGTATTTGAAGAGAAGAGAAAACAAGTGTTAATAATCAAGACTAACCATGAAACAAATGTCCACAAATCCTAGTCCAGCACAAAATCTACCCTAATTCCCAACTAAAATGCAGATAGGACCAAAGCTTCTCTCTAGTCTGGGCCGATGACTAGTAATGTACAACATGTGCTGGCTATCAATATTTTCAAAATGGTCCCATGCAACTAGCAAAATTACAAAAGCATTGACAAACAAAACATAGCAAATTAAAAACAAAACTCTTGAATTTTTAAAAGTGAAATTTACCCAACTGTAACAATTTCTCCCTAAATTGCTGACATGTAAATAAAGAGGAAATTGAGAATTACTACAAAGCATAATATGAGGTGAGCTGTTATCTTCTCCAATTCTGTTGTCAATTACAAATCACTTAACCAACTGTTCAAAGACATAGGATGTCATGGGGATGGGGGCTACCTCCAGCAACATAGATGGCAGAAACTCTGGGACTTCATAGATTGTGGGATCATTGATTAAGAGCTGGAAGAAAACCTCAAGGTCATTTAGTCCAACCTCATTTTATATATGAAGAAACTACAGTAGAGAAGTGAAGTCACTTAAAGTCACACAAGGTACTAAGTAGTAGAGCTGGGATTTGAACCGAGGCCCTCAGAAATCTATTCAAAATCTATTATAAAAATATCACTTTTTAAAAGTGATTGCTACTAAGTATTATTACTATTATTAGAAAATATTATTACTAAGTGCTTTATACTTTATTATATAATTTTAAGACTATGTAAAAAATATTACATGACTTTGGGATAAATGCTAATGTCATGGCAAACCATGAAACAAAGAGAAATACTAATGTAGCTCCTAGTCCTGTGCAGGTGTGTGATTCTGGGCAAGTCATTTAGCCCTATCTGCCTCAGTTTCCTCATCTGCAAAATGAGCTGGAGAAGGAAATGGCAAACCACTCCAGTATCTTTGCCAAGAAAACCCAAATGGGGTCACAAAGAGTTGGACGTGACTGAAATGACTAAAGAGAGAGTATAGAGTATTCACATGCTCATAGATGAGAGAGGTGCTGCAGTGGATGGCGAGCTCCATGTTCTTGTTACGCCAGAATGAAGAAATGTGTCAATATAAAATAGAGGAAGAAAGTTCAAAAGATGTTAAGAGTCACAGGTCTAGCTTTTTTTTAAAGCCATATTATCTATAGCTGAAAAATTCATTTTAACATGAGACTCTCTAAACTTAACTAGGTTTGCTTCTAAGATGACAGATAAGCAATCCACTGCTAGGCTGGCACTCAAAGCCCAGGGCTTACACTCTACCAGCCTAGCCTTTGAGAATCCAGAATCCCCTCCACATCATGAGAAAGAAGAAAATACTAATGGAGAGAAAATAATCACATTACTCTCACTAAATAAATTGTTTGTGACATTGCTGTGTTCAAAATAAAATCAATGATGAAAGAATTAGCTTCTTGTTTTGTAACAGCCTTTTAAAATAACGTTATACAGAAATATTCCACTGAAATTTTGTTTAAAAGGGTTATACCCCAGTGGAATACTTGAGAACCCCCAGATTACTAATTAGGTTAGTAGGTCAGTGAATTGTCTGCCTAGAAGGACCCGAGAGAATGAGACAATGGGACTTGGGTGAAGTTCACTTTAATCATGGGTGAAGACTAGGAAAGGTCCAGAACATGGAGTACTGCTGGGGTGGGATATGTAGAGTTAAGGAGGAAATGAAACAGTGAGTGGAGCATTGTCTGTTGGAGGAACGGCCTAATGGAACTGGATGCCAATGGGTATGGGAGAGATGACAGAGAGAGAGGGTGCAGAAAAAGGGCAGAGAAGAGGGACTTGGACCACTTCCCAGGTTTACTTATGCCTTGCTTTACCTCACTCGGCTTAAAAAGAAAAAGGCATCCTATGATACGGAGCAAATCAGAACCTGTCCAGCCTCAGAAACAGTCAAATCCACACCCACAGCTGGACCAGGTTCCAGTGTAGACAGCCTTCCTGTATGGAACAATTTTCATGCAAAAATCATTTAGAGCAAAGCCACAGCCTCTTAAATAAGGGGTGGGGAATGGGGAAAGGATTTTTTAATGTGACATTCATGAGGCTGAGAAAACACAGATGCTTTGATCTTTGTTTAATTTTTCTCTCATGTTTCTTCTATGAGTTAGTCTCTTGTTGAGAGTTATCCATTTTTACCCTGTATTCTAAATCTCCCTTCTCTGAGCTTGGGGAGTGGGTTGCCAGGGACTTTTGGGAATGAACTGAAAGAAGCTAAAGTTGAACGTTAGCCTTCCAGTCTTATGATCTTTTACAGAGGGCCTTTTTTTTTTTACTCTTATATGAAAACTCATATAGCATTGCTGTTCATTTGTTCCATCACCCCGTGTTTTGGAGTGTTTCTCATACGTCTAGTATTAGCCTAAGTTTCATGAAGGGTATTCATAACGTAGAAGACATGGTCCTCATAACTAGAGAATGTAGAAAATGTGTCATAAAGTAGTTTTGATTAGATAATGGAGAAATATCAAGTAAAAGAGTGATCAAGGTAGATAGGTAGGGAGAGAGAGAGAGAGAGAGAGAGAGAGAGAGAGAGAGAGATGGATGGATAAATAGATAGAACAAGTAAGTTAGCTAGCTATATGGTAAACAGTATAGATTAAGCCTTAGGAATACAGATAAAAGTTCCTTAAGGAACTTATGTTCTGTTTGGGAGAAGGCAATACAAGGAGAGAATACGGGGTGACATGGTGAGGAGATGGCCTGGAAGTGATATGGAGGCCTGATCTGGGCAAGATAAAGCAAGAGTTCACCTACCAGACTCAAAGAACTTCAGAGGATACAAAGGTGGAGTGCCAGGTAGAAAGGAATGTGTGTGTGTGTGGGTGTGGGTGTGTGTGCATGTTTGTGTGATGACACATATAAAGATGATGGTTGGAGTGTAGGCAGCATGGCAAGGAGATGATTGGGAAGTGGTGGGAAGGTAAGGGTCTGGGCAAGATAAAGTGAAAGCTCATCCTGTTGGTCTTGAGGAATAAAAGCAGATGAAATCATATTCTCTACAAAGTTCTCCTCTGATGCTTTAATGGCATTGTTAAGGTGACCTGGGTTCTCAAAGTCTATACCATCAAGTCATACCTTCTGTCAGGTTCTACCATGCTGGGAAGGCTTCAGGCATAGTTCCAGTAGTGACTCAGTCTATTGTCCAAGGGCCAGCAATGTGCTCAATTATAGAAAGGCTTATCACCAGTAGATTAGGCCAATAAATGCTACTGTCATGACAACCCACAAAACAAAAAAGAACATAGCCTCTAGTCTTGTGTGAATGTTAATTAGGGGATAAAGGTTCAAAGGATACTAAGAACCACACATCTAGCTGGGGAAAAAAAAGCCTTATTTCATTAGACTGCCAAAAGGGTCTGTGATGCACCAGAAGGGTTAAGAACCCTTGACCTATGGACAATCCATCTTCCATTTCGATCCTGTTCAGGACATCCTCCGTAACAGTGGAGAGCACTTTTGGTTAGCATCCACCATCTTATTTGAACCTCATAACAACCATATAGGGCAATGAAAGAATCAGGACCTGGATTCAAATCCCACTTCTGCTGCCTACTTCCCTTTTGACCTTAGGCAAATCACTTAACCTCTTTCAACCTCAGTTTCTTCATTTGTAATGCAGAGGTAAGAACATATGACATCAACAGGGAACTCCTAGTGAGGAAAGTCTTCTACTAATGTATGGAAACAAATGCTCTATAACTTAGTCTTAAAGAGTTGTCCTGACCACGGTTTGGCAGATTATAGCCCATAGACCAAATCCAATAAACCATTCTTAGCTTGCAGGGCCATATAGAAACAGGTGGCGGGTTGGATTTGGCCTGCAGGCCACAGTTTGCTGACCCCTGGTCTACAGCGTAATGGGATGAAACGACTTGCCCAGGATCACTAGTATGTGTCTAAGGTGGGACTTGAGTTTGAGATGTCCTGGCTCCGAGGCCAGCTCTATCCACTTTGCAACACTGCTTCTCTTCAGAGGGTAAAACATAATCTTGAAGTCTTTCTTCCAGCAAGGAGCACCCATTGAGCTCCTTTGAGTTCTTGATAAATGCAGCCACGGAGATAACTGTTTAATGGCCCTCTGAGTATTAATGTCAAGTGAGACATAAAACAGGGAGATGTATGCTAACTCTACTGCTATGTAAGATCTCCTTTGCAGGATGCAAATGGGAGATTAACTCCCTGTAAATCAGGAATTCTTAACCCTTTTATGTATCATGGACTCCTTTTGCTCTCTGATGAAACTCATGGATCCCTTCTCAGAATAATATTTTTCCCATCATAATTGAAGAAAATGACAGGTTTCAATTAGAGGTTAGTGAAAATAAAGGAGTAACTTTTTCCTATTCAATTTCCCAGATATCCTTAAATTTATCTATGGACCCTAGGTAAAGAATCCTTTTAAGTATAATTGATAAGGTCTTCCATAAAGATACACATGTTTGTGGATGTTGTTATGTTAATGGTATAAATCCACAGAACAACACAGGGACTCCTCAATGAGGTCCATAATTTAAAAAAAAAAGACCATCCACATGGAAAAAAATTATGAAAAATATTTATTATCCATACTACAGCATGAAGTTGGAAGAGTAGCCCATTGAGTTTTTGGTCAATGCATATTTCTGGGATATGCGACATAGAGGGATGAGTTTGGCCCAGAATTGAATAGGAGAAAGAGTCGGCCGTACTGCATTTGAGAAACAGCCTTACGTTAAAAAAAATCCCATGCTGTTACCCCACACAAAACCCCAATTTTTTAAAGCACAAATATTCTGATAGTTCTCTATAGTTGCAAGTCTTTGAATACCATAATCTTTAAAGAATCAAATTTGTAAGTCAACCAAAGCAATGGCCATGCATATGGTAAGTATACACAGGATATGAGACATTTCCAACTATGACCTATGCATGGGAAATGGAATGAGGGGATCACCAAGGAAACACATGGCCAGAAAAGGAGGATGGAGATGGGGGAAGGAGAGGAGGGAGGTCCAAGATCTTCACTAGTTCCTGCAAAATGTAAAAAATAGAAGATCTATAGGAAGCCCCCAGAATGTGTGGGAGATCTTATATGTGGGAGCTTCGGGACAGCAAACAAGAATAAGAATGACATAAGATGAGAAGGTGTGGAGGGGTTGACATCTGAACTGAAGGAGGGAGTTTCTAATGAAATTCTAGAACCACTGAAGGATTAAAGAGTAGGAGATTGAATAGGGACTAGTCATAATAAGATAGCTAACAGGTATATAGCACCTTAAGGTTTATAAAGCACTTTACAAATATAAACTCTATCCTAACAACAGTTCTAAGAGGTCTATTATCATCCCTATCTAACAGATGAGGAAATTGAGGCAGATAGAAGTGAAATGATTTGCCCAGGGTCACTTACATGGTTGGTAAGTGTCTAAGGTCCAATTTGAACTCAGATCTTTCTAATTCCAGCTCCTGTGTTATCTCCACTGTATTGCCCAGCTGCCTCTAGCTAGGGGTAGTATTATATAAATGTTCCCTGATTGGAAAAAAAAAGTTAATTCAGTGATATTTGTAACATTTAAGTCAATGATTTATCTTAAATTCAATTTGTTCATTCACAACGCACCTTTAGTTATTATTCCTTAGCATGAGTTAACACACGGCTACTGAATTTAGGATCATAGAAGAAAAATTAGAGATTGGAGAAAAGTTGTGTAGTACTTATGGATGGATTCCAAACTTTTATTCATCCCAGACTTTGCATGCTGTGCAATCATTGCAAATATAGCTAGTGCTAAACTATTCTTTATTATTACTTTATTATTATATTATTTATATTAAATTGATCATTCCCTTGGTGTGAAACAATCTAATGTTTTTAAAGGGGGCCATTGGGAGCAAGGTAGGTGTGGTGGAGAATGGGATTTTCTAACTAAAAAAAGTTATAAATCTATTGACTAATGTAATGCTGGTGGAGGGTAGAGTTGGCAGACTGAGGCTTGATCACTTCTGCCTCCGCCTCTTGCCTCTTGGTTAGTGGCAGAACTGGAGCATTCCCAAGCCTTTCTGATCTACACCATATGCACTGCAAAGGGATGAGCTGGACCCAGAATTAAATAGCAGAAAGATTCTGCTGGACAGCATTCAGGAAACTGCCATATGTTAAATAATCCCATGCTGCTACCTGTTATAAAACCCTAATTTTTTAAAAGCACAAATATTCTCCTGATAATTCTGCATGGTTACAAGTCCTTGAATACCATAATCTTTAAAAAATCAAATTTGTAAGTCAACCAAAGAGCAATTTACATGAACATGGTGGGCACACACAGGATTCAACACATTTCCAGCAATGACCTGTGCATGGGAAGTAGAATGAATGATATCGAGGAAGCATATGGCTAGAAATGGAAGACAAAGATGGGGGGGGGGGGTAAAGTCCTTTATCAAAAGGCAGAGGTGTCAGCCTGGACTCCTAGTATAGCAGAATCCGATTAAAATGTAATTGGAAAATATTTGACAAAATAAATAAAAATAAAATAGGACATAGATGATGTTCATATGCGGTTTTCCAAGAGGAATTTTTATGTACGGTTTACTAGCCCCTGTTTCTATTTGAGTTTCAGACCGCTGGTTTAGGGAATGATCTTTCCTTTGGTGAGTTTTTTTTTTCCTTCTTACTAGATTTTTCCCTGGAGATTTAATCAGTCACACTTTGTTTAGAACTATTAGCTCACTTTTTAGCCCAGGGACAATATAATAGCCCCAATCCCCTCCTTGGCAATTTTATGGAATCTATAGCAGATGAAAATAATAGCTAATAATAATAGCTAGCATTTATATAGTTCTTTAAGTTTCTCAAAGTACTGACATATCTCATTTCATCCTTACAATAACCCTGAGAGGTAGGTGCTACTATTATCCCCATTTTACAGAAGGGAACTGAATCTGAGAGAGGTTGTATGACTTGCCTAGGATCATACAGATAGTAACAGCGTGAGGCAGGATTTGAATTCAGGTCTTCCTGACTCTGAGTCAAGCACTCTTTACACTGTGCTGCCTAATTTCCTCAAAAACTGAAAACTTACTAACTGAAAAATTAATAGTGCCATCGTAACAGCTCAGAGCCCCCAGTTCTGAAAAATTCCTAATATTCAGGTAGAGGTTTGGCTTTTTGTCTTAATTTAAATTTATGGTTTTCTCTAGTCCCTACCCTCTGCCTCTTTCTGTTTGAAGTTTGAAAGTTAGAATACAGGCAACATTTATGTAAAGCAAGCAGAATGCATTATAATGTCTGGCATGTGGAAGACAACCTTTTTTTTTTTGGAACTCCCTTTAGTCCTTAAAGAGCATTGCCTTAGTTCAAGTCTTCTGCTCTGAGATACCTGTAGAAACACAATAACTCTTTCTGTTTTCTCTCTTCTCCCCTTTTAGTCTCTCCTTTCATTTTTTTTTTCTATTGTCCCAATGTCACTGACTTCCCATCTATGCTCGTTAAGTCCTGGATAGTGAAAGGGATACCATCTGTCCACAGCTACTGCTTATATCTTGCATATCCACTATTTCCTCTCAGTTTATCCTTTGCAGACTGTTTGCAACCTTGTAAGAACTTTGGAGTGTTACTCATCTGCCTTCCAGTTCAAAGACTGCAATTGTCCCAAATCATTCTCAGGGCTTACATGACCCTATGAATTATAAATCCTAGGGTTCCAATCAGTTTTCAAACATTTAACATATGAAGATGTTTTATGCAGGGGTTCTTGACTTGAAGTCCATGAACTTGTCTTTAAGAAATTATTTTGATAGTTGTATGTCAATATGATTACTTTCCTTTGTAAACCTATATTTTATTTTATGCAGAGTAATGCAAGTCATTACTGTGATAAGAGGTCCATAGGCTTCTCCCGACTTCCAAAGGCATCCATGACACACAAAAAGGTTAAGAATCCCAGCTCTATAGCTTCAGAACACAGTAATTCATTCCTTACAAAGATCATTTCCATCTATAATTTGTAGGGATGGATATTCTATTGAATCAATAATTGGTAAGAGAATCTTTAAATTCAGATTGGAAGTGGAACTAAAGAACTCAAGTCTGAAAATGTACAATAATTTTATGCTTGAACAAGGCTGTACTATGTAACACATATCACACATGAAAATAGATCAACTCATATAAAACCAATTGAGGCAGTGTGGCACAGTAGAGATAGGATCAGATCTAGATGCAGAAGAACTAGGCTGGCATCTTGACTGCTATTACTAGCTGTGTGACCTTGGGTGTGAAGAAAATGTTGATATTCCTATTCAACTGAATCAGCATTTACAGTTCATTATGAATTAAACAGAATAGGATTAAGTTTGAGTTAGTTATTTTAGCTAATGCTATTAGGATTAATCCACTGTGTATTGATGATTATATTAATTGCATTTGATTTATCAGCTAGATTAGTTAGGTTTGTTAGAAGTATTTAATTAATGTAGCACTTGAAATAAAGTACATTTCTCCAAGTGTAGTACTTGAAATAAGGTTCTTGCCTCTCCACCCTTGTGAATTACTACCCCCACTCCCTAGTGACCTTTGCTTCAAAACCACAACTTTTTTGGACCTTAGGATACTGTTAGCCAAAACTAGGGTGTGATGGGCCATGGAAAGCCCCTGCTGATATGGCCTGCCATTGATGGCCTATAGCTAATGACCTGTGAAAGGCCCACTGACAAAGTGGTTATGACTGATGGGCATTGCCCTTAGCCATTCATGGGAGTTCCCCCACTTTTGAAGATTAGCCAATCAAAGGAATTTCCATGCTTCTGAGACATTTCCAAGGACTAGGGGACCTCCCAGGGACTCTCCAAGATGTGTAAGGCCTCTCAGCCCCTTACCATCGGGATCCCTGACCATGAGGAAGGTCTTGTACTCATTTGATTAGGGACCACTAGTCTTCTTAATATATGGATTGATCATTCTCAGCTCTGCCTCAGTGACTTTTGTAGCAGATTGGGCAAAGGTCACTTTGCCCCTCATGGCTTCTGTTTCTTCTATAAAATGAATGAGTTAGACTATATTTCCAAGGTCTCTTTCAGTTCTGAAATCTGATACTATGATCACATTTAGTATAACAAAGATAATTTATGAGTGAAAAAGGCATTTATTAAACCTCTACTATGTACTGGGATACAGATAGAAAGTGAGAATCCCTGACCTCAAATACATTCTATTTGAAGGATTACACATATAATTAAAATTCATTACAATCCAATGGAAATGTATTAAATACCTACTATGTACATGTCACAGATAATGCATTAACCTTATTTAAGCTACCAATTTGTAGCACCTCCCCTAAAAAATTTCTTTATTTAACAAGTAGTTAAATTGAATTTTTCAACATCAAATTCCCATATGACTTCTATCCTTTCTCTCATTCTGACTACAGATAGGTCTTGATTAGTGCAGATGATGAATCCTGTGAAAAAGTGGCATTATTTAAATTCATTCTGTGTATTTCCATTGGGCTGGAACCAATTACTGTATTTTGCATAATCATAACTTTGAATAGAATGAAGTCAATACATGCAACTACTTTATGGGATTCATTATTTGCGCTAATGGGAAGCTGGCTGCATATTACAATCATGAAAACTTGCCATTCATATTTGTTGAAACTGAGCTCTGCCACTCGTGTGGCTAACATCTGCAGCAAACTGTCCATTTTCCATGGTTCTTCACTATGCCAGAAAGGCAATCACTAAAGCCTCTGCACTGAGGCTTTAACTATGGAGAGAACTTCCTCCCCACCTCCCTCCCCTGGTTTTCTACACCTTCTCTTCTTGGATTCTTTGATATACAATTAGTAGATTCTTTGGGGAAAAAATTCTACTGAGAATTTAAACTGCCTTTAGCTGATGTCTTCAGGAAGATGTCATAGAAATCCAACTTCCAGTCACTTCTGGCCTCCTTTCTATTTTCTCTCCTCCTATTTCCACTGATGAGAGATATTAGGCACTTTGTCTTCTCACTTTTCCTCCAGGCTATTTCAGTGAATGTATAAATCATTTCATTGAATATCAAGTGGTTTTTTTTTTACATGCATTCATTATTTATTCAACAAACATTTGTTGAATACCTACTATACCTAAGACATTGTGTATTAGGTGCATTGAAGCTTTTAAGGATGAATAATGGGCTAACTTCAGTCCTCCTGCCCTTTTCTTCCTTGGCCTTGGAGGCTTTTGACACTAATCCCTCCTGACCTCTGGCTCCTCCCTTGGATTTCATGCCTTGCTCTTTCCTCTTCTCTGTTGGGCTGTTCCTTCTTGGTTTCATTTGCTGAATCTTCCTTTGATCTCATCCTCCCTAAGTGTAGGTGTCCCCCCAAAGCTCAATCCTGAATCCTCTTTTCTTTCTTAGTGATCTTGTCAGTGATCTCATCCATGAAGTCCACCATGCTAACCTCCATGATGACGATCACATATGTGTATGTCTATACACATAAGTATGTATCTATGTGTGTTCATATGTGCATGTCTGTATGTAATATTTGTATATAATATAAATATAAAAATAAATTTGTATATAATATAAATATAAATATATAAATACATTTGTATGTAATATATACATGCAATTTATTCACATAGAGATATATATACACAGTAGAATAGCTGATATTAGGGCTGGAGATTTTAGATATGAGATATAATATGTTATAATTTTATATGCATGCACGTGTGGCACATATGCTCATCTTCATGAGTTCAAATCTGGCCTCAGACAAGTATAAGCTGTGTGACTCTGAGCAAGTCACTTAACCTTGTTGCCTCGGTTTCCTCATTGATAAAATAAGCTGGAGAAGGAAATGGCAGACCCCTTCAGTATCTTTGCCAAGAAAACACCAAATGGGGTCACCCAGGGTCAGACACAAAGAAAATGACTGAACAACATTGTATATATATACACACATATACATATACACACACACACACACACACACATGTAATGTATATGTGTGGGCATATAAAATCTCTAGCCCTGATCTTTCTTCCCAAATTCATTTCTTCATTTAGAACACTGGACTCGGAGTCAAAAGACTTGGGTTCAAATCTTAGCTCTGTTGCTGTGTGACCTTGGTCAAGTCACTAAGCTTTTTTGGGCCTCAGCTTCCTTATCTGTAAAATGGGAATAATAATAGCATCTACCTCACAGGGTTGTTGTGAGGATTAAGTGAGAAAACATGTAAGAGATGCTTTGAAAACCTTGAAGTGCTATATAACTGCTAGCAATCATTATTATTATTATTATTATTATTGATGATCATGAAGTTGAGGACATAAACATCATCCTCCCCTGTCCATCCAGACTTTTAGTCTTCAAATCTTTGACTCATCCCTCTCTCTAATTCTCTCCCTCCCCCCCATTTGATCAGTTGCTAGGTGTTGTCAATTCTTCTACCACTCCCCCCTCTCCTCTTTTCTCATTGCTGCCATGTTGGTTCTGCCCTTGTCATCTCTAGCCTGGAACACTGGAAGCTCCTTAAGTGATCTCCATGCCTCTGATTCCTCTTCAATAAATCCTTCCCAGAGTTTGAAAATAATTCTCCTACTGCTTAAGTCTTGGCCACATTAACCCCCTGCTCAAAGACCTTTAGCAGCCAAACATTGCCTCTATACTATAAAATGAGATCTTCTTAGCCTGGCATTGTGGGCCCTCTATGACCTGGTTCTTCCCTGACATTTCAGGCTCATTTCACTGAACTCTTTCATGTTCTCGCTAGTATAGTCAAACTGGAATAAGCTCTTCCTGGGCTCCCTCATCCTCCATGGTGAGATGCTTTGAAGAGTCCCAGAAAGGGGTTTATCCTCCCCACATAGGCCTTGCTTGATCCTTCATCTTTGTATCCGCAGGGTCTAGACCAGCACCTGCTCTACAGTCAGCATTTATTGAGCAACCACTGTTTACTTTGTATTTACTCATCTGTGTAGAGGTAGCAAGGTAGGGTAGTAGATAGACCACTGGACCTAGAATCAGAAAGACTTGAGTTCAAATTTGGCCTCAGACACTTATTAGCTTTGTGACCCTGTATTATGTTCTGTTGGAGAAGACACAGCAGATAAAGAGGTAAGTATGATAGGAAGTAGGGCACAAAGGAGAGATCAGACCAAGCATTCTAATAAGAACTTACTTACCCTTTGTCTACCTCAGTTTCCTCAACTGTAAAATAGGAATAACTTTAAGGGTTGTTATCAGGATCAAGTGAGATAATATTTGGAAAATATTGAGCACAGTGCCTGGCACACAGTAGGTGCTTAACAAACGTCCTCCCTTCCCCCTCTATGTTGCTTTCCCCTAGTAGACTGTAATGCTCCTAGAGGGCCAGGACTGTTTTGGTTTGGTTTGTGTATTCCCCAGGCTTAGTACAGTTCTGGCACTCATAAATACTAGTCAATTGAATTGAATTGAATTGCTCTTCTCTCTTCCAACCCTATTCATTCCATGAAGTCCAGGCACTTCCTCCTCATCTCTGCCTTTCGAGTTTTGTCTTCCTACCAGGCTCAGATCAGGGGCCACTTCCTTGTCAAGATTCCCAGTCATCAACTCTTACCAGAGTGCGTGGTCTGCTCTCTCCTTTGCCCCCTTCACCCCTTGGATCACATCCTACTTACCTGTTTACCTTCTGTGTCTTCTCTTCATGATCTAGCAGAGTAGATGAAAACAGACTCATTGGAGCATAATAGGAGGTAAAAAGCACAGTAGTATGGGACTCAAGAGGTGTGAATAAAATAGCCAGAGAGTGTCTCTTTAGTAAAAATAATCATTCAACCATCTGTTAACTCAACAATTATTTATTAAGTACCACTTGATTGTAACTTACTGTCTCTGGGACCACACTTCACCTCTCTGGGCCTCAGTTTCCTCATGTGTAAAATGGGGCTAATAATAGCACCTACTCTTCAGCATTGTTGTGAGGATTAAATAAGAGAACATGTGCAGTACTTTGCAAACCTTAAAGCATTATGCAAATTCTGGCTATAATGACACATTATCATTCATAATAATATTACACTCATCACTGTATATATTAATATATTATATTAACATGATATATATCATTATTAATAGGGGTGGTAGTAATAGCAAAGACAGTAGTAATAGTTGTAAAAAGTAGTAGCAATAGCGGTAGTATTGATAGTAGTAGTAGTAAAGTAATAATAGTAGTAATATTAGTAGTAATAATATTGGTAATAGTAATAATAAAAGTGGTTTTAATAGTAGTAGTAGTAGTAGTAGTAATTGTAGTGGTATAGTGGTAGTAGCACTTGTACTACTATATAGTGGTAGTAGTAACCCCTTGTGAGTTAATTTATAATGGGGATTCCTTATATGGATGGGTTAGACTAGATTTCACCTGAGCTAATTTCTGGGTGTCAAATTCTATGATTCTCAGAGGTTATTAAAGTAAGTGACTTATAAAGTTCCCCTAAGCTTGAAATCTATGCACCCATCAACCTTTCATATGTCAGCTACCGCATAAGATTGAAATATAATTTATTTTCTTAGTTCGTGGAGTTTTGAATCTGGCAAAAAAAAATGTGCAATTAATTTCCATAATGTATTTACAATTTGCAAGTTCCTTTTGCAGAGGTAGTACTAACATTTCCAGGAGCAAGTTTCTCTTTTTAGGGTTGAGAAGATATGTTTAAATTATTCCCTTACATACAGCTAATTAGAAGGGGTAGGCAAGCATCTAATAACTCTGTGTATCTTAGTTGATTTTAAAAGATGGAATGGTTTTTTCAGCTATTAATTTATTCTGAGGGTTTGGGCTTTGAGGGAGTTGGGAAGGTTTATCTTCCCAAAATGCATGGCTTTATCAAACCATGGGATGATGTAGCCTTCTTTCTGTTCACCCTCACTGAGAATTTTTAATTGGTAGGTTGTGTTTATTCTATGAAGTCACACTTTTCTTTCCTTCCATTTGTTTAAGCACATGAATGCAAATCAATAATATTCTTTTTTTTCATTTTTCCCTCTCTCTTTTTCTTCCAGGAATAGATGTTCTTTATCAACTAGACCTTGGAGGCAAAGATATAAGACATCAACCAGTGGAGAATGTGGTACTATCATCATCTACTCCATTACCTCAGGGGGTTCATGTAGCAGAAACAGGTGTCATTCTGACAAGTGATACTCATATAGAGGCACCTACCAGGAAAATTTTGCCATCCAGTCTAGGATGGCAATTCACAATAGTAATTGGATTACTCTCCCATAGAGTCAACAATGCTTTTCTCTTCAGCATCAGAAATAAAAATAGGCTGCAATTGGGAGTGCAATTACTACCAAAAAAAGTGGTGATCCATATTGGTGGGAAGCTGGCAGCATCTTTCAATTACAGTGTTCATGATGAACGGTGGCACTCCTTTGCCATTGCTATTCAAGAAACAGTGGTTTCCATGTTTGTTGAATGTGGAAAGAAGCAATTCCGCAAAGACATTCTTTCGAGAGTGCAGGCATTCAATGCTGATAGTGTGTTTACTTTGGGAAGTATGGACTCCCATTCAGTCCACTTTGAAGGAGTAATTTGTCAACTGGATATAATTCCCTCAGCTGAAGCATCAGCAAACTATTGTAGATATCGGAAACAGCAATGTCGCCATGTTGATACCTACCGATCAGAGACTGGGTTTCCTCACACCACTACACTGCCAGGCCTTGTACTGGAAAAGTCTCCATCACACAAGCAGTTTGGCGAAGAGGTACCATCGGAGTATAAACCATTTTATGAAGGAGAAACAAACCCAAACTCAGTAAATAAAGAGGCTCCATCCGTCCATAAACTTCGAGCACCCTGGGAGTCATCAAGTTCTTTAATATCATCTGTCCCCTGGGGAAACATCTCTGCCAGGGATCTTGTGAAACCGGAAATCCAAGTCACAAAGATGATTGCCAAAGAACATAGCCCACCAAATTTAAATCTGTCAGCTCCTCACCATCAACTCAAAAAGGTGTCATTAAGCTCCAATGAGAAATCTGGCTCAATCCATAATGTTTCAGACAATGCCGAGGGACACAAAGAAGGAATGACCAGTCTCCCCATGTCTAAAGACAGGCCATCCATTGTCCCTCCCTTTATTAAAGAGGATAAAATTGATGACTTAAAAAAGGATAGCAAAGTCAATCAGCACACTGAAAAACTCACAGACACGTCACAGATTTTGAACCCAACCTTATATCAGGCAACAACTGAACCATTTGTGGGTAATAATCACAATCAGTGGAAAGGAGGCAAAGGTGATACCGATGGTACATACCACATTGAGGATAACTATGAAACTGACTTTTATGATTATTATTACTATGAGGATCTGAACATGATGCTTGAAATGGGGAATCTGAGAGGACCCAAAGGGGATCCTGGACCGCCCGTAAGTTGCCTTTAAATGTGTCTTGCTGAAATCAGTTTGCTGAGAATTTGAGAGAGCTTTGGAATGGGGTATACATGATAAGCCAAACCTGTGACAGAAAATTATACTGAATACAATGAATGAATTTATGGTTCCTATAAGATGTAGTTCCAATAGTAACAATTTTAGCATAGTTATTGGGTTTTGCTGGGTGGTTGGTTTTTCCCGCCTTAATATTATTGGCAGATTGTAGGAGCGCTTAGTTCTTGGGAAGTTACAGACAAACCAGATGTCTTGCTTTTTCAGTTGAAATTCAGCCAGAGATTCCAGTTGCTAAATATGGATTCAGTCTTCTCTATTAAAAATAATTATAATTATAGGATTAATGTCCCTTCCTGTTAAGAGATGGGTCAAAAGAACAGATATGAGGCAGGCTAAAGAAAAACATATTGTGCTTATTTAAATTATGGGAGGATATGTACATGAGTTATGTAGAATGGCCAGGCATGGATAGGTTAAAGACCATACTGGTGGAAGGGATACTGATACCAACCAAATCTCAGGTTCACCTGGAGTTTTGGTGTCTCTCAGAATATTTAAATTATGCTCTTTCGGCTACTGCTCGCATTAACACTGTGATAATATGCCCGTTGGTAGAACTACTTTGCAGAGATTTACTATTAATCAATAAAGGAGATAGACTTTTTAATAGTTATTATTGGTTGTCATGCTAGGCTAGGCAAGGATTGCAATTCTAAATTTGTTATAAGCTACAGACTGAATTTTTAAAGGTATAATAAATATACATTTGAAGATTAAATACACGCTACATCTATCTGACGCAAATTCAGTGAAGAAGAAAAAATAAATGAATCCAACCCAATTAAACAAATATTATGTGTTTGGCACTGTACTCAGTACTGAGCAAACACGAAAATAAAAATCAAAACAATCCCTGCCCTCGAGGAGCTTATATTCTAGGAATGGCCTCCTGTTGGTGGCATTGATTGAGCTGGGTCTTGAATGGAGATATAAAATCCAAGAGGCAGAAGTGTTGGTCCCATCACTAATTTGGTGAGGTGCTGAAAGAATTATGAACTGATTAATTGCATTTTCTACTTTTCATTGGGTTATCATGGTAGTTATTAACATAGTCCCACAGCCACATAGATAGTTAAAGCATGATATAGCAGATAAAATACTGAACGTTCAGCAGACCTTGAGTCAAAGTCCACCTCAGATGCATAACTGGCAGTGCAATCGTGGGTAAGTCATTTAAACCTCTGAGAGCCTCAATGTCCTTATTTGTAAAATGGGGATAGTAATATTTGTACCACCTACCTCCACAAGGTTATTTTGAAGAAAGACATCTGTCAACCTTAAGAAACTTTTTAAATGTGAGTTACTATTACTGTGAAGTCATTTTAAGTTTTGCTGTAGTGTTCTAATATATGAGAAACCAAGTAATTAGAAAGTATTATGTTCTCACCTTTTGTGTTTGAAAACCATTCATCTTCCTTGAGTTCCGTGCCTATGAAGAATTACATTTTCTTTAGTGCAGTCAGACCAAAGAGGATTGTCTATAATACCAATTTGTTTGATGAATATGCTAGTTGACATATACTTGAGTCATTGGTGTAGATCCAGAAACCATTGGATGGAGAAGATGATACCACTTGCTTAGACTGGTTTTTCTTTGTGGTTATTACTGGAAAGTTATTTGATATGTATTGAGCAACATTTAATATGGTTTTGTACATGTCTACAAATATTGTGTACAGATACTATTAACCCAGGACAAATTTTTTGCTTAGTAACCAGTTAGTAAATAGAGCTAGCAACTAACAAATAAAAATCATCTTTTTGAGCCCAGTTAACATTCTAAATGAAATTTTGGTGTTAAGAAACAGAGATACGATTCAAAGGCACTGAGGCATTCATTCATTCATTCATTCATACTTTCAATAAAAATGTAGGCCTTGTGTTAGGCAACACAAAGATATTTCAGACTAATCTGTTCATCCAATCACTCCAGAGATATATTTCATTTTATTTTAATCTTAAGTATTTTTCGATCTGGAGGCAGGCACAGTGAATAGAGCACTAATCCTTGAGTCAGGAAGGCCTGAATTATAATCTGGTCTCAGACTCTTGCCAGTTTGGTGACCCCAGGGAAATCACTGGGTCTCTCTTAGCCTTAAATTTTCACCAGTAAAATGGGGATAATAATAGCACCCAGCTCCCAGAATTGTTCTGAGAATAAAATAAGATAATATCTGTAAAGCACCTTGCAAACCTTAAAATGCTGTGTAAATGCTATGTTCATTTTTATGACTATTAAAAAGTAATATTATTGGTATGGTAGTTTTTAGCTCTTCACATTCCAGTTTTAATAATACATCATCTTAAAAATTGAAAATGTATACAGGGAATTTAGTTTGGTAAAACTTAATTTATTCTTTACAAAGAGGAATATTAGTTGACCATAGTTCCTCAAATATACTTCATTATTTCTTATATTGGAATAATTCTTGATCTTATGACAATGTGGCTACATCATAATGGTAATGATTATTCATATTTTATTAATTATTCACACTATATTATTCCTCATATTTACAAATTCAATACTTCCAGAATCTGTGACTTGGTCAGTGTGGGTACTCTCTCTTCTGATTCAAGTCAGAACTCTTTTTTTTCCCCTCCTCTCTCTTCTTGCTGAATGAGTGAAAAGTGCTAGACATGGAGTCAGAAACACCTGAGTACAAATCCAGCCTTACTAGCTGTGAGACTGTGGGCAAGTCACTTAACCTCTGTCTGCCTCAGTTTCCTCATCTATAAAATGGAGATAATAATGACCCCTACCTCTCAGGGTTGTTGCAATAATTAAATGAGATCATATTTGCACTTTACAAATTTTAAAGCACTGTGTAAATGCTAGTTATTATCATTATGTATCTAGGTTTCATACTACAAAGCACTGTGGATACGATGAGGAAACCACAATAGCCTTTGCAACTAAGGATCTCACGTTCTCATAGGAAGAGACAGTACATAGAGGAAGTTTCAGCAGCCAGTCAGATGGAAAAGTCCCAGTGGTTCCTAGGGTGCAGCAAAAAGTTGATGGTAATGCAGCTTCTTTGGAATTATTTCCATTGATAAAACTGCTTTTGTTTTTATCATCTTAGTCTTTAAGAGATCCGGGGGTCAAGATATTCTCCACCTTGTTGACGACCTGGTGATGACCCTGTCTGAACTTGTCAAGGCTAGTACTCAGCAAATGGATTTGCAATGTGTCCCTGAGCTCTTCTTTAAGCCTTTCACCTTAGCAGAAATACCTAGGAGGGAAGGAGAGAGGGATACATATATCAAGAGAGTGAAGGAGTGAATGCTCCACTAAGGCAGCCTATGACAGCTTTGAAGAAGCTAGGGGTACCTCCAGGCCACAAGGAAGAATCCAAGTAGGACTTCAGGGAAGGCACAAATAAAATAGCTGTTAATAATAGTAATGACAATAATTATGATTATTAATAATTTATACTTACATGGTTCTTTGTGCTCAAAAGCCCTGTAATGTCCATCACCTCATCTGGTCCTCACAGTAACGTTGTAAGGGAGGTAATGAAACAACTTTTAATTACAATTTTCAAATGAGAATGATGAAGGTTAGACTTTCTCACATCTCTTTAATTCAATTCAACAAACATCTATGATATGATTGTTGCCCTCAAAGGACGTATTACACTTCAATGGAGACTATAACATCAACACAAGTATAACAGAGAGAAATTTGAGGATGTGTAAAGCACTGACAATTTAAGGGACATTTATTTTCTACATCTCTTGTTTCTGCATGGCTGTCTCCACATTGGCCCCCCCCACTAGACTGTAACCTCCTTGAGGGCAGGGACTACCTTTTGCCTTTTTTTTTATCCTCAGCACTTAGTACAGTGCCTGAAACATGGTAGGCATTTAATATTTTTTTTTACATACTAATTGTTCAATACTTATTCAAGAAATTTGACAGAAAAATAAAATTTTAAAAATGAAACTGTAACTAGAGATTTATGCCATAGGACTCAGTATTCCAGACTTTTGGCAAGAAGGAAGAACTGGTTTTAAAAGCACATGGATAAATTCAGTTGATTTTAGCATGTAACTAATGAGGCCATGGCCTTGGGTTTGGTCACGACATTGGTGAGTTTTCTTTGGCCCAGAAAATTCAAGTCCTTAACTACATGCTGTACCTCAAACCCTTGGACAGCCAGCCTCTGTCAGCCATCTCATAAATATGTGATCCTCAATCCCCAGGAAGCTGGTAAACCAGTAGGGACCATTTCATTCAACCCACCTCTACTGGTAAGGAAAATGGTGAAAGAACTTATCCTAAAGACACGAGACTGTCCAATTGTCTCTGGATATAAAAAGAGAACACATGCTTAATCACAAAACCTGAGATATAAAGGGCCTCAGAGGCCATTTGGAAGGACCATAACCATGGATGGAAAGGAAGTGAGAGAGAATCCAATAGGACTGACCTGCTTCCCCCGCCTTCCCCCACTTTTTTCCAGTTTCTAGAACAAAGGAAGTAATAGTCTCTCACTGGACTCTGCCCTAGTCAGACCACATTGGGATCATTGTGGTCAGTTTGGGGCAACACATTTTAGAAGGCAGGTTAGCTGGAAAACATCCAGAGGAAGGTAAGAAAATGGTGAAGGACCTCAAGATGATGTTATAGGAGGCTTGTATGAAGTACATTATTATGAAGACTTAGAGGGGAACATAGTAACTACGTTCAAGTATTTGAAAGGTTGTTTGAAGAAAGGATTTCATTTGCTTTGCCTGACCTCAAAGAGCAATCAATCAATAAACATTTATTAAGCATCTACTATATACCAGGCCCTATGCTAAGTTCTGGGGATACAAAAAGAAGCAAAATATAGTCCCTGCCCTCCAGGAGCTTACAATCTAATTGGAGAGATGAGATGCAAACAAATACATGCAAAGCAAGCTATATACAGGATAAAAGGGATTTATTAACAAAGGCAAGACACTGGAATCAAGTGGGGTTGGGGAAGACTTGCTATAGAAGGTAGGATTTTAGTTGAGACTTAAAGGAAGTCAGAGAGTAGAACTGGGAGCAATGGATGAAAGTAGCAGATAGGTAGATTTAAGTTTGATTTAAGGGGAGGGAACCTTTTAATAATTAGAACTCTCCAAAAGTGGAGGGGGCTGCCTAGGGTGATAATGAATCACCCCTCACCGGATATCTTTAAAGATGAATGCTGAGTGACCACTAGTCAGATGGGTTGTAGAGGGAATTCTTGAGAAGGGCACCCATTTGACTAGATAATCCATAAAGTGTCTTTATACCTTGAGATTCTATGATTCCATGATACTGAAAAACAGTTTAAATCACTCAACCTATGACTCAGTTGGCTAAATTTCCCACCCACATTTTTTCTAACCTTTTATCTGCTTTCTGAGGTTAGTTTTGAACTTAGATTTTCCTCCCTCCAGACCCACAACTCTATCTACTGCATACCTCAGTTTGAAGGATGGATTGTCGAGGGGATAGATTGGAGAGAGGAAGACCAGTTAAGAGGGTATTGTCACAGTCCAAGTTAAAAGAGATGAAGGCCTGATTAAGTGGATAACAACAAATGTAGAAAAGAGTAGAAGGGTATGAGAGGTATTGCAAAGAATCCAAGGGACTTTGCTGGTGACTGGATTATGGGACCACAGGATTGCAAGCTGGGAGGGACCTTGGAGAGAGTCTAATTCAAGTCATGCATTTTACAAATGAGACATGTGTACAGTAAAAAAGAGAGAAGAATCAAAGATAGCACTGAAGTGTCCACACCATCAACTGAAATAGGAAAATTGGGGGAGGGGCCGTTAGGAAAGAAGATGTTAAGTTCAGTTTTGGAAATGTTTAAATTTGAGGGGCCAACTGGGCATGAGAGAGACGGGCCTATAATTCTGAGGAGATGTTGGGAATGGAGGAAATAGAGCTATAATTTTATGAGTTGACTGCCTAGAGGTGATGGATGAGTGGAGACGTAGGAGTGAATCAATTCACCAAGAAAGACAGTCTAGAGCAAGAAGAGGGCCCAGGAGAGACCCTTGGAGTGCTGCCATATTCAAGTGTCAGGAGAAAGGTAAGGAGATAGACAAGGAGGTGAGAGGAGACATTCAAGAAGGAAACCAGAGAACCCTGACAATTCAGGGTTGCACAAGCCAAGGAAGGGGAGAGGGTATCAAGGAGAGGGTAGTCACTATTGTCAAATGTCACAGAGAGTTTAAGGGCCATGAGCAGTGACACAAGGTCATTGGTTTTTAGCAATAAGGAGTTCATCAGTGACTTTGGATGGAGGTCTTTTACTAGAATAGTGGGAATTGGAGCCAGATTTTGCAAGTGGTGAAGTGAATGGGTGGTGAGGAAACTGGAGAGCCATGTATAGACATCTTTCTAGATTTTTTTTTTCTTAATCAAAGGAGAGGAGAGAGTTAGTATGATAGCTCAAAGGAATGAATGGGTTAGCGTATCCTCAATTTGATTTTGAATGAAGGCGTAGACCATATTTCCCATAGTCCACAAAGTGGACTCCATGATGTTTTGAAAATATACTTAATATCTTTAAAATAATGTGGCTCATACCACATTTTAAAACAACATGGTTTGGCTAAAAAACTGGTATTGCCTTTACATGTATATAAATTGGTAAAGTTTGCAAAGTGCTTTTCTCACGCCAAAAATGTGATAGGTAGTCTAAATATTGTTATACCCATTTTATAGATGAGAAAGTTGAGACTCTGAGAAGCTGAGCTACTTGCCAAAGACCATATAGCTAGTGAGTGTGTCTAAGTTAGAATTTTTTTACTATTACATTTTATTTTTAATTTATGGAATAAAACAAGCATTTCCATAACATGGTACAATAAAAAGATGATTGCTCATGAAACTGCAAAACTTCTATGCACAACTTGCTATTCAGACTGGTCTGCAGGACTCCTGAGTTAGGCATGAACCTAATTAAAATACAATTGGGAAATAATTAACAAAAATAAGTAAAAATACAATGCAACATAGATAATGTTAATTTGGGGTTTTCTAAGTCAATACAAGACCTCCAGCAGAGATCATTTCTGTTGGAGTTTGACACCACTGCCTAAGGCTATAAATTACTGAGGAGTTGCTAACTTTCACATGAATTCATACCAGGAGTTCCTCCTAATGAGGAAATCGTAGGTGTGTTCCCTGTCCTAGCCCATGTCATGAAGCAAATGGGTGGTTATCGATTATTGGGTTTTTTTTTCAAGCTAACCTCTAAGGAACCTAAAATTTTTTCACAGCCTATAAGAAATTGTTTCCTTGAATTTTCTATTTCTTTTTAGCCCTAATACAATACTTTATTCTGTACAAAGTCTCTGGCTCTAATAGATACCCAGCAAGGCAAGGACTGGCATATTGTAGTTTCGCCATTGGAAGGAACAGACAGACTTCGTTACAGCCCCGCTCCACACATTGCACTGGGCCTTGGCACACTTCCTTTAAAAGTACATAAAATCCACAGGGCTTCAGCTTTTCCAGGGAAACCCCAGTTTGAAGCGGGCTTGAAAATCTGTAGTTCTTGGGTCTCCAAACCCGAAATCGAGTTCCTCCTCTCTAGTAAAAGTAAATTTAGGTAAAAGTTACCCACAAAACTGCCCATTCCGGTGCCTGCTCAAACCATCCCGGGTAGCCAGCGCCATGAGTCACGAGCTTCCAGCTGTGAGTTCTGACCAGATTAAAAAGGTGACTGGCGTTCCAGCTCTTGGCCCCGCTGTTTGGGGTGAGGGGGTGGGGTTGATTTTGGCATTAAATCATTATCAGCTGGGAGCAGGGAAGCGGTGAGTGAGCAGCCTCAAACCTTAACTGATTCCGACTTGTGGAGAGAGGGCCGATGTGGCTGCCTGCTACTCCTTTTAATTTCCCCATTTCTTTCTCTTTCAAGGGTCCACCAGGTCCTGTTGGTCTGCCAGGTCCATCAGGAAGGAGAGGTCCGAGGGTGAGTAAGTGGGCTGAATGTTCGTCCTGCTATAAGAATGATGATGTATTTAAGAAGAATAGGAAGGATGGTGGATGGTAACCTGCAAATAGACGAAGGATCTGTGATATCTTCAGTTTGGGGAACTCCGGTGTATGATCTCCCTTCACCGATGATGATTACAGCTTCTTTTGACTTAATTATCCAGTACACTAGATAGTAAACTCCTTGAGGGAAGGGACTCTCTGTTGCCTATTTAGTATTCCCAGATCTTAGCACAATGCCTGGCACTTAGTAGATGCTTAATCAATATTTATTAATTAACTTACTGACTCACCTGAGTTACATAATTAGGAAGGAAGTGCTAGAGTTGGGGCCATTCAATCAGTCAACAAGTATTTATTGAGCACCTACTGCATACCAGGCTTGGCAGATCCTGGGGAAAAAAAAACAAAAGGGTCAGAGTCCCTGCACTCAATAAGTTCACATTCTGTCAGGGCAAGTAACATAGAGATATAAATAAATAAAAAATACAAAGTAATCACAGTTCCTGACATGTAGTAAATGCCTAATCTCATTCTTATTCTTATTCTCTCTCTCTCATTCTCTCTGTCTCTCTCTGTCTGTCTCTCTCCCCTCTCTTTTTCTCTCTCTCCCCTCTCTCTCTTTCTCTGTCTTTGTCTCTCTCTGCCTCTTTCTCTCTCTCTGTCTCTCTCTCTCTGCCTCTCTGTATCTCTCTCTCTTGCTTTCTCTGTCTTTGTCTGTCTCTGTCTTTGTCTCTCCTCTCTCTGTCTCTCTCCCCTTGCATCTATCCAACTTCAGGGTGGGAGGAAGCAGCAATTGGGGCCATCATGGCCAGGGTTCATGTAGGAGACACAGTCCTTCCAGATTTTAAGTCTTCCTGTCTCTGTTATACCATGTAGCTTCTATATGGATGCTAACATTATCCAAACAAAAGGTGAAAGAGAAGAGATGAATAATTCCTGACCCAGAGCTTTAACAAGAATGAGGCTTCAGTGGGGCAAAGCCAAATGTCACTGAAAAATATATAAATTATTCCACCTCTCCCATGAAACCATTCCTGGACCCTCTAATTATGATTCTCTCTCTTTTCCTCAAACTATCCTATAAATACTTTTCTGTTTATGTTTTTTATCCTTTCCCTGTCCTCAAGAATGTAAGATTCTTGAAAGCAAGGACTATTTCTTTTCTTTAAAATTTGTTTTTTCTTTATATCCCTGCCTGTAGCACAAAGCCTTCCCCATAATTAATGCTTGTGAGATTGGATTGCTTTTCCTTTTCTATTCTGTCTTTCCTTGGGGATGGCCCATGACTGTTTCCTGCATAAAGTAGCCTGGATCTTTAAAGTCTTCCCTTTGCCAATCCCAAGGAAGCAAAGAAACACGTGGAGCCTTGTTTGTTTGGCCATAAACACCCAGACAAGGCATTCTCTATGAGCATGTCCAAGGAATATTATCAAATTTTCACTAACAGCAGCAGCAGCAGCAGCAGAGCTGGTCTATTGCTACTTGTAATATTATTCTTAGCTCTGTAGTGATCTCATCCATTCGCTGCATGGTGGGTGAAGGTCAGGTTCATTTGCTTTGGGGAATGAAGGGGAGTGGGCTTCCTTAAAATAGTGCATTCCTGGGTTACATAGTGGAAAATAGAGGAGCAGAATATAAGCTGTTGACCAGGGAGGGAGAAATGCACAGAATAAAAAATATTACCCCAAGGAGCTGCTGCATTTCTAAAATTACGTCTGCTGCACAAAAGATTTATGTGTTATATAAATCAAAGAATTGTGCTCTAGCCAGCTCCCTCCCCTCCCCCAACTTTTGTTTTAACAGAGGCAGCCCATTTCATTTAGGGATGAAAGTGGGAATCCTGATGTGTGTATTTAAAAAAATGCAAATACCAGCAATACACCCAGTTTTCAAGTCAAGGCCTGAGAGAAGTAAGGCTTAGATTGTGTGGGAGTGGACTAGCACCCACCTGACGCCCTCTGGGGACCCAACTGGAGATGAGGGTTGGGAGAATGGGAGGGTAAGACTATAGGAAGCTCTCCTGGTTATATGTTTCCTCAGACGAGGAGGACTGGGCGAAATACTGAAATACAATTTGTCTTTGATAACCTCTCCATTTTTGCCTCTCTCCCACTTCCAGATACCCCTTTGCAATCTGCCCTTCCAGGATTCTAGTGGCCTAATATTGCCTTTTGGCTTTGGAAAGATTTGCACTGACGTGCTATAACTGCATGTACTACACATTCCAAAACTATCTCTCCTTTCCCTCCCTGCTATCCTCTTGCTCTTCCATCTCTCAAACACTATAAAAACTCTAATTACTATAATTAGGAAGATTGCAAATAGACATTTTGACTTAAATTCTTACTAAAGTGTGAGTGACTAATGAACCTTACCCTTCATTCATTTAATATTTATTGAATATGTAACATATGCAAAATATCATAGGGATGACTGTATTTCCACATATTTATAGACCCAGAAGCACAGCTAGGACTATTTACTGCTTACTCGAAGTGGCAAAATGTAGAAGTTAATGCCACTGCTCACTGTGCTGAATCATAGCAGGACCTTGGGGCCTGAGGGTCTTTGATTAACTGATTCCTTCTTTGAGAAGCAGCATGGTGTCATGGAGAGCTTGCCTTGGGGTCAGGGATAGCTAAGTTCTAATCCTGCCTTAGACACTAGTGATACGACCCCTGGTCAAGTCACTTCATCGCTCTCAGTCTCAGTTTTCCTCATCTATAAAATGGGGATATAGCACCTGCCTCACAGGATTGTTGTAAGGATCAAATGAAATAACACATGTATACTGGGTATCACAAAAGTCTTAGTGCCATTTTAAGGGCTTAAAAAGGTACTAGGAATTTTGGGATAACATTTCCTTTCCCTATGGGTGGCAGATTCCCACCCCCGTTCCCCTTATTCTTGTGATTCAGAATCGTTGACTTCTAAGGAGAAAATCCTTCCCCTCTCTCCCCAACTCTTCATGTCTCCCATCCTCTTACTGCTACCCACTTCAGCTTTGTAGCTAACTCTTCAAGGTCTTATCTTTGGCTACCCTTCCTTCCCTGCTCAATTATTCTCAAACACCCATCCACCTCATACTCTTTCTACCTTCTGTCATACACAAAAATCTTGTTCTCTGCAGAAGACCTTGCATCCCTGGTTCAGTTGTTAATAGAGCATGGGCAGCTAGGTGTGTCACTGGATACAGCACCAGGCCTGAAGTTATCAAGGCCTGAGTTCAAATCTGGCCTCAGACACATAACACTCACTAGCTGTGTGACCCTGGGAAAGTCACTTAACCCCATTGCCTAGCCAAAAAAACCCCAAAAAACAAAACAAAAAAAAATAAAAAACAAATCTGGCCTCAGAAACTTACTTAACTCTGTATCACTTAACCTCTGTTTACTTCATTTTCCTCATCTGTAAAATGGGGGTAATAATAGCACCTACCTCCCAGGGTTGTTGTGAGGATCAAATGGAATAATAATTGTAAAGTGTTTAGCACACTGCCTGGCACATAGTAAGTGCTATATAAATGTTAGCTGTGATGGTGATGGTGAGGATGATGGTGATGATGATGATGATGATGATGATGATGATGATGATGATGATGATGATG
>NW_020954581.1:366422-554565 GCF_900497805.2 Vombatus ursinus
TTTTTTTTTTTTTTTGGCAAGTCAATTGTGGTTAAGTGACTTGCCCAGGGTCACACAGCTAGTTAAGTGTCAAGTGTATGAGGCTGAATTTGAACTCAGGTCCTCCTAACTCCAGGACCTGTGCTCTATCCACTGAGCCAACTAGCTGCCCCTTGAACTCCTTGTCTTTTCCCCTAAATCCCTCTACCCCTACTTTCCCTATTCCTATAGAGGACAACACGGTTCTCCAAGTCCCTCATGCTCACAGCCTAGGTGTCATCCTCATCCCTCACTATCCCTCAGACCCCTGTTCCCCATACCCAATCTGTTGCCAAGGCCTGTTGGTTTCACCTTTGCAACATCTATCCTTCTCTCCTCTGACACTCTACCACCTCCCTGGTGCAGGACTTCACCCTCTCACCCCTGTACTATTCCAATAGCCTGCTGGTGGGTTTGACTGCCTAAAGTCCCTCCCTGTCCTAATCCATCTTCCATTCAGCCACCATTTTCCTAAAGTGATTGTCTGATCATATCACCCCGCCCTCTACCCCTGCTACTCAATAAATTCTACAGCTCCCATTGCCTTTAGGATCAAATACAAAATCCTCTCTTTGGCATTCAAAGCCTTCACACTCTAGCCCTTTCCCATCTTTCCTGTCTTCTTACACCTCGTTCTCTGTCAGGTACTCTTTGATCCAATGACACTCCTAGCTGGCCTCCTAGCTGTTCCATGAACAAGACCCTCCACCTCTCAGCTGGGAGCATTTTTTTCTGGCTATTTCCCCATCTGTGGAATGCTTTCTCACCTCTTCTCTGCCGACTAGCTTCCCAGGCTTCCTCTAAGGCCCAACTAAAATCCCACCTTCTACAGGAAGCTTTTCTCAGACCCTCTTCATTCTACTTTCTTCCCTCCTTTATTTATTTCCTATTTATCTGAGATATATATTTTGTTTGTACATATGTGTATGCTTATTGTCTCCCCCATTAAATTGTGAGCTCCTTGAAGGCAGAGACTGCCTATTTGCCTAATTTTTTTTTATCCCTAGTACTTAGCACAGCACATTATGTTCCTGGCACATAGTGGGCATTAAATAAATATTTATTTATTGACTGATCGATTGAGAGCTCAAATAACTTTCTCACACCACTACGAAGTGTCCGATGCTGGATCTGAACTAGTTCTTCTTCACTCCAGGCTCCATGCTTTATCTACTGAACCATCAGCTGCAAAGTATTATATTAATAGAAAGCATCTTATCTGATCCATGACTAACATTGCTTTTTCATTACTTATAGGGCATGCCAGGACCACATGGGAACCCCGGATTGCCTGGGCTACCTGGTCCAAAGGTAAGTGATTGATTTCGCAAGAGTCATATAATTTTCCTGATGCTGTATAAACACGGCACCTTGGTAAACTGAGCATTTGGAAAGAGAATATGTCTGAGGCTTCAGGATAGGAGAAGATGAAAGGACTCCCAGAAGGAAGCTGTCATTGTTCCTTTTTCCTCTGTCCTTGCCAAGTGATGGAATTTTTTTTTTCAGTGAGGCAATAGGGGTTAAATAACTTGCCTAGGGTCACACAGCTAGTAAGTATTAAGTGTATGAAGCCAAATTTGAACTCAGGTCCTCCTGACTCCAGGGCCAGTGCTCTATCCACTGCACCACCTAACTGCACCAAGTGATGGCATTTCTACAGAGTTATTACAAGCAGGGAGTGAACAACTCTAAGACACAGGATCCCCATTCTTCTCAAGGTCTAGGATATTTGTCTTTACCTGCCCTAAAGTGAGGCCAATACCTAATATACTTAACTCCCAAAGTATCTTTAATGTGTAAATAAAATGAGAACGTATGGAAGTCACAGTAATAGAAAATACCGACGAAAGAGTATGGGGTTCCTAAAGGACATGGAATCTAAACTATACTCCCTCCCCCTTCTTGAAAAAGAAAAAAAACTCTTTGTAATATATGCATAGTCAAGCATAGCAAATTCTCAAATTGGTCATGTCCCAAAATATGTCTCATCTTGCATATTTAGTCCATCAAATCTCCATCAGGAGATGGATCATGATCTTAATCATTGATCCCTTGGAACAATGTTTTATCATTTCATTGATTAGAGTCTTTCCAAATCATTCATTTTGAAAAAGGTTTTTAATATAATATGAATTCTTTTCCTGGTTCTGCTCACTTCACTCTTTCAATAATTCATTTAAGTCTTCCTAGTTTTTCTGAAGCTCTCCTTTTCATCGTTTCTCATGGCATAATAGGATTCCACCACAGTCGTATATCATAATTTGTTCAGCCATTTTCTCTAATTGATAGATATAAATCTAGATCACTAAAGAAATGCAAATTAAGGCAACTCTAAGTTTCTACCTCACACTCATTAGAATGTCAAAGCTGATGCCAAAAATGTTATGAAGGATAGCCTGGGCAAAGGTCTGGAGGTAGGAAATGGAATTTTAGCCATGGGAAACAAGAACGTGTAGACCAGTTTAGCTAGAACACCACAGGATACATAAAGCAATACATAGTAAGCCTAGAAAGCGAGGCTGGAGTTTGAGTCTGAATGACTTTAAATGCCAGAGAAGTTTGTATTTTATCATAGAAGCAATGGATAGCCCTGGTAGCTTTTTTAAGCAAAGGAATGATGGCCTTGTACTTATGCATCAAGGAAATCATTTGGATAGCTGTGTGTGAGACAAATTGAAGTGGGGGTAGACTGGAAAAAGGAAGAGCAATTTTGAAGCTATTGTAATGATCCAGGCAGGAAGTGATGAGGGCCTGAACGAAGGTGGTGGCACTTTGAGTGGAGAAAAGAGAATGGATATGAGGGATATTAAGGTGGTGGAATTGACAAGGCTTGACAACCAACTGGTTATATGGAGTGAAGGAGATTATTGTGTCGAGGATGATTCTGAGGGTGTCACTCTGGGTCACTGGAAGGATGGTGCTGCCCTTTTCTGAAATAGGGGGTTTGAGTGTGTGTGTGTGTGTGTGTGTGTGTGTGTGTGTGTGTGTGTGTGTGTATGTGTATGTAGATACGAGTTCTGCTTTGGTAATGTTGAATTTTGGATGACAATGGGACATTAGTTGGAAATATTTAATAGGTAGATAGAGCTCTGGAGAGAGGTAAGAGTTGGATATATAGACCTTGGAGTAAGAAATAAATTTTTTCTTCTATTTCTCTAACTAGATTTGAGCCCATAGGAGCTAATAATCTTACTGAGTGTAGAGAAAGAAGAGAAGAGGGACAAGTACATAGCCTTGGGGGACACCCACACATAGGAGCTGGTTAAATGGTTAAAAATCCAGCAAAGGAGACTGGGAAGGATTTCCAGACAGGAAGAAAATCAAGAGAGCAGTATCATGCTCCAGAGAGGAGAAAATATCCAGAAGTTGGTCAACAGCATTAAATGTTTCACAAAGGTTGAGAAGAATAAAGACTGAAAAAAAAAGTTATCCAATTTGTTAGTCATGGAATTATTGGTAATGGAACAAGCTGTTTCAGTTGAGTAATAGGGTTGGAAGACATTTGCAAGAAGTCGGGAAGTTAGTGAGAAGACAGAAAGTGGAAGCCACAACCCTAAACAGGTTTGTCTAGGATGTTGGCTGTGAAAAGAGAGGAAAAATAGAAGATGAATGCTAGAGGGGATGGTAGGTTCAAATAAAGGTTTTTTTGTTTTGTTTTGAAACATGAGGACTACCTGGGCATATTTGTATGGAACAGATAATGAGTTAGTGGATAGAAAGAAAATGAAAATTAGAAAACAGGGGGAAATGATTGCAGGGGCAAGCTGTCAGTGGAGATAAAAGGGGATGGGATAAAGGCACAAGTAGGGATCTTGGCTTTGTTTTGGAGAAGGGCCACCTCTTGATCAGAAACTGGAGTAAAGGAAGAGAGAGTGGATTTTGGGGGATGTGATATAAAGGAAGAGGGAGCTCATGACAGATGTCCTTGGTAAAGTATAATTAAGATCCTCTGCTAAGAGGGAGGGATAGGGTGTGGCATGGGATACTTGAGAAAGAGAAGAGAAGGCTTGAAATATCCATCATGTGGAGACTGATAGCCAATTGGGGAAGAGTAGTAAAAGCATTGTCTTGTAGCAGAGAAGACCTAGTTGAGATTATATACCATAAATTTGTAGGTGACCCATATAAGGAGAGGTCAAGGAGGCAGATATTTATTTAATTTTATTTTATTTTGAGGCAGATATTTTGAAGAATGGTCTTAGGGAGTGGATTCAAGGGTTGAGATTTGGCAAGGTATGGGGCAAAGGGATAATAGATTTGAGACTTGAAGATAGTATTTAGTTAAACCAATTAACTGTAGAGTTAATATTGGGAAGGAAAGAAAGAAATTGGGGTAGGGGGACTGGCCTTGGAGAAACCTAAGGGACAGGGAGACTGGAGGTTATGATGAAGATGAAGAATAAGTAGTTCTGTGCCCAGTCACACGAATTTTTCAATGGCAGCAAGGTACTCTCTTACTTCCTCTCTATTAACGTTGATCATCATCCCCTTTTAGCCATTTTTTCAATTCCCAAGATCATTTTCGTTGGCAGAGAGAACAGAAGTAAAATAAAAATTAAGCAGTTATCACTTATGATTGTCCTGTCTCAGGGGCAAAGGGACTTGTTCTATGAAGTTTGGATTCAGCCAAAGGGCTGCACTTAAGGATCTAGCAGACCAAGTGTGGCCCCAAGGCCGCAGGTTCCCCACCTCTGTCCTATCCACTATAAGTAGTATCCCAATCTCTTCTTTGATATTCCTCTCTTCCTGAATACATTATAAAGAAATAAACCAAACTCTCTTGTTGGAGGCTTTCCTTCCCAATCTCAATTTTCTGAGCTATGCTCTTGATACTATTGTAACAGGACCATACTATGCTTTTGTATTTTTCCTCTATCAGGAACACTTGCATTCTACATGCTTTCCTTTAAAAAAAATAAATTGGTTGGTGAATTCTTTGTGCACCTACCTTAGTCTCTATAAACCACTTCAATTTTTCTCCTTTGGAGAATTACAATTATTTCCTTTTCTGATCTCAGAACTTCATTTTTGAGTTTCCCATTTCTCCTCTTGTAGAATCCATGAGTCATCATCTTTCTTTCCACTGAGCCCTTTGAAAATCTCCCAGTACTGCAGCGCATTACACAATCAACATGGTTTTCCTCTCTTATATCTTAACTTTAAGAGTCAAAAATCATCCGCCCACCATTGTTTCCATCATTTCCATCCCAGAAACTGGTTTCAGAATAGTTTGTGAGAATCAGATTCAGAATAGAAATTTCTCCTTATTGGTTCCTCTGCTCCTTGAAGGATGATGAAGTTATCATTATGCTAAGTCAAGTCTCCTGTCACAGTTATATCATGAAATTCTCTATCGCTAATAAAATACGCTTATACCAGGCTTCTGATTTGTTCCTCAAGATCCTCATCTATTTCCACTTTTTAACCAGATGGTCTATATACAGAGGTGTCAAATATGTAACCTGTAAAACTCTCAAGTGTGGCCCCAACCAGATTGAAATGTAATTAAGAAATATTTAACAAAATAAATAAAAATATAATATATAACATTATTATGTATTATATTATAACAATGCATAGTTAATATGTTTAAATATATACACATAATAATAATATGTAGTAATGCATAATAAATATGTCATTTTCTGCATCAATATGTGTTCACAGGGATCCTCATATACAGTTCAGTGCCCCCTTTTCTATTTCAGTTTGACATCACTGGTCCATAGGATAATCTGATGACAAAATTTCCTGTTTCTCTTCCATTGATCATTACCCCAGAGTTCTTCCTTGTGTTCTCCCTCCCTTGTTCATCATCAGATAGTGCCTCACAACAACGTATCTTCCTAATGGCTGGTGTTATTCTACCCCACATTTTACCCATCCTATTTCTTTTGAATGCAGCGTATCCTACAAGAGCCATGTGCTAGTCATGGATTTTATCCCATCAAGTCTCAGTGATACCGGTAAAGTCACATTTAGCTTGTTGCTTTAGGATCTCCAGTTCATCTTGTGGTAGCCTACACTTTGTGCAGTTCTGTATAGACATTTGAGTCTAGAGGGGTTTTTTGTTTTGTTTTGTTTTACCATAACTTGGGTGTTAATGGGAAGGGATGATGGAGTCTAAAGATGTATAGCCTGATGCCTATTGGATAATATCGCGAGTGGCAACAACTGTGGATGTACGTTATTATTTCTTGAAGGAAAAGCTGCTCCTTTCTCTTCAGATTGTTCAGCTCCCTCCTCTTTCGGAAGGTCTTCAAATACATGTGTGCGCTTAAAGTTTCAATGTACAGTGGTCCTTTCTCTTCCTAATCTGTGTGACGTTCTTCCACTCTTTATTCTGATCCAGATCATGAGGTCATGTTTTCCCTCTACCCGTTCAGGTCCTTATAGTAATCAAAAAAACATATTGAAGCCCTACTTCCATTTTTAAAAGTATAAATACATGCTTTGAACCTACACTTCTAACTGCCATCCATACTGGCAGGTTTGATTCCAAGAACGCAGCAATGCTGTCTCCTTTCACTCATCTAAGGGTAGCCTAGGGGTTATTTTATTTTACTTCATTTTTGCTTAATTCTATAGCTCAGGAGCCCCTACCTATGTGTTTTTCCCATTGATCATCAGTTGATAACAGCCAATGAGGCTTAATTTGTTTTTGGAACTGGTGTTTATAATGGTAATATAGTTAGTACAAAACAATCCCCTTTGTCTTTGATACACTATTCTATAAGGGGGAAAGTAGGTTCAAACTTTGAGTGTATGTGGCAAAGGGGTAACTCACAGCTAGTGGAAGTGCTTTTTCTCAAGGTATATATACCTCTTAGATAATGCCAAAAGTACGTTTGTCTAAAAGACTATTTTATGGAGAACTCACACAAGGCAAGTGCTCAAATGGAGGTCAGAAGAAGTAGTTCAAGGATGTTGCCAAGGTCTCTCTGAAGAACTTTAGTATCGATTGTGAGAAATGGGAGACACCGGCACAGGACCACCAAGCGTGGCGTGCCCACATCAAAGAAGGCTCTGTGCTCTGAATGAAGCAGAATTATAATAGCTCCAAAGAAATGTGAGAAGTGTAAATTTAGAGATATCTCCACTCCAAATGTTCATAGTGACTATTTTTGCCTGACCTGTAGTACAGCTTTCCAAACTCATATTGGTCTGATCACCCACAATTGAACACACTGTACCTTGACCCCAATATAGTGGTGCCATTTTGGTCCTCTTCAAGAATGAAGCACAACAACCGTACCTCTAAGATAGTAAAGCTTTTCTGCTAGGCTTCTTATAGAGCCTTAGAAATACCTTTCCTCATTGTATCCAGTCTGTCCTCGGCTCTCAATGCACTCATTGCCTTCAGCTACTACTATCTATGGGATGCTGCTGGGATGCCAATGAAAAATCTAAAACCTCCAGCCCTCTCAAGTTCATGAAGTACTCCTCTAGCCCAAGGACCAGGGGTCAAATATGAGGGATCAAATATGATACCAAGTTACTGTCTCTCCCCTCCAAATGATTTCTTCTTAGAGGCTTCAATGAAACCTTTCTCTTCTGTTCAGGCAGAAGCTCCAATTCCAAACTAGCTCACTGGGGTTATACAAACCTCACAGAGCCTTTTCAAGACTTCAATGAATCCGAACAGAATTCCTATACAACATCACTCTAGTTCAACCTTTGGCTTTCAGAGACATGTACATTGATCAAGGCTCTTTTCATTTTTAGTCTAAAGCCCATGATTGATTTATTCAATAGAGAAGTATTTTCACCTGATTTAGCCTTCAGGGTGCAGCATCTTTATTTTTTTAATTTAATTTATTTTATTCTGAACTTAAGAAATAATACAAGCATTTCCACATAGTAAAATAGGAAAAAAAGATGATTGTACATGAAACTGCAAATCTATTACGTATGACTTGCTATTACTTTTAAATATATAATAAAGTTATCATGTAACTTTTTTTTTCTTCTCTTCACTCCCCACCTCTGCGATGGCTACCATTAGACACAAATATATATATGTATATATACATGTGTATACACACACACACACACATACACACACACCATTCTATACATATGTAGGGGGGGCGAGGGGGGTGTGTGTATGTAAAACCATTCTATACATACTTCTATTTATCAGTTCTTTCTCTGGATCTTTAAATGGTTTGATTGATTGACTCAGTCAGTTTCAACCCTTACTTGACAAACTTTTGTCCTCCAAACCCAGAGTGTAAAGAAGCATCCTCAAACCATTTTACCTTCTCTTAAAGCAGGGAGACAAGCTTGTACTTTGAGCACAGATAGAAATCACTTGGCTCTATAGAAATAGAAACACTGTACCTTTAGTGCAAGTAATTACAAGATTTTCCCTGTTCTCCACAAAGAATGAGATTTCCAGTCTTATTTTTCAAACAGCTTCTCATCTGTTGTAAGAATCTTGGGTTAACAATGCAGACGCTGATCTCTTTATGTTGAATAGAACAAAACATCCTTTAATATACCTACCCGTATAAAGTAGAATACATGTAAAACTAACAAGCAAAGGCTGTTCCTTTAGGGACACACTGTGGATGTGCTTACGTAAGTACCTGTTTTGAAATATAAAGACAACCCTCATTGGGATTATGCCTGACCCTTGAGAGCGATGTCTCTAAACAGTTAAACATTAGAAGATCAAAGGGCCACGTGGCCATTGTAATAGCTTCATTGCAATTCCCCACAGTGTTAGCAAAATGTAATAAAGGGGACAAGAGCTATTCATCTCATTAACTGAGATCATAGAGCTTCCATTATGAGGCTAATTGTGACAATATTGCTGTACTAATCAGTTCTACAAAGAAGTAGGTTCCATTTACGGCTTTCAAATGTCCCTTCCCTCCATGGAATAGCCTTTCTGTCGATGCCATCAAACATTGCATGGATTATTTGTTTATTTTGTTTTTTGTTAGAGGATAGATACAAATCTTTACTAGTGCCAATGAAATGCACAAATAGTTTCATAACAGCCCTTTGAAGATGCATGCTGAGTCCAAGGTCTGCATAATAACCTTCCCATGTGATACCAATTCTACCCTAGGCAATCTGCTAGTAGTCAGACCGGCTACAAGAAGGATTCCTTAAGGAACCCTAAAAACAATGCATACTGTTTCTGTCACTTTAGCCAGGGGATAGCATTTGCTTCTGGTTTTAGCCATTTTTATGGAAAATACCTGCCTTAATAAGGCAGCAAGGGGTCACAGTGGATACAGCACTAGACCTGGAGTCAGGAAGACCTGAGTTCAAATCTGAACTCAGATACTTACCAGCTGAGTGACCCTGGACAAGTCACTTAACCTTGTTTGCCTTAGTTCCCTAATCTATAAAATGAGCTAGAGAAAGAGATGACAAACCACTCTGCTAAGTATCTATGCCAAGAAAACCCAAATGGGGTCATGAAGAGTTGGACGTGACCAAAAAATGACTGAACAGCTGACCACATCACTGTCACCTCCATCCTCCAGGATCAAATTTAAATTTCTTGGTGTTACAAAGCCTTCATAACCTGGCTTCTCCCTACCTTTCCAGTCTTCTTAGACCTCGCACCCTCCCTCCACCATGTACCTTGAGAGCTACAGACAGCGATTTTCTTGTCGTTCCTTGAACAAGACATTCCATCTCCCAACTCTGCCTGGAATTCTCTCCCTCCTCATCTTCACCTCCTAGTTTCCTTCAAGTCTCAGCTAAATCCTCCCTTTTAGCAAGGAACTTTTCTCCATCACCCTTAATTTTAGGGCCCTCTCTGAGATTACCTCCAATTCATCCTGGACAGATCTTGTTTATACCTATTACTTGCATGTTGTCTCCCCATTAGACTGAGAGGGAGCTCCTGGAGAGCAGGGATTTCTTTGTCTTCCTTTACATCCCCAATGCTTAGCACTTTGCCTGAAGTTTAGTAAATGCTTAGTGACTTGGCTTTTAAAAAATCATATTCAAGTTATAAATATACCATATGAATACAGAATGTAAATTGCTTAAGAGCAGGTCCTGTATTTTACTGTATGTATTTTACATACAATAGGAGCTTAATAAATGCTTGTTGAATGAATGAATCAATTAGGTTCTAATGGGAAACTGAGGTAAAATTTAAAGGGACCTTGCCACCATGATGGTACTCTTTGGTAAAGAGGCTTGGTGGCAGACACTTTAGTGTATAGGTTAGGCAAAATGGAGGCTGAGGTTTCTTCTAACTCTCAAATCCTGTGTTTCTGAGACCTTGTGGGCCCCAGGCTCCTAACCATTAGAACTTCAAATCCTAATGTACAGGAAGAACTCTGAGAGGACGCTGGTGCTGTTTATTGATGGTATATTCAGAAATTCTCCTGATATTGAAAGGATTTATTCAGGTATATGAGATATACATACACATACACATATACATGTATGTATATATGTATATGTATGTATGTGTGTCTATCTATACACATACACACATATTCATGTATGTATCTATGTACATAGCTATATCTAGATAGATATGTGAAGGCATTTGCTAATATCACAAACTACATGTAGTTCTTGAATAGAGATAGGTAGGTGGTATAGTAGATAGATCACTGGACATGAAATCAGGAAGGCCCGAGTTCCAGTCTGGTTTCAGACACTTACTATCTGTATAATCTTGGGTGAATCATCTAACCTTTCTGCCTCATTTTCCTCATCCCTAAATGAGAATACTAACACAGCTCTACCTAGATGCAGCTAGGTGACGTAGAAGAAAGATCTCTGGGCCTGGAGTCAGGAATCCTTGATTTGAAATCTGGCCTCAGACGCTTACTAGCTGTATGACCCTGACAAGTTACTTCATGGTTACATGCCTCAGTTTCCTCAACTGTAAAATAGGTATAATAATAGTACCTGCCTGCCAGGATTATTGCGAGGATCAGATTAATTAATATTTGTAAAGCACTTAGTAAAGTGCCTGGCACATGGTGGATACTTAATAAATGATTGTTCCTTTCTCTTTCCACCATCAGGGTCCCTTCCCCCAGCTTCCCAGTAATGTTATAAGGATAAAATTAGATAATATTTTTAAGTGCTTTGTGAATCTTAAAATTCTATATAAATGTGAGCTATTACTGTTATTGTTATTAAATTATTTATACTTCAATGAGCCAATGGATTTGTGATGCGTTGATTAGAACACTTGCTCTACCAACATGAGTTGTAACTCACCTATGCCTTTTCATTCTGTATAATTCTTGTGTACATCCTTCCATAAATTCTCCATAGATGATCCATACAATGCCATGGAGACTTTCCTCTAGGTCTTTTCCATGAAGACTGGACTCAAATTACCATCTGTTATCTCTCGCTTTAGCTCCTTGGACTCCAACTAATCCCACATTTCTTGCTTGGATGTTGTCTTTTAAGCGATTTCTCATATGTGGGTCATTATTGGTGACCTGGATTCAGAGCTGGAAGGGAACTTTGAAGTCATCCATCTCAATTAACTTGGCAGATGAGCAAACTGAGGGCCAGGGAAGTGAAATGCCTTATCCAAATACAGTATGCTCAGTGACTGCTGATACAAGAATGTATATGAACCTGCCCCTCACTAACCCTTTCCTTCTTACACCCTAGGGTACTAAAGGAGATCCAGGATTATCTCCAGGTCAAGCCACATCTGGAGAAAAGGTAATGAAAAAATCTAAAAGTCATGATGATCTTAGAGTTAAGGTTTTCTGGTTTGGCTTCTTTTTTTGCACTTTTTTTGAATCTCTATTGAACAAAAAGGAATTCATCCTGGGCACTGTGTTAATGTTCATTTAGTTAATATATTCATTGTTTGATTGTCTTACTGATTTATTGATTTAGCTATTTATTGACTTGTCTGAACCACTATCACCAAGAGTTCTTTAATGAATGTGGTTCTAAGGGCATGTACAGTCCTGGACCCTACGGGAGTGAGGGGATGAGTGGGAGGTAGTATACGAAGAAGTATTCCTCTAAAGTGTGTTCATGTTATCAATACCATTATGGTGTAGTGGACAGAGAGCAGGCCTTGGAGCCAGGAGAACCTTGCTACAG
The DNA here is from genome assembly GCF_900497805.2 of Vombatus ursinus. NCBI lineage: Eukaryota > Metazoa > Chordata > Mammalia > Diprotodontia > Vombatidae > Vombatus > Vombatus ursinus. Next base: position 378,510 of record NW_020954581.1, read on the forward strand.
GCCCTGCCTCTGACACACAGTGGCCTCATGAGTTTGGGCAAGTCACTTACCTCTCAGTGCTCTAGGCAATTCTCTAAGACTATGTAAGTAGCAGAGGTGTTGACCTGTAATGGTAGAGGGACTTTCCTCATCTGGGAGATCCCTGTCCCAGAGAAAGCACAGGTCTAGTCCCTATTCCCGTTAAGGATAAATATGGGTTTAAATGCATTTATATGTACAGATTAGAGAAACTGAGGCATAGGAGAAAAAAGGTTTGCATTGAAATCAGGAAGATACAGGTTAAAGACTCATCATATAGTCACTTTGTTACTATGGATAAGTGAGCCTCTTGACTGCTCTGGAAGGCTCTGAGTTATAAGGCTAATAATCTGCATCAGAGAGTGCTAAGAGCTCCCCAAGGAGATGAAATTGCAGGCCTAGACCAAATGCATACAGCATACATACATACAACACACATACTTAATATGTAGTAATACATAGATAATACATACATACCTCACTAAAATTTACATGACGCTTTGGAAAGCACTTAACAGCTCATTTAATCCTCACAACAATCACGTGAAGTTGGTGCTAATTATGGCCTCCCAACTTACAGATGAAGAAACTGAGGCCAAATGTCACATCATTTCTATGTGTCTGAGGCAAGATTCAAACTCAGGTCTTCTTGAAACCAAGCACCATGCCACTAAGTTGCTTCTCATATAACATGCACACACATACAAACACATGTGAGTATGTATATCATATACACATGCACACACACATATACACACATGTGTGTCTATATATAAATGTGGTGTTCAGTCATTTTTCAGTCATGTTCAACTTTTTATGATCCCATTTGGGGTTTTCTTGACAAAGACACCTCAGTGGTTTGCCACTTCTTTCTCCAGCTCTTTTTTACAGATGAGGAAACTGAGGCAAACAGGGGTAAGTGACTTGCCCAGGGTCACACATCTAGTAAGTATCTGAGGCTAGATTTGAGCTCAGAAGATGAGTCTTCCTGATTCCAAACCCAGGGCTCTATCCACCGTGCCACCTAGCTGTCCTACCTATATGCACATGTACATGTATACGCATATCTATGTATGTATACACATACACATATACATACACACTGCATTGCCTTATATTTGGCTGTGAAAGCTTTTCACAGGGCTGTCACCTACATTATCTCTACTGATCCTCACCCTGGTCCTGCGAGTTAGGCAGGCTGCATTATCTCTGCTTTAGATAAAATATGCACACTGGCACAGTACAGAGTCCTAGACCTGGGGTAAGAAATGTGGCTTAAGTGCTCTTTCTTCTCCCTGGGACCCATAAGACCTTAGACAAATATCCCTAGCACCTCCGTTTCCTCATCTATAAAATGGGAGTTTGGGGCGAGATTATCTCAGTGTCTCTTGTAGCTCTGATATTCTCTGGTTCTAGGTAAGGTAAAGGCTCAAAGAATTTACATAATTTTCCTGGAGATAGGTGACCATAGATTTAGAGCTAAAAGGGACTGTATTGGCCCTAAGTTTTTACAAAGGAGGAAACCAAAGCCCAGGATCAAGTTTTGAACCCAGGCCTTCCTATTACAGATCCAACGGAAGTCATCTATCCCAGAAACTGAGGCCCATGAAAGTTAAGTGACTTGTCCAAGGTCACACAGGTAACAGAATCAGGATCTGAACCCAGGTCATCTGACTCCAGAACCAGGGCTTATTTACACTAACATATGGCTGATGAGTAACGGAGCTAAAACTGGAACCCAGATCTTTTAACTTCTAGTTCAGGCCTCTGCTTGGAGGCACTTTGTTGACATGGTGGATAGAGTGCTGGACTTGGAGTAAGTAAAACCCGAGTTCAAATCTTACCTCAGATACTTAGAAGCTGTGTGATACCTTCAGCAAGTCACTTAATCTCTCTCAGCCTCAGTTTTCTCATCTGTAAAACAGGGGCACCTACTCCACAAGGTGGTTGTGAGGACCAAATGAGTTATCTTAGTTATGTAAAGCACTTTGCAGGTCCTAAAAACAACATGTACAGGGCATCCCCAAAAATCTTAAGATTATTTATCATATCACTACACTTTCCTGCTCTCTAAAATGCAAGCACTACGTGAAAATAAAGCAGAGGCCTACATGATCATAACTGACATTCCTATAAACACTGTGACAAATTCATAAATGCAGGTCTCCAGTCGCACAGAAGTTCTTTCTGGAGGCATCTGCCGCAGCTTTGTTTAGACTGGGATTTGAGCTCTCCAGGACAATTATAGGGTGTTTTTGTTTATGTGGCATGTGCATGCAGGCTTCATTCCATCCTTTTTCAGTCCTAAAGTATTTTGCCAGTTCCTTCACTGCAACCTGATAACCATCATCATCATGCCTTGTAGAATAAGCCTATTCAGCACATCCAGATTTCCCTTAGGATTGAGCTGATTCACCCCAGCAACCCTCAGGTGTGTGGTAACTAGAACTGGAGAGATTTTTTCTCCTGGTGTCGGATAAACTCATTGATGAAATTATTTGGAAAGGGAAGGCAAGTTTATTCCTGGTAATGGAATCATTCATTACTCTCCTATCTGCAGCTGCTATGTTCCCTCAATTCAAGGGAATCCATATCTTAGAGCTCAAGAGGCCTGTTTTTAGAAGCATAAATATAGTATCCTCCATGGCCTTAAAATTTAGAAAACAGAAGCCTTCCCTGTTCTGGTGACAGCCTAAAATAGAATTCCCAGCAAAAGCAAACACAAATAAACCAGGTACTTTGATTTTCTTCTCTTTCCCAGTTACTTGTTGGTGCAAAATATAGGGTGGCTTGAAGAAGCCTCTAAGATAGTTTGCTTTTGAAATGCCCATGTGCTCATTATGGTTAACACTGTTAAGGAGAAATGTGGGAAAATATAGAATTTAATAACATGTGGATAATGGCCTTTAAGTGAAAGCTATCTATAGAAAAGAACATATATTTCCAACATGGTGATGTATGAAAGAAATATCCAAGAAGCTGTAGTTAACAGAAAGCCCGAGTCTAAACGTGGTGTAGAAATATAAGAGTGGGTCAAATAGATATTTTTTGATAACTCAAGGAATCTGCTTCTACCAACAGAGATCCCAGCCCCTCTTAGAAATAGGGCGGAGAACTAGACCTGTAATTTGGCAGGGACTGGACCTCTGGTTGGGATAAGAAAATCCTGGATGAGAAAATTCCTTCTACCCATTCAGGTCACAACTTCTTTGTCACTTAGAGTCTTACAGAACTGCCTAGGAGTCAGGGGAGATTGGATAGTCAGCCAGTCAATCAATAAGCATTTATTAAGGTTTATTTTGACCTAGGTACTGTGTTAAACACTGGGATTGCAAAGAAAGGCAAAATAATTTCTTTTTTTTTCAAAATCTAATCAAATGAGTTCATACTTGTTGAGCACTTAGCACAGTGCCTGGCATATAGTAGGCACTTAATAAATGCTTAATCCCTCCCACTATTCTTGAAGGAGCTCATATTTTAATGGGAAAGACAACACGCAAATGACTACATGCATGCAAGATATATACAGTAGAAATGGAATACACTAGTGGCTGGGGTGGGAGGGAAAGAGGATTAGGGAAAGGCTCTGGTGGAGGTGGGATTTGAACTGAATCTTGAAGGACAGCAGAGAAAGGTGGAGGTGAGGAGGGAGGACATTCCAATTGGGGAGACAGCCTGTGGTATAATGGAGTATCACGTGTAAGCTCTGTGTGCTTGAATCAGACTGGAAAGACAGAAAGAGACCAGGTTCCAAAAGGCTTTAACTGCCAAACAGAGGTCTTTCTATTTTACTTTGGAGGTAATTAGGAGCTGCTGGAGTTTATTGAGTGATGGGGTTGTCATGGTTGGAGCCTGGAAGACCTAAACATCAATCCTTTTTGACTAGCTGTGTGACCCTGGGACAACCCTCTTAACTTGTCAGCCTCAGTCTCCTCATCTGTAAGATGGGCATAGCCATCACTCCTTCCTCACAGGGTTGTTGTGAGGGTCAAATGAGAAAATAGGAAGTGATTTTGTAAGCCTTAAAGTGCTAAATCAGCATTTACTCTTGTTACTTTCACCTTATCGTGTTACTTCCCATATAACTTGCTGGACAGTAGCCAATCTTTACTTTTTCCAGGACTTTTGAGCACCCATCTACTAAGGAATTCACAGGTCCCAGGCCCCCTACACCCCACCCCATCCTCATTTTAAAATCCTGGTTATCATTTTTAATGAGTAACATCTTATCCCCAGTTTCAGGTTTCTACCCTCTGTGACAATTCATTTCAAGTCAATTTATCTTAGAATTTTTTGATGCCTCTGGTATACTCTGTTCTGTGCTAGGTGCTGTGAGGGCTCAAAAACGAAACAAAACAAAACAAACAAACAAAAAAAAACTAACTATAACTCTTTCTTTTAGAGACTAACATTTCTGAAAAGTGATAGAATACACTCATGTGCTGCCACATTTAAATGTGAAACACAACAGAATAGGGCAACTAGGTGGCGCCATAGTGGGTAGAGCACTGAGCCTGGAGTCAGCAATACTCATCTTTCTAAGTTCAAATCCAGCCTCAGACACTTACTAGCTATGTGACCCTAGGCAAGTCTCTGAACCCTGTTTGCCTCAGTTTCCTCATCTGTAAAAGGACTGGAGAAGGAAATGACAAACCACTCTAGTACCTTTGCCAAGAAAACCCCAAATGGGGTCATGGAGAGTCAGACATGACTGAAACAATTCAATAACAGAAGATGATTATATGCCAGGCTTGGTGGTACTGATGAGGAGTGCTATAAAAGTTCAGAGGAGGAAGAGATTCCGGTTAGAGTGCTTGGAGAGGACATGTTGAAGGGGGCACTTGCGTTAAATCTTGAAGCATGTTTCGGATCGAAGCAAATCAAAGAATCTCAGCCTGCAAGCCACAGTTCTGTAGTCCAGTTAAAGGAAATTTAATTTTTTTTTTACCTTTTCCATGAAATAAAATCTTTATATCTGTCTTATTTAATAGGGTGATCCAGGACTCTTTGGGTTCATAGGCCCTCCTGGTTTTCAAGGAGACAAGGTAAGATTCAGTTTTCCTTTTGACATTTGAACTAAGTAAAGGGTACAATATATTAGAAGAATTAGATATCTCTTATCTACTCCCAATGTCCTTGGATCATTAAAATCAAGGCCTAGCATTCTCAGAGGGGCGCTACCAGAGTGGAGAGGGGCCTTAGAAATCATGCCATGGAAAGTTCTCAGGAAAGCATGGGAATCCCAGAGCTGACATTCTTAGCAAGAACTTGATGGTTATCCTCCAGTATCTTAAAAGGCTGTGACAGAAAAGTGGAATGAGACCTGTCCATCTCAGCCTCAGAGGTTTGCAAAATTAGGAGCAATGATTAGAGGTGGCACAGAAGGACATGGAGAGCTCAACTTAAGGAGAAAACCCTTCCTAACAGTCGGGGGTTTCAAAACATGTAATGAATGACCTGGAGAAATGGTGATTCTCCTCATCCCTAGAGGTCCTCATACAGAGGAAGGCTGGTGGCTTGTCAGGGATGTTGTGGAGAGAATACCTGGGCATATATGGCCTTCAGATAGGCTCTGTCATCCTCTCTGAGTTGGAGGTTTTGGGATTCTTAGAGGCAACTAATGGTACCATAGTGGATAGAACTCTGGGTCTGGCATCAGGAAGACCTGAGGTTAAGGCCAGCCTCAGACACTTGTTCACCTTGGGTGAGTCCCTTGATCTCTGCCTCAGTTTCCTCAACTATAAAATGGGGATGGTAATAATAGCACCTACCTCCCAGGGCTATTGTGGGGATCAAATGGGATATTTTAAAGCACGTATCACAGTGCCTGATACTTAGTAGGTACTTAATACATGTTTGTTTCCTTCCTTCCTTCCTCCCTTCCTTCCTTCCTTCCTTCCTTCCTTTCTTCCTTTCTTCCTTCCTTCCTTCCTTTCTTTTTTCCTTCTCTCATTTGATCCTCACAACAACCCTGGGAGGTAGTTCCTATTACTATCCCTATTTTAAAACTGAGGAAACTGAGACAAATAGATATTAAATGACTTGCCCAGGGTCATACAGCTAGTAAGTGAGGCTGAATTTGAACTCGGATCTTCCTGCCTCTATGCCTAGTGCTCTATAGCTGCTTTGTAAAGCACTTGGTAAACCTTAAAGCCTTATGTGAATGTTAGTAGTAATCACAGTTGTTATTGTGAGTATTGTTGATAATTATTATTATCATCTCAAAAGAGAATTTCTCATTAGTACCCTATAGACAATGCCTAGATTTGCGTTAAACAATTTAAATTTTCAGTGTCTTTTTTATTTTCTTGGTTGTTAACAAGTATTTGAATTTGACCACAACAAAATGCAGGTATTTCTACAAAAGCCTTAGGCTTGGTGTTGTTTGTGCATGGGAAGAGATTAGAGAGATGCAAGTGAGCCTCCTTCCCAGTCAGCAGCTCTGGGTTCTTTGAGCAGTGGCCAGTGGGACCATCTATTACTCCACACTCCTGTCAACAAAGATGACTGTGCGTGCTCAAGGACTTATTTCAACCCCACTGGATAAACTTGTGGTCTTTGAGGAGAAAGAAGACCACATTATAGAGGCTTTCCCCTAAGGCAGGAATGTGTAGTGCCCTATTTGCCATAATAACTACACTGGCTAAAGCCCAATGGGCTTCAGACTTCCTCCTAGTTCCCTTGGAGGGACATTGGTGTGAATTCCCTCAGGATAGACACAGTTTGGTTTTCTCATCTTTCCTCTGTTATCAACTACAGAGAAAGGAGAAGATTAGGAGAGAGGTCATATTTTAGGTTAATATGTTAGACTGTGGTATTATCAACTCCCTGTAAGAATAAGTTATATTATACTTATTTACCCCCACTATGATTTTTCTTTTGGTAGGCTAAGATTTAGGAAGACATCCTCGCCTCTTTCCCCATGATACCTACTGGATGGGCAGTTATAATGTGTTAGTGTAGGCTTTTGGCTCAGTACAATTCCATGGAATCATTGGTTTAGAGTTGGAAGGAAGGAAAAAGAAGGGATGGATGGATGGATGGAAGGAATGACGGAAGAAAGAAGGAAGGAAGAGAGAGAATGAAGAAAGGAATAAGAAAGGTAGGAAAGGAAGAAAGAAACAAGAAAAAGGAAGTAAGGGAGGGAAGAAGGAAGAAAAAACAAGCATTTATTAAGCACTTACCATATGCCAGGCATTGGGCTAAGAGCTTTACAAATATCATCTCTTTTATGATTCACAACAACCCTAGAAGATAGCTGCTATTATAATCCCCATTTTACAGTTGAGGAAACTGAGGCAGAGAGAGCTCATGTAACTTGCCCAGGATCCACACAGCTAATAAGCATCTGAGACTGTTTGAACTCAAGTCTTCCTGACTCCAGGCCCAGCACTCTATCAACTATACTACCTACATGCCTTTTCTGTTAGAGGTCATATATCCAATACCCCCATTTTGCAGATGGGAATCCTGAAGTCAAGAGAGATTAAATAACTTAGCCAAAGTCACACAGATGGTAAATAGCAAGATGATCATGCTATGATCCTGATTGCTTATCAGGCTGTACTGACTCCTAGGCAGTAGTCAGGAGCTGCTGGCTCCCTTGAGACAGAGAAGGTTGCCTCCATGGAGTCACCAGACTCCAGACTGGTTACCTCTAATTGGTGTGGGCTTGACATAAACTTATAAAGAGGCATGTTAAATGCTACTTAGTGCACCCCTTAGCGTAGAGCAATATGCATGTATGTGTACTGACACATTCTGTAAAGTCAACCTTGTAAGACCTTCCAATAAGGAATTAATCATAGTTATTATATTTGGAGCACTAAATAGACTGTTACTACAGTCTAAACACTGACAGTTCTTATAAGAAAAGAGATACTAATGGTTACTTTCTAAGGCAGCTTCTCCAAAGATTCCAATCTTGATTCAGGGATATCTGTCGCTTTCAAGTTATTCCAGTGGTTGTGAAATTTGCAATTCCAGCATGGCGAACCTGAGCAGATATGTAGATGTAATTATTGCTTGAGTTCTCTCCCAAACCCCTCCAAATACCTGTAAAAATGTCTCTAAACAAATTCTAGAGCAACAGAACCCACAAAAAGACAGAGTGAAACAAATTTTCAGTCCAAGACAACTTGGATAGTTGATGGAAGAGGTCTGTTGCTCCATGCTGGGAGAGGAGTGCAGTTCGGTGTGGGTCACGCAGCAAACCTGGAGCAGAATTCATGCTGTCTTGGGGGAAGGGAGATATGGGGAGAAAATTTGAAACTCAAAATTTTGTGGAAGTGAAAGTTGAAAACTAAAAATTAATTAATTTATTTATTTATTAATTTTTTTTTTTAAAAAAAGAGAGGATGTATGAAGAAGAAGAATAGGCATTAAGCCTGGAAAGAGAAGGTGGGATCATCTCTAAGTGTCAATGAAAAGAGTTTGTATTTTATCCTGGAGACAACTGGGAGGCACCCAAACATTTTGGCCAAGAGAATGTCAGGGCCACATCTATGCTTTAGCCATATTAATTAGGCAGCTGTGTGAAGAATGGATTATAGAGTAAAAGATTGGAGGCAGGGAGAGCAATCAGGAGGGAGAGGAGAGGACAAGATGAAAATGAAAGATGTTGTGGAAATAGAATTAACAAGTCTCATTACCTGACGTGTGTGCATATCCAAAAGTTGAGGATGACTCCTGTGCTGTGAACCTGGGTGCCTTGAAGGATAGGTACCACGACAAAATAAGGAGGTTGAGGAGATGGGAGAGTTTGGGCAGACAGATGACTTCCGCTTTGGACATATTGAGTTTTAGCTGCTAATGGGAATCCAATTAGAAGTCTCCATTAGAAAATGGATGATGTGGGGCTGGAGCTAAGCTAAGAGAGATTAGTGATGGAGATTTTTATCTGGTAGTCATTGGCACAGAAAAGATGGGTGAACCCATGGGAGACAGAAAGAGGGAAAAAGGAGGAAAGAGAGAAGGGGAAGGAAGAGGAAAGAGGGAGGGGAGGGGAGAAGAGTCTTCACAAAGTTAGAACTTTGGGATATACCCATATAAAAGGTAAGAGACATGGATAATGAGCCAACAAAAGAACTGGGGAAAAGCCAGACCCATAGGAAATCAGGATAATGTCATATCAGAAAAACCTAATGGGAAGAGAGTATCCAAGAAGGAGTCAACAAGTCGAACACTGAGTGATTAAAAAGGAGGACTGAGACAAGGGTATAAGAGAAAAAGTTTCAGTTGAGTGATGAAGTCAGAAGCCAGATTTCAAAGAGTTGAGAAGGGATTGTAAAGATAGAAGTTTAAGCAACATATATAGATGCTTTTGTCTAGGTCACAAAGGGAACAGAAATATAGTATAAACACTTGAGGGGACTGGTAGGGTCAAATGAAGGAGTTTTTTTTAACATTAGGGATATTATTTTGTTTACAAGAAGCAGGGAAGGAGCCATTAAATAGGGAAAAGCTGAAAATTAGAAAGAGAGAGGAGAAGACTGCAGGGGCAAGTCACTGAAGATTATTGAATGGCCTCAGTGAAGAGAAGGGTGTCTTCTTTGTTGGAGCCTGGAGCAAGGGAGATGATGGGGTGTGGTGTCTAAGGATTTCGAGATATAGAAGAAGGGAGAAGGTGGAACTCAGGGCCACTATTTTCCCAACAAAATATGCAGTGAAAGCCTCTACTGAGGAGGGGAAAAGATGTATAGAAGGCCTGAGGAGAGAACAAAAGATTTGAAGAGAAAGAAAAGAGGGAGAACTTGATACCTGTGGTTGTTGAGTCACTTCAGTTGTGTCCGACTTTTTTCTTGGCAGAGATACTGAAGTGGTATGCCATTTCCTTCTCCAGCTTACTACACAGATGAGGAAATGGAGGCAAACAGGGTTAAGCGACTTGCCCAGGGTCACACAGTTAGTAGTTAATTATTTGAGGCTAGATTTGAATTCAGGAAGGTGAGTTTTCCTGATTCCAAGCCCATTGATCTATCCACTGAGCCACCTAGCTACCCCACGGGAAATTTAAGGAAAAATAGAAAGATTGCCCTGCAGCAGTTTTTGTGATTATAAATTTGAAGTGGAACCAGTCATAAAATCATAGAATTAGAATCAGAAGGAATCTGGGGTATTATTTAGTTGAACCCTTTCATTTTACAGCTAAGAAAACGAAAGCCCTTCGTGATTAACCACCTCACCTAATGTCACCCAGGTTGTGTATGAGAGTTGTGGGGTGGTGTGATTGTGCACTAGACTTGTATGAATGAATGAATGAATGAATGAAGCATTTATTGAGGCAAAGCACTGTGCTCAGTGCTCAGGGTAGGAAAGCAAGACAGCCTCTGCTCTCAAGAAGCTCACATTCACATGGGGGAGACAACATAGTTGGGAGGTTTTTTTTTTTTTTAAGCCAGGAAGACTCCCATTACTAGCTATGTGACCCCAGACTAATCACTTAATCTCTCTGGTCCTCGTTTCCTCACCCATAGAGTGAAAGGGTTAGATTCAATGGTCTCCATGGGCCCTCTGCTCAAAATCTATAATTCACTGACTACAAATCCAGCTGTTTCTACCAATGAGCACAGTCACATGATTTCCTTCAGCACGTTGCTCCAGAAAAGTGTTACAATGGCATTCCTCCAAACAGCTTGGGATGGCTGACCGTGCACAGCACTGGGCCCTTAGGATCAATTACACCTGGAGTCATTCATGACTGCTTATTTCGGTGGAGGGACACCCGTAAGTTCTAAGTCTGGTTTCTACTAACAATAAATATCTCTCTGACTAGAGACTGAGGGAGCTGAATTCAGTCCACCCTGGACTTTTCTACTGGACCTAATTAGCAGCTGCCTTGTAAGTGCCTGCAAAGATTAGGATTAAAAAGGTCATGAAGACAAAATGATTTTATGGGTTTTATGAAGGAGTCACTAACGAATAGGATTTGATAGTGACTGTGGTAAGCAGTTTCAAAATACTGAACATTTTTCTATCTCTGGAAATGTTTTTATGTGTCTGTGTTTTCAGGTTAGGTAGGGAGGGATGGGGGAACTATTAATGGTCATTATATTTGCAGATAGACTCTCAGCATTATAAATCAAAAACCGGAAACTAACTCTTTTTCGAGGTTAGTAGGTGGTATAGTGGATTGAGCCCTGGATTTGGAATCTGGAAGACCTGAGTTCAAATCCTGCCTCAGATCCTTCCTAAATGTGTGACTTTGGTTTAGTCATTTTACTTCTGACTGCCTCAGTTTCTTCAACTGTAAAATGGGGGTAATGATAGCACCTATTCATTGTGAAGTTCAAGTGAGCTAATCTATGTAAAGCACTTGGCAAAACTTAAGCACTACGAAAATGCTAGTTATTATGAGGACAAGAAACGTTAAGTGACTTGACCAAGGTCTCACAGCAGGTAACCAGGATCAGCACTTGGTTGGTGCTCTTTCCATTGAACCATGCATGAAATGACAGATGGGCACACTCCTTTGATATTGATAACTATTTGACTAAATTGGAAAAACAAATGTTACCAATCATGATTACAACCACTTTCCTTCATAGAGTGCTTTGAGGTTTACAAATCACTTTTCTCAAAGGAGGTAGTAATAATAAGTGGTGCAGTAGACAGAGTGCCAGGTATGGAGTCAGTAGGACCCGAATTCAAATTTGGCCTCAGACACTGACTAGCTGTATGACCCTGGGCAAGTCACTTAACCCTGTTTGCCTCACTTTCCTCACCTATGAAATGAGCTGGAGAAAGAAATGGCAGATCACTCCATTATCTTTGCCAAGAAATCCCCAAATGTGGTCACAAAGAGTAGGACATGACTGAAAAATTACTGAACAAAAAAGCAACTTATATGATACTTTTAGGTTGGCAAAGCATTTTACATGTGTTATCTTATTTGACACTCTCAACAACCCTGGGAGGTAGGTTCTCTTATTATTCCCATTTTACAGATGAGGAAACAGAACCTGAGTGAGGTGAAGTGACTTGTCCAGAGAATAAACATCTGAGGCAGGATTCAAACTCAGGTCTACAGTGCTGAGTTGATAAGAGGAAATAGAATTCAGAGTGTAAGGTGAGGTGTAAGGAGGATGTGTTGAGAAAAATAGAGAGAAGATGAATTTCAGGAAGCTCTGTAAAAACCGCAAGTGGGATTGAGACAAAGAAAGAGATGACCAAGCAAATAGGCAGTTACGGTTTACTTTGGCCTCACCTGTACTATGAAAATGTAAGGTTTGCCTCTTTTTCTCCCTTTTTATCTACATTTTACCAATATGAGCATTTTTCTGTTTGATGCCAACCCACCCCTGAAAAGTTAGGAAAATTTAAGAGCTGTGCTTTGGATTTTCCTTTCCTCTTGCTGTTTTTCTCCTTAGCTGTCCCCAAAACCAGTCCCTGTGGCCATCCTAATAATACCCTGCAGGGTCAAGTGTATGGAATCAGCTTGGAAACTTCCCAGGGCTAAGACTGTCCAAGAGGGAGTTCAGCTAGGCCAAGAATCCCTCAGGGTCTAGGCTGACCAGCTGTGGGACGGCACCATTGCCATCAGCTCATAGTTTAGCTGTTTTCCAGAGGTGACGTATATTTCCCACCAAAAATTCAAAGGTTTGTTATAGAAGTTGTTTCCATCACGCACACGGCGTAGAGCCATGGGAAGTCATTTCATTTGAGCCTCAGATTTGAGGCAGATAAAAACCACTATATTTGGGTCTTCAGTTTGTTACGGGGGAGGGGAGGAGAGGTGAAAGGGTCTGTGATGAGGATCAAATGAAATCACTTATGTAAAGTACTTTGCCAACTTTGAAATACTTTATAATTGCTAGTTGTTGTTGTTAATTTTGTTGATGTAGAGAACTTACTGTGAGGGAATCTTCTTTACCAAATCAAATCAGTAACCACTTTGGGCAGGTAGGTGGCACTCTAGACAGAGTGTTAGACCGAGGGTCAGGAAGACTCATCTCCCTGTGTTCAAATCTTACCTACACACCTCCTAGCTGTGTGACCCTGGGCAAGTCACTTAACCCTGTTCGCCTCAGTTTCCTCATCTGTAAAATGAGCTGGCGAAGAAAAAGGCAAACTACTCCAGTATCTTTGCCAAGAAAACCCTAGATGGGGTCACGAAGATTTGGACACAACTAAACAACAGTAACTGTTCAATACCTGCTTGTCTTATAGAGAGTTGCTTGGGGCATTGATATTAAATGACCAGGGTTACTCAGCCAGTAAGTGTTAGAGACCAGACTGGAATGCAGTTATTTCTAATTCCCAGGCCAGTCACTATGTCATACTGCCTCTCAGTTGTTAATTTACTGTATTAAACTGAGAAATCTACCATTTAAACTCCCAAGACTCGTAACCAAAAAAAATTAACTCAAGGAGACTGGCTAAGGGCAAAGGACTAATGTAAGTACTTACATCCATCTCAGCTCCTGCGAAATATTTTGTACAAATATAAAGAAGTTTCATGAAGTCTTTTCACTTTATGAAAGTATTCAGTCATTTCAGTCATATTTGACTCTTCATGATCCTACTTGGGGTTTTCTTGGCAAAGATACTGGAGCGGGTTTGCCATTTCCTTCTCCGACTCATTTTACAGGTGATGAAACTGAGGCAAACAGAGTCAAGTGACTTACCTAGTATCATACAGCTGGTGTCTGAGGCCACATTTGAACTCAATTCTTCAGGCCTGACCCTCTATCCATTGTGCTACCTAGCTGCCCAATGTCATTTTTTTCCCAACCAAATTCATGGACTCAGGTTAAGAACTCCTGATTCCAAATCCATTTGGTGTTGTTTAATTGTGTCTGACCCTTCATGACCTCATTTTTTTGTGGCAAAGATATTGGAGTGGTTTGTCATTTTCTTTTCTAGCTCATTTGACAGATGAGGAAACTGAGGCAAACAGGGCTAAGTGACTTGCCCATGGTCACACAGCTAGTATTTGAGACTGGATTAGAACTCAGGTCTTCTGGGCTCCAGGCCCTGCACCCCATACACTGAAGCACCTTGCTGCCTCCCGTAACATCCCAAATTCTTGAATAGCAAGGCCATGTGATAAAGCATTTAAAGAGCTAATGCTATCTACCCTTGAATCACAGTGGAGGTCCAAGGATGTTACTCAGTAGGATCCTTCTCCAGAGGATACTTTGATCTATACATTTTGGCAGCATTACTAAATTCCACAGTGGGTTAAATTCCCATCAGGATCAACTGAAGAAATTAGTCATTAATACATGTAAATCCCTTGAGATTAAGGATTTGTCTTCTACCTCTGTAACCCCAGCTCTTAACCTAGTGCCTGACATGCAATTGGCATTTGATAAGTGCTTGTTGACTGACTATTGATTGATGATAATGAAGGTCTGGGTTCAGTTGTCTTTTCTGTGTAAGTGACTCCTGAATCTATATCTCTAGTCAATCTCTCTCCTAATTTCTAAATATTAAGGAATATGAATATCCTATAGTTTCTGTGACATTTTGTGAATTGGCAAAGTTAGTTTTCAGTGTTTGGCAGGGGGGGGATAAACTTCAATTCACAAATTTTTCATTTTAACCATTTTCACTTGTACCAGAATCATTTAGTTTGCTGTAAGGGATTAAGGCTGTCATTTATATCTCTAGAAACAAATAGAAATGATTAAGTAGCTCACATTTACATAGTGTTTTTCTGGCAACAAAAAGGAAAGGAATATAAATAGAAAGGGAATATAAATGACATGATTCCCATTTTACAGATGAATAAATCGAAGCTCAGAGAGTTTAAATCCCTTGCCAACAGCCAAACAGTTAGCAAGTGGGAGAGCCAAGACCCAACCTGAAGTTTTTGGATTTGAAGTGCATTCTTCCCCAAGTGAGAAAGGTCTTTAAGTGACTGGCAGTTTTGTAAATTACATTTAAAAGAGGTGTAGATGGCATTAGCTACCACACTGGAAAAAGACCACAGGAAGACATACTATCAAAGCCAATAAAAGTCTGGGCTGGCAGGGAAAGCAGAGAAAGGAAGGAGGAAATTTTGGGATAGTGCTCACTGCTCAGCTAGCTGTCCAATGTTATAGCTGTGTTCACACCTCTGTTACTGCAAGATGGATCTGTTGGACAAAGACTTGAATTCCTTCTCTAGAGAAATCAGTGAAAGCAGTCCCTGGCTATGTGGTGGCTCTTGAACCATTTGTGGTTTTGGGCTCTGTAATCACCCCTATTTCTGCCTCCTCTTCTTTTTCTATTCCTCATGTGGCATGGGAGGAAGATGAAAAGGAAATAATCACAATACAGGGCTAGAGAAGAGGCTGCACAGAGATGGAGTAGGTATATGTCTCTATCATATGATGTGACTATTCATAGAGGCCCCTTTGCCAAGGATTATCAGATGATAGCCGGCCAACTCACAACACTAAGAAGGTCTGGACAGCCTACGGGGTAGAATAAGGCATCACCCATGTATAATGGAAAAGGTACTGAACTAAGTCAGAATCTCGCCTCTGTTTGAACATGGCCAAATAAGTCACCTAGTCTCTTTGAGTCTCAATTTACTCATCTATAAAATGGGGACAATAATATTTATACCATCTATCTTAATAGGTTTGTTTTGAGAAAGTTTTTACAAACAGTAAACTTACGTAATTAATCAAGCAACAAGCATTTATTAAACTCCTATTATCCAATCTCCCATGTTCGTAACTTCAGCATTATTCTAGATTACTTAGTCTCTCTCACCCCATATATCCAGTCAGTTTCTAGATCTTACCATTTCTACCTTCCCAACATTCCTGGCATCTGACCCCTTCTTACTCTTCCCATGGCTGCCTTCTTAGTTGAGACACTTATCACTTCTCACCTAGACTATTGCAACAGCCTCCTAAAATGTCTCCCTGCCTTAGCTCTTCCCATTTCATCCCATCACACACCTTTCTGCCAAAGTCATTTTCTTTAAATACAAATCTGAGCATATAACTCCACCACCCAAATCCAGTGGCTCCCTATTGCCACTGAGATAAAATACGAAATCCTTTGTTTAGTTTTTAAAACCTTATACCATCTGCTCCCAACCTATCTTTCCAGACTCATTTGCTACACTCCCTCTCCCACACTCTGCCAGCCAAGCTGTCTTTTCCAGAGGTAGGGAATCTGCAGCCTCAAGGCCACAGGTGGCCCTCTAGGTCCTCAAGTGCAGCCATATATGGTATCGAGGCCACAGGTTCCCCACCCCTGTCTTTTCTTTTCCCCCTCGTATACCTACACTCCGCCTCTCATTTCTGTGTCTTTGCCCAAGCTGACCCAAATGCCTGGAGTGCACTCCCTCTTTGCCTCCACCTAATAACATCCCTCGCTCTCTTAAGGAACAAAGCTCCAACACCACCTTCTGCATGAAGCCTTTCCTGATTCCCTTCAACTGCTAGTACCATTTCTTCCAAACTACCTTCTGTCTAACTACCTTGCATAAATGTATATTTATTAACTTTGTGCTGATGCTTTATCTGTTTTATATGTACTTGTCTCCTTCATCAGAATCAAATGAGATAATGGTTGTCCAATGCTTTGCAAGCCTTCAGGCTTGCTATTATCATGTAACCTCATTGCAAGTAGAGATTGCCTCATTCTTTGTCTCTGTACCCCTAGTGCCTAGAGCCATGACTGACATATAGTATGCCCTTAATAAATTCTTGTTGATGAATACTACGTATCAGACAAAATTGTAACAACCCTTTCCTTCAAAGAACTTTCATGGAAATGTGACTTATTGTTATTCTGAGGTCAGGGGAGATGAGTGTTAAAGACCTACTTCACAATAACAACTACTATGTATAGGGAGTGGTTAAAGTTTGCTAAGTGGCCTACGTGCATTCTCCCATTTGATCACAAGAGGAAAGGTGGCAGAGGAATATGGCATTAAAGGACCTGCGCTCAGATCACCACTTACCACCAGCGTGTTGCTGTTCAGTGGTTCTTTCATGTCTGACTCTTTGCGACCCATGGACCATAGCACACTATCTTTCTATCTTCCACTATCTCTCAAAATCTGTCCAAGTTCATGTTCATGCTTCTATGGTACTATCTATCCATCTCATCCTCTGCTGTCCTCATTTTGCTTTCAATCTTTCCCAAGATCAGAGTCTTTTCCAAAGAGTCCTATCTTCTCATTATGTGGTCAAAAGTATTTGCGCTTCAGCTTTAGTATTTGACTTTCCAGTGAATAGTCTGAATTTCTTTAAATGCTGACTGACTTGATCTCCTTGCTATCCAAGGGACTCTCAAAAGTCTTCTCCAGCACCACAATTTGATAGTGTCTTAGGCAAATTACTGAACCTTTCTAGAGGTCAGTTTCCCTCAAAATAAAATGAGGGGATTAGACTAGAAGGGCCCTAATGTCCTTTGCAGCTTTATAGCTTCAAGTCCATTAATCAAGAGAGGAAAATGTTCCAAGTATTATTATTTCCATGTTTTAGATGATAAAGCTCAGTCTGGAAAAGTTAAGTGACTTGCCCAGAGTCACACTGCCAATAATTGTCTAAGACAGGATTCAAGACCTTTCTGGCTCTGTTTAGTGCTCTAAGTTGCTTTACCTTTCCAATTTAAGATTTCATTTTATATTCAATAATGTGAGAGGAGGCATGCGTAAGGAGACAGAGAGCCAGCCTCAGTACAAATAAGTTCTGGTTTCAAGCTCTGCATCTGACACAAGCTACATACAAGTTATATGATCTTCTTCTGTATGCTAGTTGAGTGACTATAGGCAAATCATTTAAACTTTTGGTGTCCCAAGGAATTTTCTAAGACTATAAGTTACAGAGGAGTTGCCGACCTACACTGGTGGGGAGATTTTCCATGTGCAGAGTTCCCTGCATTGATACAATTACAGGTCCAGAATAAAACAAATCTCTGTACTACGCAATGCTAGGACAACAACAACAACAAATCGGCACCACTTGTGAAATTCAGTAGTAGCGGTATTTGACCTGCATTGAAAGAGAATTTACAATATCCCTTCTCTTTGAAGTTCCTTAAAATTTCTCTGGACTATAGCTGGTTCCCTGCCCCTTCTCCATTCCCCATGAATATATTTGAGGAAAGATCTCGAGCTGTGAACCACTGACAGTTTTCCTTTTTAATTCATGTCGTGAGAATATAGAAAATACAACCATATTGACATTTCAAAAGAACCCAGTGTAAACCAATTTTTTTTTTAATAAAACATCAGGTTCATAGATTGGAGCCATTCCAATGGCTTCAATACAGTCCATTTACCCAGGTGCATTGCCATTCCCACCCCCACCGCCACCCCTACCCCCTTCCAGACTTCGACTCGTATTTGAAACAGAAAGTGAATTGGGCATGTGGTCAAAAAGTTTGGGGAATAGTAGTGTAGTATAGTCAACAGGGGTGCAAATTGCAGTCGATTATAGAGCCATCTGCAAATGGCTCCAAAGGGCAGACCCCTCCCAGGCAGCTCTTAGATCCACACCACATTTAGCATCCAGTGCAGTTCCACACCCTAGGCAGCCACTCCTTCTGTTCCAACCCTGCCTCCCACAACATTCCTACTATAGATTAATACTTAGAGCATCTCCAGAAATATTCAATTGAATTGTATGTGTCATGGCTTGAATTAGATTTGAGCTAAAGCCCTGTCCAAGGTTTAAGAACTTCCATAAGGACTGTTTTACAAAATGCCAAATGTCGTAAAAAAAAAAAATACACAATATCAGCTTTAGCTAACTTTACTTAAGATATCTCTTCCCTGATGAACACCAGCCATCCAATTGGCTATGTATTCCTTTCTAAGGATCTTTGCCATTTTATTTCCTCTAGTTACAACATAACATGGTAGAAAGTACTGGTTATACAGGGGCTGTGGAAGGACAGGTATACTAATACACTGTTGGTGGAACTGTGAATTGAACCAGCCCTTCTGTATAGCAATTTGATATTATACACCTATAAAAAGTGATTTAAAATACCTATACCTTTTGACCAAAGATTCTACTGCTGGGTCTATACCCCAAGGAGGCAAATGATGAAAAGAGATATCCCTTAATGTGCCAAAATGTTTATAGCAGCACTTTAAAAGTAGCAAAGAACTGAAAAGAAGTACATGCCCATCAGTTGTGCAATGGCTAAATGATTGTGGTACATTAATGTAATGAAATATTCCTGTACTATAAGAAATAATGAATATGGTGACTAATGCCCACTTTATATGAATTATGAAGTAAGAAGAATCAAGAAAACAATATAAACAAAGATTACAACAATATAAATGGAAAGAATAGAAACAGCACGATAGTAAAAATTGAATGCTGTGAAATTATGATGATATAATTAGCTCAAAAAAGGAGACATGAGAATATATCTCTCCCTTCTTTGCTGAGATGAGAGACTATGGTATGAAACTGCATTTTTCAGGCTTAGGAAAGTGACTTGGCCAGGGTTACACAGTTTTACAGTAAACGGAGCTGGAATGTGAACTCAAGGCCTATAATTCTAATTCCAGAACAGTTTCATTTTTGTCTGTATGTCCTATCTACCCAGTTTGATACTTAGCCCCACAGAAGACACTTAATAAATCCTTGTTGGTTGCCTGCTTCTATGAATTAGGCTGGAAATTAGTACAGAAATCAAAGCTCTCAATGAAGAAGTAAAAATACAAACAAAAGAGTAGATGATGTAAAACTTTGTGATATCGAATCTCTGTAAAATAGTAGACGCTTCAAACATAAGAATGGAAGAGTAGGGACTCAAATATAGAAATGGAAGAAAATTTTACAGAAAAAATCAAAAGATAGCAATTTATATGAACACATAGAAAATGAACAATATTCTTCTAATGTTGCCTTTAGATTTTATTCTCAATTCAAAAGAAAATCTTTTGAGTTTTATCATGATGGTGATGATGATGATGAGTGTGTGTATCCAAAGTGACTGACCTTGATGACGAGATTATAGAAAGATAATAGTTTTCTTAGGAGTAAAATAATGAAACTAAAAGCCTAAATACCACAGATTAGGAAATAATATGAGAAGATTATTGTTCAGTCATGTATGACTCTTCATGACCCTGCATGAGGTTTTCTTGGCAAAGATACTGGAGTGATTTGCTGTTACTCCAGAGGTTAAGAGACTTGCCCAAGGTCACACAGATAGTAAGTATCTGACTCCAGGCCTAGCACTCTGTCCACTGAGCCACTTAGCTGTTCCTACTATTCACCTTACAGAAATGTAAAAAGACCTAGACCCTAATCAAATCTAATCTATTTTTTTAAATGACTTCTAATAGAAACAAAAAGTAAAAACTGCCTTTGCATTTTCATCAACTTACATACTTTAGAGCCTGGAATGTTCTATCCAGTTACTATTCCTTCTTATAGTTTGTGATACAGACGGGAAAAGCCAGAAATAATCTGACACGTATCTTTTATTCCTGGAGAGCAGATTTCAAAGAATTCAGAAAATGTTAAATTCCACCTACTAAAATTCAATATTCTAGCCTTGTAGCCTGGGACAGCTCTAAGGAATGAAATTCTGAGTACGCAAAGGCAATCAATTCTGATGAGAAGGAAAAAAGAATTTGTCTCGAGACACATAAGTGAATACATAAGACACTCATCAAATAATTGCAAAGTCATAAGCAGCGGATCAAAGCAAGGGAAAGTAACAGAGGATGAATACACAGAGGTATACCATGTGCTTCGTAGGATACTATAGGTATGGAGTGCTAAGCTGAGCCTGGTAAGGAAAACTAAGAAAGGGCAACAAATACAGGTTAAAATATAGGTTAAAAAACTGTATTGGGGCTAAAGAGATAGATCAAATAAAGGACTGGACCACTGCTTGAGGTGGATGGAATGATAACTGATGTCATAGAAAAGATGGAGTTCCTCAATTTATAATTTATTTCTTTTTTTTTACTCTAAAAAGGTTGTTCCAAGGTCTAGAAATGATGGAACAAATATGACTAATAGGAAGTTGATACCTAAGATAAATAATGAGATAATAAGGAATCATGTAGTTGCCTTGATGAATGCCAAATGTGATTAGCATATACATATATACATACATTTATGTGTGTATATATGTGTATATATATATGTGCATATAAAATCACTATATCCTTGAGCAAAATTGGCAGATATGATTGTTGAATCATTTTTTTTAAGAGAATAGGATAAGTACCATATTACTTGGGAATGGCAAATGTGTCCTACTTTTCAAGAGAAGAGAAGAGAGTCAGGAAACTATAGATCATTGAGTATGACATTAATTCTTGACAAAATTCTAAAATGTATGGTTAGTGAATATGTCAAAAAAGAAGGAATGTGGGCAGTTAAGTGGTACAGTGGATAGAGCTCCGGCCCTAGAGTCAGAAGGACCTGAGTTGAAATATGGCCTCAGATGCTTACTAGCTGTGTGACCCTGGGCAAGAGAAGAAAGAGAAGGGGAAGAGGAAGAGGAAGAAGAAGGGAAAGGGGAAAAGGAAAGGGAAGGGGAAGGAGAAGCAGAAATAATCACCAAGAAACAGCAGGAAGGCTTCATCAAAAATAGGTCATGCCACAAAAATACTTTGAAAGACTTAGGAACTATAACCAATATGACCAACTGTGATTCCAGAGGGCTCATGATAAAACATGTTACCCACTTCCTGATAGAGAAGTGATAGGGTCAGAGTACAGATTGAGACATATATGTATGCAAAATAGCATGTGTTATATGATATACATGTGTATAATCCTACGTGATATGCATTCACACACATATTCCTATATTGGCCATGTCCTCCCTCCCTCCCTCCCTCTCTCTCTCTCAATAGATGTTATAGATCATATTATATATATATATATATATGTATGTATATATATATATGTAAGATCTAAATCTAAGTATATATACTACATAATATGATCATCATAATATATTATAATTAAGTTGTACATTATTTTATTACAACAATTATATTATATCAAAATACATATTATATTATAATTATATAATTTAATTACAATATATTATAATAATCATAATATACTTATATAATATACGAATTCTTCTATATTGTATATGTGTCTCTGTGTATATATACATACATGCATATACATATGTGTACATACACACACATATATATATATACATACACATCAATGTGCATGTGTATATATGACATAGTCAATGCAGAAATTTGTTATGGTTGACTCTACATATATTTAACAGGAGTTTTCTTTTTCTTATTTTTCTTTTCATTGAGAATATGGAGGTGGAAGGGAGAAAATGAGTATTTAAAATTAAATAAAATGGAACTAAAAAGTAGGTCATACTAGACTATATCTTTAGGGGAAAAAACAGGAACACTTAAGTAGTAGGTGAGATCAGGGTAGCTATTCCTACTAAAACATTTGCTAAAACTTTTCTTACCATCTTTGTGGAAAATACATATACATACATACATACATACACTTATGTGTGTATATATGTATATATGTGTGTGTATATATGTATATATATATGTGCATATAAAATGAGATAGATTCAGCACTGGTTGAATGGCTGAAGTCAAAGATTAGTCAGTTATGCTTCAATCTCAACTTGGAAGGTAGTCACTGGAAGAATACTCCCCCCCTCCCCCAGATGTGGGCTTAGCTTTTTGTTGTTAAATGTTTCTGTTAAGGCTCAGATAAAAGTATAATTTGCATGCTGGTTGAACTTACTTATGATACCAGAGTAGGAGAGATAGCTAATACACTAGGTGTCAAAATTCAAAAAGATTTTGACAGTTTAGAACACTGAGGCTATATTAATAGGAAGAAACTCAATAGGGATAAATATAAAGTGTTACATTTGGCCCTAAGAAGTCAACTTTTAAAATTACAAGGTAGGATAGCTGTGACCAGATATCAGATCATTTGAAAATCATCTGAGGCTCTGTGGTGTAACGTCCAAGAAAGCAAATGTGACCTTATACAGTAGTAAGTATGCTGTGGCGTCCAAGAAGAGGGCAGTAATGATTCTTTTGAGTTCTGTGCTGGTCAGACCATGTTTTGAACATCATTGAATTCTGGCTACCATATTTTAGGAAGGACGTTGATAACCTGGAAAACATTTTCGGTGGGCAACCAGGATGGTGAAAGACCTTGACTTCATGCTATATGGGGACTGGTTGAAGGAAAGGAGGATGTTGTAGCCTAAAGAAGTGGTTTTAGGGAGGATGGGCAGAGGGCAGGAATAATAGCTACTTTGTATAGTTAGAAGGTTTTCACATTGAGGAGGGAGGGTTCTTCTTGGGTTTAGGGAGCAGAATTAAGAATGATGGACTCAAGTTGTATAGAGGCAAGTTTGGGCATGATGTAGGAAAGCACTTTGGCAGCTAGGTGGTGCCAGAGTGCATAGAGCACTTAGCCTAGAATTGCCAAGACTCATCTTCCTGAGTTCAAAAATGGCCTCAGACACTCACTAGCTATGTGACCCTGGGCAAGTCATTTACTCAGATGGGGTCACCAAGAGTCAGACAAGACATACAACTTAACAACAACAAAAAGAAAGCACTTTATAATAATTAGAGCTATTAAAAAAGTTAATGGACCATTCTGAGAGGTACCAGGTTCTCCCTCAATAAAGATCTTCAAGCAAACCTGAAATTTGTCATTTGTCCGTTATGCTTTACATGGATTGTTGTTCAAGTATGACTTTCACTGAATGACTACTAAGGTTCCTTCCAGCTCTTAAATTCTATGTTTCTGTGAAGAAATCAGAGGATGGCAGGGTATTTGATAAGCAAACATACTAAACAGAAAGAAAAAAAGACAAGAAAGCTAGATAAACACTTTGGCTCCTCAGGAGCAAAAAGTTTACTAGCTTGGTGAGCTGAGACGAGTCAACTGGTTTCCCTCAGCCTCAGTTTCTTCATCAGCAAAATGGGAATAATAATAGTACCAAATGCAGGATTGTTGTGAGGACTGAATGAGATAACACGTACTGTTCTTTAAAACCTTAAAGCACTATGTAGATGCTAGCTATTATGATGATGGTCATTATCACAGCCAGTTAGGAATGCTCCTCCAGTACCTCCAGTTCTCTCCTATCTCCCTCTGGCACTGGTACATCTTTCCTTTGTCTTTTTTCCCCTTGCTGAAAGGTAAATAAATACAATTTGCCAGAAAAGATCAAACAATTACAACAATGCTTTCATACTTCTCAGGCCAAATAAACCTATTAAAAATTATAACATTGTTTATGAGTTGAGAAGCAAATAAGAACAACAAAAAAGATTTGTGGGAAAAATGAAAGGAGGAGCATAAAATTGAAAGAGATTGAGTGAGTCAAGAGAAGGGAAGGAGGAAGAACTGATTTCATGTGTCTTGAAGTGAAACCATATTCCCTCGTTAACCAATCAAATCCTAGCCATAACAATAAGACATGAGAGGAAGTGAAGGTATAAACATTGACAGTGATGACAGATACAGATTTATTCTTATAGTAAATGATATGATAGTTTTACTTAGAAAATCCCAGGAAGCAAGTAAAAGAACTAATATGATTAATAGTTCTACTTAAGCTGCAGGATACAAAACAAATCCCACTAAACATCGGCAATATTTCTATAAAGTAGTCACAAAAAAACATGATGAAATGACAGAAAGAAAGAGTAAAAGTATTTGGGAGTTAACCTACTAAGACATGCTCAAGACTTACATAAATATAATAATAAATCCTTTACAGAAATAAAGGAAGACAAATAATTGGTTAGATATTCTTTGCTCATTGCGTATAATAAAAATGAAGGGCAGCTAGATGGTACGGTGGATAGACTGGCTGGGCCTGGAGTCAGGAAAACCTGAGTTCGAATCCAGACTCACACACTTACTAGTTATTTGACTATGGGCAAGTCACTTAACCCTGTTTGCCTCAGTTTCCTCATTTGTAAAAAGAGCTGGAGAAGAGAATAGCAAACCACTCCAGTATCTTTGCCAAGAAAACCCCAAATGGGGTGACAGAGAGTCAGATGTGGTGGAATAACAACTTAACAATAACAAATAAAAATGATGGTACTATTTAACTTAATTTACATAGTTAGTCCCATGCCAGTCAAACAACTGAGAATTTGCTTTTTAGAACTAAATACAAAATTCATTTGGAGGGGCACAAGTTCAAGATATTAAAATGACATTTTATTCTTTAAAGTAGTAATTAAGGGAGCATAGCATTACCAGATTATAAACTGTATTATAAAATAATAATCATTCAAACTATTTTGTATTACTCAGTGTATAAATCAGTGGAATAGAGTAGCAAGCAAGACTTTGAAGAAAGCAAACACATTAGCCTATGATTCAATAAAACCCAAGGTCACAAACAAGTTCAGGAAAGACCCTCCCTCCCTGCATTCCACAAGGATTACTAGGAAAACTGGAAAGTGATTTGGCAGAAAATAGTGGCTCCCCTCCAATCCATTTTAGCATATTCCATAATAAACTCTTATTAGACATATACAAAAAATTTCAGGTCCTATCTTAAAATGAAAGGCGAAAAGAGGGAGATGCTTTTCAAAACTGTGGTTGAGGGAAAATTCATAAACAAGAGACAGAGGACATTCATTGTGAAAGAATAGAAAGGTCATTTTGATTTCATATGTTATATATATATATGTTATGTTATAAATATATATCATTTATATATTTAAATTTACACAAACTAAATCAATAAAGTCACAGGAAAAGAAAGTGTTGAATATGGAAAATCTTCCCATCAAACAGCTTTGATTAAAGTACAATATTCAAGATATTTATTTAATTGACACCAATGTATGATAGAACCATTGAAATAGTTTTCAAAAGGAAAAATAAAAAAGTAAACCCTAGAAGAATTCTAATAACAAGAAATAAATCATAAGAGAAATGCAGATTAAACAAATTCTGAAGTTTCTCCTCATACTTATTGAGTTGCCAAAAGTGGTAAAAAAAAAAATAGAAATAAAGGATGCTGGCTTGGCTATGGGGAGACAGGTTTGTGAATTCACCATTGGTAGGAATATGAATTGGTCCTGAAAAACAATTTGGAATGATGTGATAACAGCTATTAAATGACTCATAACGTCTAACAGAGCAATTTTAGTACCTAGAAGGAGAGAGCCCATGAATGGCAAAATATGTAGCGCTTGTGTAGTAGTTAAATAAAAAGTCCCCCAAAACTCTGGAAATTAAGTAAGGACCCATTGATTGGGAAATGGCTGTATGCATTGGGTTGTATTGGGTATAGTGGAATATTATCGC
The DNA here is from genome assembly GCF_900497805.2 of Vombatus ursinus. Taxonomy (NCBI): domain Eukaryota; kingdom Metazoa; phylum Chordata; class Mammalia; order Diprotodontia; family Vombatidae; genus Vombatus; species Vombatus ursinus. Next base: position 404,771 of record NW_020954581.1, read on the forward strand.
ACTCCGCTTTGTATCTTGTCTTGGGCCATACTGTTGTGATCACTAAGGACATGACTATAGAATCACATAGACCACTATATCTAGCTGGCTTCAGACCCTCAACAAGAATCTATCCCATCCATCTTCCTGCTGTGACACCATGTGTTGAACCTCTCCCTTCCCTCTCCCCATCCCTCTCCCATCCCTCACTCTCTTGCCCTGGAAACAACAATGATATCATCCCTAGTATTCCTGCTGGAAAAGGTGTGTCAGTCAGTCAACCACTTCCCAGACCAAAGCACCACTCCCTGGCCACCCTTCCCTGTTAAAATGTAGACTTCTTGAAGTCAGGCTCTAATCTCTTTTGTGTTTGTATCCCAGAACTACAGTCAATTCCTGGACCCTTGCGATGCCTAATAAATGCTTTGTATTCTTTCTTTCATTCAAAAGAAATGATGAATATTTTATTATTAAAAAGAAAGTAAATGAGCAGGAACCTCTTGATTTGCTTACAATTCAGTCACTTCTATATGACTTTAATCAATATTTCTGGAATATATCTGGAATACAGAATATTGGGCCCTGAACTGGTTTCTTCTAGATTGAAAAATTCTTTACTCATTTCTGCCACCTCTTCCAGCCAGTATCCCTTTCTCTTCTTTTCATAAATAGTTTTTTTTTAATAGTTGTATACTCTTTGCTGCTTCCTCACCACCTACTTCCCCTCTAAGACCCATAATCTACTTTAGTACTGATGATGGGACACAAACAAATCCCCTTCCTCCCCTGCCCCCTCCAGTCCCCATTCTTTAGAACTCTCTATTAAATTTAACCCAGTTTATCCCTTTCTGACTCTCAGCTTCCTTCACTCCCTCCAGTCTGGGCTCTCCTGGTTTTCCTTTTGTATCTATTGACATCTTTGATGGTTGGAGCACAGGAAGGTCACATATAATCTCGGTCGAATTGATGAAGGATTCACCTGGTTAAAGGACAGTTTTCCAGACTTAGACTTATGTCTAAAGGACAATCACCCGTGGAGACATGTACACAGAGATGTGCTGGTAAATGTTTTAGCTGGCTCTTAGGGGGAAAATGAATGCATGGCACTGTTAAGTTTAACTTGCAGTATTAACTTTTCTTTATCACTTTCTGAAATCTAGGTAGCATGATCCCAGAATCTAGCCTTCTGGCTAGAGAAAGGGAATTTTCTAGACAGTACCAGCCTTGAGAGTTGCTCTATTGGTAACTGTCCCAGGTCTAAGAGTTCCTTAGTTCAAACACTTGTGTAATGGTATCTTAGAGGAAAGAGATTCCTCAACAGTTTTCTTTTTGGAGGAGGAGGAAGGTCACCCATCAGCTGAAGGATTAGAGGACCCAGGAAATCAAACTGGATCTTCACTGCTGCAATGAGTTGCTTGGACCTTTGGTGGGAGAAGAATTTCTTGTTTAGTACCCCGCCAAAGTTTGTTTGCCTTCCATCAAGAGTCTAATGAGCTGTTTGAATGTATTATGTGATTCTGTATTTGTTCTTGGGCCCCTGTGAGTCCTTGTGTCTTACGCATTTTCTAGAGGAGGGGAAAGAAGTAAAGACTCTCTTGTAACCATTATGCATTGTGTAGTGAATGGAAGAGCAGTTATGGATTCTGTCACTGACCCTTAGGGAAACCTAAGCACAAGGTATACTAAACTTTATTTTGAATATTTCCTTGGAGTAAAACTTCAGGTTGATTTCAACAGATCAAAGATAGAAAATAACCTTCACAGGTTAGGGCCCCAATGTAGGTCTCTATGAGATGAGTATCTGTGCCCCTGGGCCACAAATTATGTTTATCTTTGTCTAAGTTTTCCAGTAGATTGTAAGCACTTTGAGTGCAGACGTTATCCTTCTTTTTTTTTTTCCGGTTGAAGCAATTAGGGTTAAGTGACTTGCCCAGGGTCACACATCTAGTGAGTGTTAAGCATCTGAGGCCAGGTTTGAACTCAGGTCCTCCTAACTCCAGGGGTGTACTCTATCCATTGAGCCACCTAGCCACCCCAGACATTATCATTTTAAAAAAAATTTCTGTGTCCCTAGCACCTAGCACATAACATGCACCTTTAATACTTTTTTGGTCAAATGAATGAATACAAAACTGGAAGGAAGTGAATACCAGGGAATGGGTAATTCCCCAAGTTTTGTTTTGGGTATGGATGACTTAGGCATCCACGCGAGCTGCATATTGCAGACACGCCTGTGAATTGCAGGTCTTTTAAAATGGTAATAACAGTAATTCATATTTACAGAGTGCTCTGAGGTATGCAAAGTACTTTCTGTCACTGCTTTTTTATGGTTAAATCTGAGGATTCACCTCCTCTTCCCACAAGGATACTTTCTAAACCTTTACTTCTGTCCAAGAGCCTATTTGAAACAGGGCAGGTACTGAAAAGCAAAGGACTGATTCGACATAATAGTGGAATATCTCTGGTTTCATCTCCCTTCTAGCTCTTTTAGAGAGAGTATCCTTGTTCCCTTGGGGGAGTTTGGTTTCTAGAATGTTTTCAGTTACTATTTGTGAATGATTCACAAATCTACACCTCCAGGCTTGACATTTTCAAGTTTCCTGGAGGATGTTTCTACTTCTTTATCCTGATGGTGCCTGAAAATTAATGTTTAAACTACTGAGCTTATCTTCCCTTCTTACAAATATATGGCTAAGATTTACACAGTACTTTAGCATAGTGTCTCATTTGATCTTAACGAGAACCTTGGAAGGTAGGTGTTATTATATACTTGCAGAAACTAGGGCTGAGAAATGTTAAGTGACTTGCCCAGGGTCACACAACTAGTACCTCTAAGCAGGATTTGAATTAAGGTCTGAAAAGACCCTGTTGCAGAGGAATATTGAAGGCAAAAGGAAAAGGGTATGATAAGAGGATGAGATGGATTGATAATATCATGGAAACAATGAACATGAACTTGGAGGGATTTTCAAAGACAGTGGAGGATAGAAGGGCTTGGCCAGCGGTCCATGGGGTCACAAAGAATCGGATATAACCGAACAACTGAGTCCAAATCCAACACTTTTCCCACTCTCCCCCCTAGCTACCCTTCTATTTTTATCAATTAGAATATCCTCTATGTCTTCTCTGCTAATCTATAATTCTTACCTCTAACAAAAGCCCCTTCCAAATGTACCTCTTCTGGTCAACCTTTTTAATATAGATCTCTTCTCTACACCCCATTCAACACTTACTTCTTCTGGTTGTATTATATTAATTTGAATGACTTGATGTTTATCCATCTAATAGGTCCTTCAGTTATTTCATAGTCATTGTTTCCCCAACTAAAGTAAGGACCATGTCTATTTCCTTTGTTTACTGGATAGCACCTTATAGAAAGGCTCAGTTATTGAGGGACTAATAAAGTTATTCAGAAGCAACTCTAAAATTACCTGATCTGAGCTCTCTCTCTCTGTCTCTCTGTCTCTGTCTCTCTCTCTCCCCCCTCCCTCTCTTTCTTCTGCTCCCCTCTTCCTTCTCATCCTCTTAGCTCATTCTTCCTCTCTCATTGCCCCTCAATTCTTTCTCCTAAATTAAATGTCTCATCAGGAGGTTATCAACCATCTCACAACTTTGGGAATAGGCAATATAATATTCCATTTTAACTGTGGTTAAGAAAATGTTTATTTCTAATTCTTTCCTAGAGAGCTTGTTAAAGCCTCCTCTGATGACCCTATAAGTATGCTGCTCTCATTTATATTGGCTTATTTGGGGAATGTTATGACAAGGATTTGGATAAGGGAAATTGCCTGGATGAGATCCAACTTTGCAATAATTACAAACAGATTGTGGCTGAAGGCATTTCATTTCATTGTCATTTAAGCTAACCCCAATCTTTGACAAGCCTCAGAAAATGTAACAGAGGCATAACTAGATATCACATTTTCAGAAAAGGAGGTGATCTGGGGGAAGTTTTGTTTTATTTTGCTTTTAGTTCCAAATATGCTACTGCTTCTACTGATAACACGAAGCCCATATGAATGGCTCTGATAAATCAATCAAGTCAAATTTTCTTGATGAGGAAGCCAAATGAAGAATATAAACACGAGAAATTTAGATCCTGTGTGTAGCTATGTAACCCCTGAGTGTATGGGCTGTCTTCTGATGCCTGGCATTTTGGTTTTCCCCCGTGCCTGGAGTGCTTTCCCTCCTCATCTCTACCTCCTGGCATCCCTAACTCCTCCAGCTCCCAACTAAAATCCCACCTTCAACAAGAACTCTTTCCCAACCCCCCTTAATTCTAATATCTTCCCTCTATTCATTATTTAACATTTATCCTGCTTGTTTGTACATAGTTGTTTACATGTTTTATCCCACATTAGATTGTAAGCTCCTCAAGGGCAAGAACTAGTTTTTTGCCTTTCTTTGGCAGAGTACCATAATAGGCATTTAATCAATGTTTATTAATTTATTTACTGGCTGGTTATTTGGAACTTCTTCTAACATATCTGAATTTCCTTTTCATAGTAAGTCTCTATCTCTCTTCCATGCAGGGTATCAAAGGATATCCAGGGCCTCCTGGCCCCCGAGGTGATCAGGTAAGTCCTACAAATACATCTCTTTCAACAGCATCAGGAGAGCCATTGAGAACTCTTCAAACCTCTCCTTATTTTTCCTATCTTATATCTCAGGTTTAGTGTACTACAAGTAGAGTTAACTTTTTGTTATCTCCATGTGAATTATCCATTTGGAGCTTCTGTTCTCTATCAGCCTGGCTTCCTCCTCTCCATCAACAAGACCATTTCCTTCCTGCACTGGCTGTTGTTAGTGAATTCAAATTAATTCATCAGCCTAAATGAAATGCAATTAGGACCGCACATCTGCTATTGTTCAAAACAAACAAACATCCTGAAGCAATATAGAAATGACTCATTGCTCCTTCCATCAGTATAGGTAATAAGAAGTCGATCTTATGTCACTATAACATTTTATGAGAAGGAATAATGCTCTGTTGTCCACTTGATAGATGGTCATGTATAAGGTTGGTACACGTGGAGAGAGAGAGAGAGAGAAGAGGAACAGGTTAATATGAAGAATGCCATTAGGGTAGATTCCCACAAAAAACCTCTGGCCAACTTATAGCAGAGTCTGAGGGAGAGGTAATGGGGTTACTGAAACGATTCCCAGAGGAAAGACCATGAAATAAGGATACAAAGCCAATGTTTCACTCTCACTCAACTGTGCTATAAAATCCTAGATGAAGTGAGACGAGTCTCTCAGACACCATATTTCAAGATTCCTAATTACTAGGAGTGGCCAAGAATGCAATGCATGTGTCCACGGCAGGTGCAGTGGCTGTTTCTTGAAAATCTAGGGGAAAACAAGTGTTGAAAAGCAAATGAGTAATTATGGGAAGAAAATGAGAGGGGCGGCAGGGAGGAGGCCTCGGGGAGGGAAAAAAAATGACTTCTGAAATACGGCTTTGGCACAAAGTGAACTGAATGTGTGGATTTGCCTGAAGAAACCCCAAACCCCTCACAGCCAAATGAAAAATCGCTTATGCAGCAATTCTCTGACCACAGCCCAGCCGCCTCTCATTGCTAATACAAGTAACGTGGCTCTGAGCCGGCTACTTTCTTTTGAAAAGTCTAAAATCAGGTTTAGAGATTAGAGAAGATCTATGCTCTTTTGGTTCAGGGAAGGGGGAAGGCAACACGCATTTATTAAATGCCCACATAGTTGCTTGACTGTGTCCTATCCCATTAAACCGTGCTCTCCTTGAGAGCAGGGACTGTTTTTTGCCTTTCTTTGTGTCCTTAGCACTTAGCATAGTGCCTGGCATATATTAGGTGCTTAATAAGTACTAGTTAACAGCACTTACAGACTCCTAGAATCAGATCATCTTTCTATGACAGCAGCAAAAGGAGACACTGAGTCCTGGACAGCATCCGATAGATGATGATTGTGATAATACAAAATCAACTCATCAAACCATGTATCTTCTGGAATGAGGCACATAAAAACACACACAGTTCAAGATTTAGCTAAAATATGGAGGTGGGAGAGCCAGAGATGTTTTGTTTGGGAGGGGGAAACAGGGCCATAAAATCATTGATTAATCAGTCAATGGAAGAATTGGGATTGTAACCCAAATCTGCCCCATTCCTGCTCCATATTCTACCCATCAGAGTGTACACAGATGGCAAGATGTACTTTGAAAGGCTTCTGACTAACTTCATAGTAATTTGTCTACTGTAGGAATTTGGTCCACATGAATGCCTTGTAGCAAAACAGGCATATTTGTTTTTTATTCAGCATTTCTATTGTTTTTAAACAGTTTGCATTATTCCTAAATCATCTCAGATTTTTCATCCCTATTAACACTTTGTTCCTCCTGAAAGTACTTTTGTTTTATTTTGTATTTTTTTTTTTTGTAAATGACTGTGTGGCACAATACATAGAGAGCTGGCCTCAGAGACAGGAAAACCTGGGTTCAGGTCTGCCTCCAACACATCCTGGCTGTATAAACCTATACAATCACTTAACTTCTGAGTGTTCTAGGCCCATAGGGAAAAAGGGCCACTAAACTGTACATAAGGATCTCTGTGTGCTGCATATTGATGTAGAAAACCACATATGAACATTATCTATAGTCTATTATATTTGTATTTATTTTGTTAAGTATTTCCTAATTACATTTTAATTTGGTTCCAACTGTACTTACAAGTATTGTGGGCTACCCGTTGGCCCCCTCTGTTCCGGGCAACTCTGAATATGAGCTGTAGATGTGGTGGTGATCTGCATTGGTAGAGAGAATTTTCTCATTTGGGAATTCCCTATACTAATGAAATCACAGGTCCAATCTGTCTCCCAACTTGTAATTATATACAGGTTCTATCCCACCAGTAGACTATAAGCCCTTTGAGGGTAGGCTCCATTTTGTTAGGTATCAGCCCCTAACACAGAGCTTGGAACATAGTCAATACTTAATAAATGTTTGCTGAATTAGAGCTAATTAAGATACAAAGCATAAGGTATATTTAGCTCTGATGGCACAGAGCTCTGAGCCTGGAGTTAGGAAGACCTGAGTTCAAATCTGGTCTCAGATACTTACTAGCTGTGTGACTCTGGGGCAAGTCTGTCTGTTTCCTCTACAGTAGAGTAGAGATAATCATAGCATCTACCTTCTGGGTTGTTATGAGAAGCAAACAAGTAATATCTGTAAAGCATTTATTAATAAATTATCATGCGAGCCTTGGAACAGCCCAGTGAAATAGGAACTACAGATATTATAGGAAAGGAAACTGAGGCACAGAGAATTTAAGTGACTTGCTCAAGCCTACCCAATTAGATGGTGGTAGAACTGGGACATGGACTCAGGTCATTTGACTCCAAGTTCAATATGTTTTCCACCATACTATTCCACTCTCTCAGACATCCGTAGAACATTGCAAGAAGAAGGGAATTTTAATTCAGAAGGAGACCAATTACTTTTTAAAAGCTCACTTTTATGATTTTGTCTGGTCCATCTGGTTTCCTCAACACTTGACAGCTTTTCTAGTCAGATTTATCAGTGTGTATATGTTTGTGTAAATATATATTTGACTTTCCTAAAATATCACTTCAAATTTTCCATTAATTAGATTTTGAGTTTGACAGGATGTAAGTGGTCTAGTTTTATTTTGTTTTCATTCACTTCTTTGGGGATGATTGGCCCCTTTCCCCCTTGAATAGTGCAGGGAGGTTCCAATCAGGAATTAGCATGGAGATTCCATTTATTTTTCTGAGTTTGAATATTGTATCCAAACATATAAAGATGTATTCTTTGATGTGTTATTTTCTTTTCATAATTTTAGGGTCTTCCTGGAATGGCTGGTCTTGCTGGTTCACCTGGTTACCCTGGCAGGCAGGTGCAGTAACTATCCTCTGCATTTGCTCTTATATTTCTGGGTCATTATTATTGTTTAACCTGTTGTATTTCCTGATCCCTGGCATCAGCATTCAAATCTTTTGAGAATCAGACCTATCTTTAAGGAACACGAGGTCAATGTGTGTGATTGTGATAAGAGTTAATATTCCTACTGTGTGAGACTTTTGGGTTCAGAGTTTTTCATATGACCATAATCTTTTGGGACAGTGCTGCCTAATTCCCTTCTCAAAGCACTGAACCTTGGTAGAATTTATCTGAAAATCTATCCTTCCTTAGGTTCATCTGCTTTACTCCTTTTCTATTCCCAACATTTTGTAATGATTCAAGTCAAGTCAAGTCAACAAGCACTTGTAAGTGTTTAGTATGTGTCAGACACTACTAAGTGCTAGGGATACAAATACAAGCAAAAAGAGAGACAGTGCCTGCCCTCAAGGAGCTTACATTCTTATGGGAGAAGACAACACATCAAAGCAAGCTGAAATAGATGAGTGAAAAGTACTTGTGTAGGGACATGGTGCAGAAATTCAAGAGAGTAAGGAGCTGAGCTTGGAGATGAGTGAAAACATGGCTGGCCTAGGCACTTTTCCTCAAAATGGAGGCTCTAAGAAGAAAATGATGGATGGAAGGAATGGGCCACAGAGGCAGAGTGCAATTCCAGGGTGAGAAGGCCAATTCTGGCTTGGTTAAAGAAGTCCAGAGGATCAAGACTAGAGCCCAGAGAGAAATGAAAAAATAAATGACCTGGGCACTTTGCTTATAATGGAGGCTGTGTGAGGAACAGACAGAGGAAGGAATCAGAGGGACAGAGTGAACTCCCAGAGTGAGGAGGCTACTTTGGCATCGTGGAGAAAGTCTGGAGAGTTGGGAGTATAGCCTGGAAAAGAGTGAAGTTTCCTTTTGTATGTTGGCTTCTCCTATTAAAATGTAAGCTTCTTGAGGACAGGGACAGTCTTTCCTTTTGCTTGTATTTGTAATTGTGTTCCCAGGACTTAACAGAGTGCCTGGCACATAGTAAATAATTGGAATTACACTATTCAGAAGAGTCAGGGTGTCCATTTTCTGGCTTGTATTTACTCCCCAAAATAATCATTCCCTCAGCTTTCTTACAGACTAAATTTCTGATATTTTTCCACTCACATGAATAAAGGAAACACAAATACCAAAAGAAATTATAAACAAGAGTTCATGGCTTAGTTGTTTAGAAATAGCTAAGAAATGTTTTAGTTCCTTTTCTTATATATTATAATCTCAAAGTTAGTCAAACATTTAAAAGTCCTATCAAGTAGTTTACATGTTTTCTGGATGATACAGAAAGATTATCTAAACACTGAAAACTCATTGTACTTCATTGATCTGAAGTGAATGGTTTTTTCAAGCATAAAAATTTATGAGAATCTCATTGGCTTCTGGCCTTTTGCATGTAAAAATTATGTCTTTTGTGGTATTTAATTCGGCATTTTATAGTTTTTGGAAAGAAATGAAAATAATATATAGCTATTGTCTTTTGTTCTTTACTAGGGTTTGGTTGGACCGGAAGGTAACCAAGGCCCTAAAGGTGTAAGAGTAAGTAAGCATTTTAAAGCATTCTGTTGCACATGACTGCACTTTACACACACAAATAGTAGCTGACGCAACTCTTCTACTAAAACTGCTTCTTCAAAGGTTACCGATGATCCCTTACTTGCCAGATTCAATGTTTTTTTTTTTGTCTCTCTCCCTTATTTTTTTGGTAACTTTCAACACTATTGGTCATTTTCTTTCCGAATGTCTCTTCTCTTTGTTTCTGTGACTATGTCCTTTCCTGACTCCTTCTAAATTTCTAACTGTTCCTTCTAAGTGTCCTTTGTTTTTCAATATCCACTACTTCCTACACCTCATACATTGAGATCTAGCAAGGCCTGTTCTGAGCCTTCTTTCTTCCCTAACCTTAAGTCTAATCTTTCTCACAGTTGCCAAAATAATATCCCTAAAGCATAGTTCTAACCACTGCCCCCTCCCAACTCAAAAAAATTTCAGTGGCTTCCTTTTGCTTCTAGGATAAAATACAGATTCCTTAAAATCCTTTGCAAGTAAGGTTCTGTCCTACTTTTCTAGCTTTATTTCACACAAGTCTTATATTGAAGCCAAAAAAAGAAATTCCCTGAATTAAATGAACCCTCTCCTGCCTCCCTGTATTTACATTCATACAAGCTACCCCCCATGCCTAGAATGCATTCCTTCCTCTTCTTTACTTTTTAGAACTTTTATATTCCTTCAATGGTTAGCTCAGGTGTTAAACTTTCAAGGGAAGATTATCACCTCCCCACTAGCTAAGAGTTTTTTTTTTTCCTTGCCACTCAATTTTCTCTGTCTGGTTCTCCCCTTGGCCTCTCACTTTCTACCATATGTATCTGTGTGCATGTTCTATATCTATGTCTCCCTCACCCCTCATGGGATCATTTCATATTCCCAGCACCTTACACAGCGCTGTATATATATATATATATATATAATGTATATTATATGTATATATGTGTGTGTGTATATATGTATATATAGATATATAGAGATATATAGCCATATAGATATAAATATATAGCAGGCACTTAAGAAATGATTGGCAAATGGATAGGCAAGCAAGAATCTGGTCCTTTTGCCACTTTGCTCGGCCTGTGTGCACCTAATTAACATACCTAGCTCGTAGGATTCTCCATCTGTATTTTACTGCTTTATAAAGCACTTTGAAATCCTTACTCATGAGGCATTATGTTTTCACCCAAGCAGAGCAGAGATTTGAATGTTTAGATTCCCGATGCTTACTGAGTTAAGTGTAAGCTCAATTAAGCTGTTTTGGCCCTCTTTACAAACAACCCTCCAGCTGGATAACATAAAACAAAAGCCAGCTGTATTTAAACACAAAGTCAGTGGAAACATCGTATTTACCAGAAATGCAGCTGATGACATTGAATGTTCAAAGCCCACAGAATTGTCATTTTAATCCCAACAACTTTTGGCACAGCCTCAGAAGGACAGTCTCAGAGCTGGATGGGGCTCAGAGTGCATCTAATGTAGACCATTCATGAACAGGAATCCCATGGAAGGTATGCATCCTCCAAGATGCAAAGATAATCAAATACCTCCTGTAGCCTCCTGCTCCATTCAGAGAGAACTTTAATGGTGGAGGAGCTTTCTTGAGATCAAGCTGAAATATGACTCTTCCTACTCTTTTGCCTAATTCCATCCATGAGTCAGTCTGATCTCCCTTCCATGTGACAGCATCTGAAATGCTTGATGTCAACTATTTCCTGCCTCCACATCTCTCTTCTCTAGACCACAGTCCCAGTCACATCATTTATTTTTGGGGTTTTTTTAGTTGTTTTTTTAGGCAATTGGGGTTAAGTGACTTGCCCAGGGTCACACAGCTAGTAAGTGTCAAGTGTTTGGTCTGAGGCCGGATTTGAACTCAGGTCCTCCTGACTTCAGGGCTGGTGCTCTATCCACTGCACCACCTAGCTGCCCCAGTCACATCATTTAACACCTTCTTTCTTGATACCCTCCTCCCCTTATAATTTCTACTCATTCATAAAGACCTGAAGAACCCACTGTCAATGAAACTTTCCCAATATAAGCTAGCTCTAGTGATCTTTTCTGAATCTGACATCAGATAGTACCTCTTGCATATAACACTCACTTGGTTCTCAGTATATGCTGCCTTTTATTATTGGTCATCTTTTTATGTGTATATGTCCTCCACCTGCTCAAACTCTAAATCTCAAGGCAGGGTCTAGATTACACATTTATAGGAGCCCCATAATACCTAGGCCAGTATAAATTTGATAAATTTATTGATTAATCTGTATTTTCTGGAAGAGAAATAGGGAAGAATGAAATGATGCTGTCTTCTTTTTAATTTGCCATTTCTCATTAATAGAAATGAGATTATGTGTAGGCATATTATGCCATATTTTTATTAATATTCTATTAATAAATCATGTGTTTAATTATATTTGTGTTGATTACTTATATTATATTTGACTAATATTTATATTATTAAATTATATTTTACTAATATTTATTTAATAAATTATATTTTATCAATATTTGAATAAAGCTACTTAATTTTAACTTATTTTATTTAAGGGCTTCATTGGCTCTCCTGGCTTGGCAGGACAACCAGGGCCTGAAGGAGAAAGAGTAAGTTTATCACTTTTTTAAAAAAAAAAGCAATGTATGTATGATGAATATATTACGTGAATTTGCAGCATAGGGCTATTTGCAAGTATTCCACATTGGGAGAATAAAACAGTTTTTTTTTCCAACACAAAAATGGATTAAGAAAGTAATTTATAAGAATAGACTTTTCTTCATGTCCAAAATGGTTATGAGAATGTGTTTATAATAATTATAGTCCTGTTTCTGCTTCTACTTTGAAGCCAGCATATTGACCTGGCCTAACTATCCTCATGTCTAAACAGAGCCATATCTAGGGATGGGTAACCTTCACAATAGACAATGGTGGTGCGGGGAGAGGGATAACAGCGGTAGGGAGAAGGGAGCAAATATTACTTAATATAAGTAATGTAAAGTAAAGTTTAACTATTCAGGTTGGAAAAACAAATTGAATGAAAAGTGCATATTGCTGAGATATGATGCATGCAGTTAGAGTGACAGCCTAATGAGGTCATATTTTGTATGGATTTTTGCAATGTGAAGAGAAACTCAGACATTCCCCAAGATGTTGGGTGGACCCTCTGTGGCAAGCTTATGAGAAGCTATAGATGTGCCGCACAGGGTGGGCAAGAATATATCACTTGTGATATTCATCACTGGAGGAAATATCCGTTATCAATGAGATCACAGATCCATTTGTACACACATATGTATACCTGTACATATATGTGTATATATGTATATATGTGTGTATATACATATGTGTATGTGTGTGTACACATATATGTATGTGTGTATACACATATATGTATATGTGTATATGCATACATATACATATGTACATGTGTATATGCATACATATACATATGTACATGTGTATATGTGTACACACATATGTTTCTATAAAATGTATATATAATATATGTATATAAAATGAGCTCTAGATTAAGAACCTCTGGGCTTGTTCTTTCTACTTTACAAAACTCTTTTATAGTATTTCTATATAATTTAGTTAAAAGAAGAAGTTATAAATGGAAGGTTTGGAGATTCACAGAAAGATATGGTGTGGAGAAGTACCAGAAGAGTGCCTACCATAGTACAGTAGAGTGTAGTATTTGAAGTCAGAATAACTGGGTTCAAATCCTAGCTCTGTCACTAATTATATGACCTTGGGAAAGTCATTTAATCTCTCTTGGCCTTAGTTTCCTCATTTGTAAAATGAGAGTGTTGGACTCAATGATCTCTAAGATACCTTCTAGCTTAGTGAGTCCAGGAATCCCCACTAGAATATTATTGATCCACCTAGATATGTATATAACACATAAAATACATATATATATTCATACATCCCTACCATGGGCAAGGCACTTTCTTAAATGCCTACCAAGTGCTGGGGATATGAAACAAACAATAGCCTTGACCCTCAAGGAACTTACATTATACTGGGAATATAACATATAAACAAATAAATAAAAACCAAATCATTTGAGAACCGAGAGCACTAACATCTAAGAGCGTCCAGAAAGCCTTTCCAGAGGAGGCGGTGCCTGAACTGAGGAATGAAGGAAGCTTATTGTATTTTAAAAGACTGAGTTGAGAAAACAGTACATTCTAGGCATGGAGGATGCCCTATGAAAAATCAGGGAAATGGAAGAGAGAATGCCAAATTTAGGGAGCAGTAGGTCACTCATTTGGTTGGAATGTACAATGTGTGAAAGACAATATTAAAATACTTGGAAAGGTAGGCAAAATGCCAAACTGGCCATAGGGATCCACTAATGGTTTTTGAGCCTGGCAGTTGCAGATCTGTGTTTTAGGAAGATTGATTTGGCGTCTAGGTAGACAGACAAGGGGAACTGGAAGTAGAGAGAAGAATGGGGGTTTTATAACAATGCAGTTCAAAGGTCATGAGGACCTGAACCAGGTAGGAAGGTTGGTCCATGTGAGTGAAAAGAAGGGGAAGGGAAAGAGATGTCTTGGAGACAGAATCAGCCAAACTTGGGGCATGCAGATGGAGATGTCCAAGTAGGCAGTTGATTGTTTCAACACCTGAGGTCAGCAAAGTGACCAAGCCCTAAGACACCCACTTAGGAGCAAGAGTGAATCAATAAAGGCACTGGTAGCCAACTGTTGGAGGGGCCTTAGGCATAAGTGGAGGGGTGATGGGAGGGACTCCAGGGAGGACTGTCACCCACTACAGCCTCAGATTAGTGGACTGCTGGCTCCCTCTTAAGTGTGGAGCTGGACTTGGAGCAGGGATGGGAGTAGGGGCTGAGCTTCTGCCACTGGTGGCCTTTTTTTCATGTCTCTTCTTGCTCCTTCTCTGGTCCCTTACTATGAACTCATAAATAAGCTAGCTAAGGAAGAATGAGTAGAGTCTACTGCTTTTCACCATATTGGATGTACCATCAAATATCTGTTATCATTTCCTTGCTTTTGTTCCATTAAAGTTGACTTCATAATTAGGCTGAAATCTGCCCCATTCTACAATTCTGCAATGAAACTCCCCTTTTTCTGACAGAAATTGATAGAAGTCAAACTATTTGGGGTGGGGGGATTTTAACTCATTCCTTAACTTAAGTAGACTTTTCCTTAACCTCAAGTTGATAAGCATTAACAAATACCTGCTGTGTGCCAGGCATTGTGTAAAGCACTGGGGTTACAAAGAGGGGCAAAAAAATGGTCCCTGCTCTCAAGGAGCTCCCAATCTAATGGGAGATGCAAACAACTATGTTCTAACAAGCTTCATACAGGATAAAATGGGGGGGGGTAATTTCAGAGGGCAGGTGCTAGAATTAAGTGGGACTTGGGAAAGGCATCACGTAAAGGGTGAGATGTTGGCAAAGGTTTAAGGAATCCAGGAGGTGAAGATGAGGAGGAAAGAAGTTCCAGGCATGGGGGACAACCAGTGAAAATGCCTGGAGTCTGGAGATGGGATATCTTGATCAAGGACCAGCAAGAGGCTATTGTCACTGGATCACAGATTATGTGGAAGGGAATAAGTTCAAATGAAAGATGCTCATTTTTATTTTTATTTTTTAAATTCTGAATGGTTTACCTCAAATCCACATAATTTTTGTTTGGCACGATGTGAATCGTCTGCTTCAAACCCCCTGAACCAAACTGATTTCTCAGGCTGGGCAAAATAACTGCCAGATATTATACCTGATTTGAATTCAGCCCCAATTTAATAAGACACGTCTAATCCTTTCAAACAAGAAAATACACAAAATAACTTTCTTTTTTAAAAAACATAATTAGCTTCTTTCTTTACTCCCCTTCCCAAAAACCATCCCTTACAACAAACTTTCTTTCATTGTTAATGTGTTTCTTTGTTATTGGAAGTAACAGTAGCATATAATTTAGTTACTTAGGACAAAATGTTCATATTAAACGTCATCTCTATGTTATCTACATGTCTGTATTATTACAGGGAGTTCCTGGACCGCGTGGAAGGAAGGGTCCAAAAGGAAGACAGGTAATTGGTCTCATTTCTAACTGCTACTTTAGATCTACTGCCTTCTAGTTCTTCCAATCTATTAACAATGTGAATGTGTATTCATTTCTTTGATCTCTTACCTCCAAAAAATTAGGTTTCTATTACATGAACAGCATGAACCAATCATTTCATTAATGGGGTAGCTAGAGATCTAGACTTAGTGTCAGTTCAAATTCTGCCTCAGATACCAGGTTACCAACTGTCCCACTTTGGGCAAATGACTGAACCTCCCTTGACCACAGTTTGCTCATTTGCCAAGTAGGGATAATGATAAAAGTCCACCTCACGGGGTTTTTGAATGAATCAAATGAGATAATATCTGCAAAGTGCTTTGCAAATCTTACAGCTCTATGTAAATATTATTGGATCAATATTAACCACAGTAATACTATTATGAGGCACTAATATTGTTATAATTATTATGAAAGTCTAAAGTTTTAAAATATTTTTAAATGGAGAATTATTAACCTCTTGGTTCTTAACAATCAAAGGTAGCTAGGTAGTATGGTATAGGGTGGTTAGGTGGAGATAGGACAGTTAGGTGGTTCAATGGATAGAGTGCTGGACTTGGAGTCAGGAAGATTCATAAGTTCAAATCTGGCCTCAGACACTCGCTGTGTGACCTCAGGCAAGTAATTTAACCCTGTTTGCCTCAGCTTCCTCATCTGTAAAATGAGCTGGAGAAAGAAATGGCAAACCACTCCAGTATCTTTGCCAAGAAATCCCCAAATGGGGTCATGGAGAGTTGAACACAACTGAACAACATCAACAGGTGGTATAGTGGATAGATCTCTGGGCCTAGAGTTAGGAAGACCTGGGTTCAAATCCTACTTCAGACATTTGCCAACTATAGTCTTGGGAAAGTTACTTAACCTCTATTTATCTCAGTTTCCTTTTCTGTTTAATGGGGATAATGATATCTACCTTACAAAGTTATTGTGAGGGTAAAATGGAATAATATTTGTAAAAATCACTTAGCACAGTGACTGGCACTCAGTAAGCACTATATGAATGCTTCTTTCCTCCCTTCTTAATTGTGGAAACTGATTTCTGTTGTCAAAAAGGTTAAAAGATCAATAAAAAAAACACAAGTTTTCATTGTTTTTAAATTGATGGGGTTTTGTTATTTTTGTTGTTCAATCATTTCAGTCAGGTCTGACTCTTCATGACCCCATTTGGGGTTTTCTTGGCAAAGATACTGGAGTAGTTTTCCATTTCCTTCTCCAGCTCACTTTACAGATGGGGAACTGAAGCAAACAGGGTTAAGTGACTTGCCCAGGGTTACACAGCTAGTAAGTATCTGAGGCTAGATTTGAACCCAGGTCTTCCTGCCTCCAGACCCTGTGGTCTATCCACTGTGTCACCTAGCTGCCCCAAATTAATAGATAAATACTAGCAACTAGATCCTGACCCAGATAAGTTAGCTAGGATTCTAATATTTTTAGATTTAAATATATATGTATATATGTACATGTACATAAACATATATGTGTATAGTGTATATATACATATACACAGATATATGTATATACATATATACACATGCATATACATTCATGCATACATATACATATGTGCGTGAAAACTATAAAGGATTTTAAAGATTTCACAAGTAAACCCCTGGTACTGATTCAGAAACTGAAACTTTGAGGTTACATAGTTAGCTAGTAGATAGAGAGGACTAGAATATCTGTCTCTTGGTTACCAGCCCCATGCTGTTTCTACCATGTCACATTGTCTCTAAAGTTATTCACTAACACAAGAATATTTCTGTAATGAAAACAGATCATAAATCTATGCAACATGGCTAAGCATCATTTGCAATATGTCTGGAGGTTCTCATGCCATATTGGGCTCTATAAAAGAGAATGGAGTTTTCTGCAACAGATTTTCTACAGTCTGGTGTCTTTGAAGTGACATACTTTGCTTTTCATAAAATTGTGGTGGAATAGATTCTCATATAAATTTTTAAAGGTGAAATTTTTTGAGATTCTTAATGAGCTTTGAAAAATTGACTAAACTCACTAAAATAACTCTGAAAACTAAACTTGTTTTTTTGTTTGATTGCAATGATTTTACTTAAAATTGATCTTTTCTGCTCGGCTGTGAAATGATGTTGGATTATTTATTTATGCTAATTTTCTAATTCACGTAGATCCTGCATCTTAAATCTTGCCAGATATTTTAGTTGCTTCTATTACTTGACTCGATTTGCTATGTTAAAGACTTAGGTTAACTCTTCACAAAATTGTAAGCCACTCTCCCTTTCTGAACTGGTGACTCCTCCCACTCAAGCATCTAGTGGTCTTATTTTCTTTCTCCAAAAAGGATCTGATGAACTCATTCACACCAAAATGTCACTGAACTCTATAAATAAGTTTCAGTTGTTATTCATTCCTAGGAAAACCTTAAGTTTCATAGTATGAGCTAATATATTCATTATTATTATTGCTGCTGTTGTTTTTATTTTATTCTTACACACACACATATTATTATTATTGTTATTATTATTATTATTACCAGATATTTGATTATTTATCACAAGGATATTTTAATTTAGAATTTTTATCCTTATTGCTTTGAAAAGTGGTAAAGAATATGGAACCTGAATATGATTATTTTAACAGGAAACCAAAGTTTAAGCCAAAGGAAGTAATCCTTAATAGTGGAATTTCAGAAATCAATGGGTCATTATATGAGATACCTTGATAAACAGGAACCTTTCCTGGCTCTCTTGAAATAACACCGTATTTGTGACCACCTATTATTCCATTTACTGAAAATGATGGGCAGCGAAGATTTTTCACTGAGTTTGAGGATTTATAGATACTATTATATTTCTTAGCTTCTTAGTTTGCCCCTATATTATACAATTATCCTCCAGAATTCCTCAGTTCAAAATGAGTTTTCTATATAGAGGTTTCAGAGAGGAAGATAAACATATAAAAAGGCTGAAATGATTGCTATGGGTAATTTCTTTATATTTGTCCTGGCCTGAACATTAGAAAATCGGCCATATTTGAATGCTATAAAAGTATACCCTTTAGTAATGAACTAGGATTCCTAGAAAAGCGATTACAACTCTTAGACATATGTATCCCATTTCTTTCTTGACAATGTTTGTACTAGAAAATGTTCCTGGTCCTACAATATGTCATGTACACTGCATGTCCTCATACTTACATTTTCCATTAAATGGTTTGGCCTTGTTTATGAGGAAATTTCTCAACTTTGGTTGCTATTCAAACTGTGTTCAGGAAAGCCTCATAGATCACTCTGAAATGTTAGCCCATGTGACAATCACAGTACTACAAAGATTTATTTGTCTTTATAACAAATGATTTCACCTTCTAATGTGTTGACTTTTCAATTAGCATATGTGATAGTGTGAATTATTCACCCAAAGAATCTAGTATTTCATTTTTTAGGCAACTTAGATATTCTAGCTAGAACTATAGATATATTTCATTTGTATCTGCATTAAGGGATAAGAGAATAGGAATATGGATTTGTCAGCTGCAAGTTATATTAGAGATCACTCAGAGTAATCCCATAATTTGCCATACAAGCAAACTTCAGATGAGGGAGGATAAATGCATGGTTTAAGGTCCCACAAGTCTTCAAACTCAGATCCTTTACCTTGAGATGAAAAGCTCTTTACCATAACATAATGCCTTCTTCATCCATACTTCTGTTCTCATTATTATAAAAAGTATTAAAGCATGTTATCATAATAATTTGTTGTACATTTATATATTTAATTATTCATGTAGAATACTTCTTCCCTTTTAAAATGAAAGGGTTTGATATGGTATTATGGGAAGAGTGTTGAAGTTGGAGTCAGAGTAACTGTATTCAAATTATAGCCCTACCATTGTGACCTGGGGTGAATCACTTAATCTCTCTGGATCTCTGTTTCCTCATTTGTAAACTGAGGGGGTTTGTACTAGATGATTTCTAAGAAATAACTAGGTGGTGCAGTAGATAGAGCACTGAGCATGGAGTCAGGAAGATATGAATTCAAATCTGGCCAAACATGATTACTAGCTAGTGACCTTGGGCAAGTCAATTAACCTCTGTCTGCCTCAATTTCTTCAACTCTAAAATGGGGATCACAGTAGCACCTGCTTGTTAGGGTTGTTGTGAGGATCAAATGAGGTCATATTTGTAAAATGTTTAGCACGGTACCTGGCACATAGTAAGTACTTAATAAATATTTGTTTCTTTCCTCCCTTCCTTCCTTTAAGGGTCCTTCCATCTCTAAATCTGTTATCCCAAACACACACACACACACACACACACACACACACACACAAAATCAAGTTATTCATTTGATTTTGGGCTACCATCCTTTTAGGATTCATTGTCCTGATTATTTTATGAGGTATATTGTTATATCTTAACTTAACGTGTTTCTTCATCACCATGATTTTTAAAGACTTTGTGTGTTCATATTTATGGTCACCAAGTCAATAAATGGGAGTATGTTCTCATCAAAGAGGTATACAGGTATATAGGTATACAGAGTTTTCCTAGGTCAGCTCATAACGAATTCAAAATGCTTGTCAGTTAATAATCAGTAGGTATGTATAACACTCTAGATAATATTGACATAACTGGCCTTCACCAAGAGAGATATTTCATTGTCGTTCAGTTGTTCAGTCTCATCCAACTCCTCACTTCCCTTCGGATCATAGCATGGCAGGCCCTTCTATCCTCCACTATCTCCCAAAGTTGGTCCAAGCTCATGTTCGTTGCTTCCATGACACTAACTATGCATCTCATCTTTTGCTGTCCCCTTCTCCTTTGCCTTCAGTCCTTCCCAACATCAGGATTTTTTTCCAATGTGTCCCATCTTCACATTCTGTGGTCAAGATATTTAAGCTTCCACTTCAATAGTTGTCCTTCCACTGAATAGCCTGAATTAATTTCTTTAAGTATTGGTTGATTTGATCTCCTTACTGACCAAAGGATTCTCAAAGGTCTTCTCCAGCACCACAATTTGAAAGCCTCAATTCTGCAGCGCTCAGCTTTCCTTACAATCCAACTCACAGACACACATTGTTGCTGGAAAAACTATGGCTTTGACAACACTGACCTTTGTTGGCAAGGTGATGTCTCCGCTTTTTAGTACTCTGTCCAGATTCACCATAGCTTTCCTCCCAAGGAGCAAGTGTTTTTGAGGGATCTTTGATTCCATTGAGCCCCAGAATATTATACATCCTCCTTAGTGATACCCATGATTCCTCAGAAGAAATTCTCCTAATAATCCTCATAGGAAAAACACAATGTATTTTAGTGATCCAGATTGTATTTGGGAAATGGACAGTGTTTCTCATAATCCAGACTCCTCTTGCCCCTCAACCTCATGCAAAAATCCATCTTCCTAATACAGATGTTTACCTGGAGATGCTATATGGCTGTAAATATTACAATACCAAAATTTCCAAAGGATCAAAGTTACAGATAACTTAAGGCAATAAAGAAGCCTAATAAATGGCAGGTGGACTGTAGTATATTTCCAGAGATGGCCTATGGCCAAGTAGCAGTCCAAGGAATATAAGTAAGGAAAGGTATGTTCAGTAAATGAAGTAGAGGCCAGTCATGAAGTGAGATTGAAGTATGGTAGATAGATATATAAGGGCCACAGTGGTACCCATGAAATGTAAGATGGCCTAGAGCCATCCAAGGCACTGTACTGATCACATGTAAAGGGTCTAAGAAAGAACAGGAACAGGATAGAAAGGAGGGCATAGATGCATCTTTACCAGTGAAGCGATATTTGCAGCAATGAGATCTCAAATCCACTGAAGCATTGTAATGTGCTTAAGTACTTTGATTGAAGCATTTTGCCATGTTGCTGTGGTAAGAGAAGTTAATATCAGCTAATATGTCACATTATAGTCTGGTCACATATAATAGTGCTTGGAGATTTTTCTTGGAGATTTTCTCTATCACTTCCTAGGATTAGTTATCATTTGCTGTAAAACATAAGCTAATTCAATTCAACAACCATTTATAAAGGGCTTACTACATGTAAAACACTGTGCTAGAGGCTGGAACATGTTTGGATCTAGTAAGAACATTCTGATGATTGTAATGGCTTTCTTTGGTTAACTGGGTTCTGAAAAAAAGATGTAAATATTTAAAGAAGAAAAAGTGGTTTTTATTTAGCACATACTCACCTAGACCAAAGAGTTATGTGCCTAGAAAGGTACCAGTGAGGTCCCATTGTCTATTCTCCTTTTATGCATCCTAGAATATAGAAGTTCAACCAAATTTCAGTCTTTATTATGTCTTAGATGAAAATGAGCCAATCTTAATTTTTATTAATGTTTTCCATGTGCCCCAATGATTTTATTTTACATGCTTCCCAATTTCAACTTGAGAAACTTTGAGTCAGAAGATTCAAATTTTAGTGCTCTGGGGAAAGTGAAACCTGGTTCACATCTGAATTGTGCCTAACCCAAACTAGTATTTTAGCTTTAAAAGAAAAATAACCATAGATAGATTCATGACATAAAGGAAAGGAAGATGCAGTGACAAAAGAGTCATGTGGATTTAATAACTTCAAATTCCACTTCATCTTATCAAAATCCAAATAGTTCCTCACTTAGGATGTGTTTCCAAACTTCCTTCTCTAGTCTCACAGCCAGGAAAATCTGGAGCTGCTAGAATTTTACATGACTGTCAAATTAACTTTATCATCAGTCACTTCCTTATATTAAATAAATCATGCAAATTGGCATGACCCATAGGCCCAGTCTTGAATGAATTTAGTTCAAAATTAACTTTTTAGGAAAGAAGCTAGCAGCTTTATAGCCAGTTTGGGACTCACTCTCCATAGCACCTGGCCAACAACAGATTGCCAAAATGTAGAGAGGGTTCCAGGATATTTTTAAAAATTCTTTTGGGTATAGAGAGTAGTGAGTCAGATTTCTATTGTTCATTGGGATAGGATATTTTACCCAGAACAAAACCTTGTAAGTCCACATCCCCAGAGCTCTTACTCTTCTACTGGAATCACAGAAATAGCACTCTCCAAAATGATGGGAAAATAACACCCTTAAAAGGATAAGGTGGCAGAAATATCCATTTTCTTAAATTATAGAGAAAATTATAAGTAAACAACAAAAAGAAATTATTAGAAAATGTAGGTTAGAGCCACAGTTTTCTTAGCTCATCTCTTTATGTTGGAAAAGTCAGCTTTAAGTAGATGCCATGTATGTTGGCTCCTAATCATAGTGTTAAAATTTAAAAGTAAAGTATCATTCTTGACATCTGTTATTTGTTTCTGTCCTTGGCCCAAGATTATTTTAAGTATATATCACAAAGTAAAGTTTTAGATATATGTTTTACAAGTCACTTGAGAGGCATTTTTCTTTGCCCCAGAATATAACTGAAATTATTTTGATAATAAAGAATTCAGCACATTTATATGACAATTTCCAAAGTTTCAAATAGTCTAATTTGTCAAACCCAGTATAAACCTGTGAATTGGCAGAGATTCACATTATGTATACCTGTATGATGGAGGTGTGTGGAGTGTTAAAGAAGGAAGACTAGCACCTCTGGTCTGAGGGCTTGCTCTTTTCAGGGTTACTCATCCAAAATGGTGTCTACCTGGCACTCAACTCTCACCTGTGGCTCTAAAAAGCTATAGCATGTGCAGCAGCCACCCCCGGTAAACCATCGAGGCAGACAAACTAAACCATGTTGAGGGAAACCAATAGACCTCAAACCTGTTGGTGAGTTAGGGGGGAGTGTACCCTAAGCACATGAAGACTTCCCCAAGCAGAATGGGCAGATGAGAACAATTTGTTCCAATGGCCAGGAAAGCAACAGAAGCAGGGACTGTGAAATGCTCAGAGATTGATCAGACATTGAAGACACCAAGGTCATCCAGTGCATCCCAAGCCATCACCAGTCATCTTGGCTTTGGTCCTGCCATTGGACTTTGATGACTCTGGAAGAGAGAGTGAGGCTGATGACTGTGCAACTCTGCCTCAAATCCAATTCAGGCACCCATCAAGACATCATCCCGTGATATCATTGGTGCTCTTCAAAAAATAAAGGACAAATAGTAAATGTCTGTACGACGATTGTTTCATTTTAATTCTGCAAGTCTTTTTTGATCTTAATCCTACTTTTTATGTTTATTTTTTCCAAGTATTACTCGTACATTTCATAGGAGACATACTAAAGATAAGAAGTCTTGAAAACTTACCTCACATTTTTAAAGTCACTCCCAATTTTCTAGATTTATAACAATGTGTAGAAATCAACAAACATTTATTAAGCCCTATGTGCTGGGAACTATCCTGGAGGTAAAAAGAAAGGCAAAAGACAGGCCCTGCTCTTGGAGCTCATATTCTAATGGGGACAAAAGCATGCAAGTAACTATATGCCTACAAGATATATACAGAATGAATGGAAGGTAATTTTAAATGGAAGGGAGTAGAGGGACCCTGAAAATACCACCCTCCTGCAGAAGGTGAAATTTGAGCTGTCTTGAAGAGAGCCAGGGAGGTTGGGGAGAAGAGATAACATTGCAGGCATGAGGAATAGCCAGTACCAGTATACTGATCTGGGAGATGGAGTGTTGTGTGCGAGGAATAGCACATAGTTCAGTGTAGTGAGAGTTTGTAGAGAGGAGCGATGTCTAAGAAGACTAAAAAAAGTAGTAAAGGACCAGAATATAAATGGTGTTAAATGCCGAAGAGAGGCCTTTTGATCCTGGAGGTAAAAATGCCCTGCTGGAGGTTAAGAAAGGGAATGAGGAGCGTGTGTGTGTGTGTGTGTGTGTGTGTGTGTGTGTATACACATATACATTCTTGCTAAAAATAAAAGGACATAGCTAAATGAAAAGATGCCTCACTGGTCCTTCTTCGAGTGGCATATAAAATATTAAGTGGAATTGGTTTCATTGTATTACCAAAGGTAACAAGAAGCATCATTTCTTGGGACATTTGGTGATTTAGAGTCAATCTGCCGGCACCTTGGGTGAATTTCTTTCCAGAACTTTCCAGAAATTGTAAAGAAATAGACAAGAACTATATAGATTAAGAAGGAATATAGGACATATAATGGGTATTGCTTGCATTATCGATGGGTGGGGGAAGGTCTGAATGGAGGAAGATAATTTTGATCTGAATTTTTTTAAATGAATGTTAAATAAAATTTAAAAAGTAAAAATGAAAATAAATGTTGACATTTTTTAATTAAACAAAAGGAAAATAGGAGTTCTAGTCTCTGCCAAAAGAAGTACCAAACTGTAATGAGATCACAAATCAGTTTAAGTATACATGATCTTTAAAACTGATGAAACAATTGGCATATACTAAGAATGAGCAGCTAGGTGGTGCAGTGGATAGAGTGCTGGGCTTGGAGTCAGGAAGATTCATCTTCCTGAGTTTGAATCTAGCCTCAGGCACTTACTACCTGTGTGACTCTGGGCAAACCACTTAACCCTGTTTGCCTCAGTCTCCTCATCTATAACATGAGCTGGAGAAGGAAATGGTGAACCACTCCAGTATCTTTGCCAAGAAAACCCCAAACGAGGTCATGAAGAATTGAACATGACTGAAAAACAACCCAACAACAACAAATGTACCAGTCCGACATGGCTGAAATGACTGTACAACAGCAACGTATGCCAAGCATAGCTTTTCACAATTAGCATCCGATTTGATCCTCACAACAACCTTAGGATATAGGTGAGATTATTATCCCCTTTTTTATAGATGAGGAAACTGAGACAAACAGGGTTAAGTGACTTGCCCAAGGTTACACAGCTAGTAAAGTATCTGAGGCCAGATTTGAACTCAGGTTCTACTGACTCCAGACCAGGAATGTTATCCACAGTACCACCTGGCTACTCAACTCAGAAAGGGAGCATGTATATGTATGTATGTATTATGTATATATGCATGTATGCATTATACATACATGAATGTATATATGCATACCTATACAGACCTATATAATACACATGTGTGTATATGTCTATATATACATACCTATATACTCAACCATTTAATTGCATAAAGAACCCTTATTTCTTCAGTATGTTGTATTAATGTCTTTTTGCAGTAAAGAACTTTTGGTACAAATGGCTTTCATTTGTATCATGTTTGTCAGCAATATCAATGTGTACAGGAAACTATCCCCCATCCATTAAAAAACTTTTGTTATATAGTTTATCTTGAAATACAGCTCAGAGTCACATAATTCTAGGAATTTTTCTCTTCCATGAGGTGCTATATTTTTCTGTTATATGTGTCTGGTACAGGGTCAACATGAAACAATGGGTAGCTTGGCCATCAGGAGAGCAGGGCTATGTCCTTCATTCTGCTACTCACTTGTTATGTGATTATAGACAAGCTACTTCTGCTGTCTGGGCTTGGTTTTCTATATTGATTATACTTAATTAAAATACTTATTATAAAGCTCAAAATAAATATTTAAAGAACCAATGTTAACATCAAAATATTTTTAAAGTGATGTTACAGTTTGAGACTAGGGGCAAATTCTCTCAGTGAAACATGATGTAAAATGATTTTTGTATTTTTTCTTCTAATTGAATCCTTTTCTCTTATTTCCTTTTTTTTTTTTTTTTTTTTTTTTGGCCAGGGCTTTCCAGGAGAATTTGGAGAACGAGGCCCTGCTGGTCCTGATGGAAGCCCTGTAAGTTCACAATGATGGGTCTTGTTTTGCCTTTTTGAATAAGAGCCTGGTGTTATATAACTTATACTAGTTATATACAAATATATGTATATATGTATAATTTACACATATTATAAATATATGTATATCATACTCATTCATTCATCAAATATTCATTTGCTTACTATTTATAAAGCATTGTACTAGTTCTTCTATGAGGGAAAAAGGTGTCCTAGTGGAGCATAATAGGTAAAATAAGAAATTAACACAAATGATATACATAAATATAAATATACATATACATAAAACATAAAGATGAAAGAGAAAATAAAGGGAAGACCTAAATGCTATGTGTAGTTCTGAATGGGAGTGAGTTACTTTTAGGAGGGAGATCACAACAATAAAACTCACGGCCTCAAATATCCATACACAAATGCCCATAGTTTAGCAACAAGCCAAAGTAATTAAAGGTCCTAATGTAAAGAGGTTAATTTTATCTTGAGACTTGTGGGATGAAAGCCATGGATGAAGTATGGTTCTGGATGGGTATGCCTTATTCAGAAGAAATGCAATAGGTAAAAGGGAGGAGGTGGAGAAAGAATGTGTTTTATGGAGATAGATAAGGAAATCCAGGAAAAAGAAGGGAAAGTCTACTGGAGAACATTTGGGCAATGATTAATGAAGGGAGAAACAGAAGCAAATTTGTCATTAGGGTATGCTACAGACCAGATGAACAGAAAGAGGAAGTAGTTCCAGAAATATCGCACGCCTGACAAAAAACATGATGAAGTAGTGAGGGAGGACTTCAGTAATCCTAACATCAGCTGTAATGCTTCTTTTGCCAAAAGCAGAGCAATTAATAATTCCTTGATTCCCCTTAATGATGATTTCATGCTTCAAGAGGGAGGAACTTTTAAATCTGATTTTCACCAAAAAGAAGCAAGGCTGCCAGAGGAAAGTACGTGAAACTTAGAGGCAAATGAACACTCTATCTTAAACTGGGAGCAGAGAAAGCAAGGCAAGCTGGGCATAGTCTGATAAGCTCCCTAGATTTCTGGGAAAACAGATTCCAAAGAGTTCAGGAGAAGGATCGGTAGGATCCCATAGACTAAAATTTTACGAGGAAAAACGGCCAAAGAAAGAAAATTGGAAGACACAAAAGCAAACAATTATAATGCCAATGAGTTTGACTTTAATTTCTTTTTTTTTTTTTGCAAATACTTGATCAATATTTATTAAGTGCCTACTATGTGCCAGGCACTGCACTAAACTCTAGGGATACAAAAAGAGGCAAAAGATTATCCCTGCCTCAAGAAGCTTACAATCTAATGTGGGAGACAATATGCAAATAACAATGTAGAAGAAAAGCTATATGCAGGATAAATTGGAAATAATCAACACAGGGAAGGCACCAGAATTAAGGAGAGCCAGGAAATGCTTCTTGTGGAAGGTGAGATTTTAGGTGGGATTTGAAGGAAGCCAGGGAAGCCATGAGGAGGCCAAGATGAGGAGGGAGTTTTCTGTGTATGAGGGACAGCCAGTGAAAACATCTTCCTCTCTACTCTCTAGCTATTACTTCCTGTTCTAGTGCCTACCCCCCATTTTTATCCCTTACCACACTACCCATTTCATTTAACTAGTCTTTTTGCTTACAGGAGTTTGACTTTAATTTCTAGCAAAATCAAAGAATGAGTTGTTGAAGAGGTGGTTAGCAAACATCTAGAAAAAGAAGTGTTAATCACAAGGAGCTAGTAGGACTTCATAGCAAGTAATACATGTGTTTGTGGCTGATTTTCTAATAAATAATAAAAAATTTTTAAAGAAAAAAAACACTCTTCCAGGATAACTTTATTTACTTTTAGACACTTACTAAACTGGTAATGATTAGATTGCATTAGACATGATTTACCTAGGTTTTAGCAAAGTACATGATAAAATATTTCATGCTTTTCTAGTGGAAAGGATGGAAAAAAGTGGGCTAATTTATAATATAGATGTATTAAGAACTTTTTAAGTGACCAGATTCAGAGGGTAGTGATCAGTGGTTCCATAATAACTTGAAAGAAGGCTTCTAATGGAATGCCCCACGCTCTTCACTCAAACCTATCAGTGACTTGCATAAGTGACTAGATGGCAGATTATCAGATTTGTAGATAATACAAAGTTGGGAGGGATAGCTAACACACTGGATGACAGCAAGGATCAAAAGAGATCTTGATAAATAAGAACATTACAATAACTCTAAAAAACTTAACTTAATAGTCATAACTCTAAAGTCTTATACTTGGATTTAGAAAATTGACATCACTAGTATAGAGGCATTCAGACAGTTGTCTGAATAAGCAATGAGATGTGGAAACCCAAAGAGCTAATGCAGTTTGGGGCTATATTGAGAGGCTTAGGTTCCATGAGCAAAGAGGTAATGAGTCCCCACTGCTCTGGATAAAATGGTGCTATCCAAGATGATGGGGTAAAAAGCCAGTTTGGGGACTATAAAATAACTATAACCATTATCACTACCACCAAAAGATAGCTCAGCAAGTGCAGAGACTTTAGTAACAAGATCTTGTTTAGAGCAACTATCTTCCGACTTAGATAATTATAGTTTGTATAAATAACACGAGGTTGGGTACCAGTGTCAAGAGGCAGGAAGTTTAGCTAGAATAGAACATGATTTTTAAAAATAGAATTATCCTTAGATCTTTTCCCTTTTTTAATAGCATTTGTGTTAAAAAAAAAATTAGCCTTCTGTAAGCTATAATAGAATTATATTTAATTCATTTCTATGAATATCATTTTAAAGGGTTTTGTTGGTGGCATTGGCCCTCCTGGATTTCCTGGACTTAGGGTGAGTACAATTTATTGATTTTTTTTCATCTTTTAAATTTTTTTTTAAAAATCATTGCCTGATATAGATTTGATATAATGACACATAAGTATTTAGAAGTTAATCTTCAAAATGAGAATTTTTAATCTCATTACTTAGTATCAACCTTGCTCAAATTTATTTTTAAACATTTTTTAATTGAGAAAGAGAGCCAACTTTTCAGCCAGGAAGACATGGGTCAAAGTCGTGCCTCTGACACGTGTGGGCTTTGTGACCCTAAACAAGTCCCTTAACTTCTCAGTACTCTAAATATACTCTCTAAGACTCAGTTGAAGGGAATATGCCAGATTGGGGTGGAAAAAGGAGTGCCCTCACCTGGGAGTCCATTATACCAATAAAATCCCTATTCTTAAATGAGACATGGGCTATAATCTAATGGAATACATGTTTTTATTTAAGCTCAATATATGAGTATATATAGTTATGGATTTCCATAAAACTTACTAAAGAGTGATCAATATTTATAAACCTCCAAACCCACCAAAAACAAACATAAGGTCCTTTATTTTGTTTTTGAAACTCATTGGGTGGAGGTAGACAGTGTCTGCTCCATCTAATACTCATAAGCTCTTCATGGGTGAAGGGGTGATCTTGTATAGAGTATCACTGTGTTGTTTGCACATTCAATGGACTTCATCCCATTCCCTTGAATTTATTGTATCTTTTTAACCCTGACAGCTAATTGGTTGGTAATCCTTGTCTAATCCTTTCTGAGAATGTTGAACCTGAATTCCACTCCCCAAGCCCCACCCTTTTCATTTATAGACTGATTCTGAGTGAAACCCCACAGATTGAACCTGCTGAACATTCATGTTCATCTCCTTCCTTGATATTTCTCATTTGTGTTTCCTTCCATCTTGATGTCAAATGTGCTTCCTGATCAGATCCTGAACCAAGCTCTTAGCTGCTTGCTGGCCATAGTAGCCTGGATGGACTGTGACAAACAGACCTTCTCTGCACAAGAAATAGGAAATGAGATTGTGCAGACTGGAAGAAATTGAAACAATAATTATTCAGTGGTATCCAACCTAAGCAAGGATAGGAGCCAGAATTCACTTATATCATCCACCAAAGGGCCATAACACTAATTTTAACATTAATACATAATTCATTATCTATAATATAATTGACAAATATTTATACGATTCCATCTCTTCTTTAATTTTATATACAGTGTTTTTTTTCTTTGTGTTTACTTGAAGCACTACAGAAACACCTTTGACCATCCCTGGGTCAAATAGTACTAGTCCACAAAAGGATGGGGTTTCTAGTGAAGTTAGAAATCAATTCAATGGACTTCAATTGACATTTTTACGTGACTGTTACGTATGAGTTATGCTCAAGGTACAAAGATAAAAAATGACCAAGTCTGTGGGCCTCAAGAACCTAACATCCAATATAAGTTCACATATTTCTTGTGGAGATGATAAATCTATTCAGGGATTCTCTTCACGTAAATCTAAACATATTCCTTTTACTGAGGACAGCAAACATTTCTCTAGAATGCAATATTGGGAAGTTTAAATACTCTCCCCCAAAACTCTTATACACGTCTTCACCCTTATCAATAACTACTTGGTGGAAATGGCAATAGATTTAGATCTAAAGGAAAATCTGATTAATTCAGGTTCCACAGATTTTTAATTTTTATTGATATACTTTATTTTTAAATAAGAGACACTGCCACATACATGTTCAAATGAGTCACTCCAAAAGTATTCCCCAAATTAAAGCAAAATGTGCTTATCATGACCAATAGTTCATACAATTTCCACTTTTGTAATTTGCTGATTAGTCACAGCAACAAGAACTGATCGATGCATACTTTAATCTTAATTATTTCATACCGATATTGTCTGCTGCCTTTGATTTGAGTTTAATAATAATAGCTAGCAGTTTTATAGTGCAGTAGGATTTGTAAAGTGATTTACAGATATTATCTCATTTAATCTTCACAACAACCCTGGGAGATAGATGTTATTATTATATCCCATTTTACAGAGAAGGGAACAGGGTCACGTGGCTAGTAAGTATCTGAGGCCAAGTCTGAACATGGATATTCCTGACTGCAGTACTCCATCCAGTGCCACCAACCTGAAGTTAGCATCTTTTGATGTTTTGTCTATATTGTTTTGCTCAGGGCACATATTGGTCTTTTCATTATGCTTTCTTCATTCTGCATTACTTCATATAAGGCTTTGGTTTCTTTGTGTATAAAATGGAGATGATAATAATTATAGCACCTACCTGTCTCGTAAGTTTTTTTTGTGAGGCCCAAATGAGATAATATTTATCTATAAAGCTCATTGCAAATATTTATATAAATGTCAGCTATTATTAATTTTAAGTAATTTAAATGGTCTAATTTGTCTTTTTTTTTTTTGATGAGGCTATTGGGGTTAAGTAATTTGCCTAGAGTCACACAGCTAGTGAGTGTCAAGTGTTTGGTCTGAGACTGGATTTGAACTCAGGTCCTCCTGACTCCAGGGCCTGTGCTCTCTCCACTGTGCCACCTAGCTGCCCTGGTCTTTCTTAACCTCATCCATCCTATGTTTTGTTTTAAAATACTTCCCCAATTTGTAGTAGTGGAAAATTCATACATACATACACACACATGCACATATATATATATAATAAAGCAATATAGCATATGTGTATATATCTCTATATATGTGTGTATACATAGAAAGAGAGAGACAGTGTGTTATGCTGAGGTTTACTCTTCAGTTATCTTCAGCTCTCACTGGGTAAATAGCACAGGATTCTCTACAAAGACCTATTCCAATTATTCATCTTAGAATGGATGAGAACCTGAGTTCTAGAAGGCTATGTCAGTGGGTTACAAGGTCTAGAAGGTTCTAGCATGCTGAGAAGGTTTTGGTCAGAGCAATGGGCAGAATCTTCTGCTGAAAGATCAGCCCGGCTAAGTGCAGAGAAGCCCATCGCCACCAGGCTGACCACTTGCTGATGAATGCTTTGTCCATGGTAACCCACGGAGCTAACAAAAAAATGCAAAATGCTCCCTCAGTGCTATGTATAACTTGACTGTTGGTACTCTAAAGATGAGATCCTTGTTCAGTGACCTGTGGGTGCACCTACTACTGGAAAAATCAAATGCGAAATAAGTATGAGGAAGTTTAGGAGGGCACTAGCTTTTGGGGGAATCCAAAAAGGCTTTATGTTGAAGGCGGTGCTTGAACTGAGTCTTGTAGCAATGGTTCCTATGAGGCAAAAGTGAATGCATTCCAACCAAGGAGGATGACCAGCACTAAGTCACAGAAACCCATCCCCACATACTTAACTACTTTTTCAGTCTTCTTTACTCCCTGTCATATGCTCTTTGATCGAGTGACCCTGGTCCCCTTATTCTGCAAACAAGACACAGTGCTCAGAATGCTTGTGTGTGCATACCTCTGCTACAAAAGATATGGAAGAGAAGCCTATATGTGTGTGTATGTGTATTATATGTGCATATGCACATACGCACGTGTATGTATTATTAGCTGGTATATTAAACACATACGCATATATATGTGTATATGTGTGTAGTGAGAGATCTTTAGATAAAGCAGAGGTTCACACATATACACACGTATCCATATGCAACTAGAGAGAGAAAGATGTGGCCTACTGAGGTCTCTATAGATCTTTCTCTAGATGTATATAGATATGTGTATATACCTCCGCTATATCCATATATTTCTCTAAAATACACATATATATATACACATATATGTTCACATGTGTCTATGCATACATATACACATATGTGGACTTCTTTTCCATACTTCTTTTAGCTTTATAATTTTCAAAGACTTCTCATAATATTCTTTCAGCTCATTGTGTTTTATGGATGTTAGTTTTTGAACATCTTGAACTCTGAATAAACTTGCTACTGTAATTTTGAGAATACAAACTTCCAATTGACAAATTTTTGGATGCACAAGTAATGATGTATTAGCATAACGTATCTATTTTAACAAGCTGGAAAGTATTACTCTTTTCCTTCCCACTGTCATGTGTATTTCAGGATTAAACATGTTGGAAACTATCTTAGTTTTACTTCAAATTAGGACTTACAGAAACAAAGCTGTCTCAAGCATAGTATTCCTCAATTTCTCTGTCAAATTTTCCATTCTTAAATGTTGTTTTATGCAATTATAGATTGCTGGAATTACCCTATTATATTGGGAAGTAAAACAGAAACTTTTAAAAAATAAAATATTCTATTCCAAAAGGCATCTTTAATAGTTGGGTTTTTTTCCTTTTGTAAAAAGTGATGGTAGAGATAACATTCAGTAGAAAAGGGACACTCATATTGGCCTATCTATTTTGGCCTTGGTTAAAGTACCATCACTTCAATAAACATTCATTAAAAAAACCTACTATGTTCAAGATTCTAAGCCCTGGACCTATAATTTAATGGGTAATTTAATTGAATCAGGCTACTTATGTTTTTGTTTCTTGTTCCTGATTTGGTTTTTTGAGGCAGTCACGGTTGTGATTTGCCCAGGGTCACACAGCTAGTAAGCGTCTGAAATCATATTTGAACTCAGGTCCTTCTGATAGCAGGACCAGTGCTCTATCCACTGCACCCCCCCAGCTGCCCCAATCTGGCTACTTCTGAATGAAAAAACTTTGTCTACCAATGCAAGCCAGCAAATTCTCTGCAACTGAGTCTTACTCTGTTGCCTAAAGCACCTTGAGTTTAAGGCTCTCGTCCAAAGTTACATAGCCACTATCTGTCAGAGGTGATGGTTGAACTTAGGTCTTCTTGGCTTCAAACCTGGCTCACTATCCACTCTGCTACCCTACCTCTCTTGTTAGGGATATAGAGATTAAAAAAAAAAAAGACCCAGTCTCTGTCTGTAAGGAATCATAGTAAATATGTAAGAATATCACAGGGTAAAAAGTGACTGGAGGAACAGGAGAAATCTAGGCAAAATCCTCCACTTAAATTTGAGTAGAACAAATAGATATCAAACCTGAAAGAGAGATCCCCATCCAACTAAGGTTTAGAATACCAGGAAATAAGTAATAGGCTCTTTATATCAATTTCACAAAGCATCTGGAAGCTCATACAGAGATATAGAAGTATGGAGAACATTAGTGGTGAAGAATTTTATGTTAGAACAATGAAAAAGGTCCAACAGAGAATTTTTTTCCTTACTGAATCCAACTTTGAAGCTGGATCATCCTCATATGTTTGATTTTCCAATGGCATAATAAAATACTAGGATTAAATCGAATCAATAAATATTTATTGTTCAGGGAACTAAGAGATTCAAGAAGGAATCACATATGGTAACTTATAATATGGCTCAATGATTCTAGAAAAGTCAAATCATAACTCAGAGGATTATAGAAATGTCACAGGGCAGTGCATATAATTAAATTACCAAATGAGGGATAGTAACAGGAAACATTATGGGAGATTAGAAGAAATAAAAATTGATTATGGTCTAAGACAGCCCAGAAAGGCTTCATGGAGGATTTGCATGGACAGGTAGGATTTGGGCAGACCAAGAGGATTGCAGATCTTCAAGCTGGAAGGAATGTTATGCATTCACCTACATTCTAGACTAGATGGCTGAGGCCCAGAAATATTTGCTGTGTTTTCAAGGTCACAGAGGTAGCAGTGGAATAAGGATTTGAACCTAGATATCCAGATTCCAAATGCACTGCCCCTGTCACTACCACCTCAGCTAGAATGTCTGAGGGAACAAAGTGTAAATTAATTTGACCAAAGCCAAGTGTTCATTGAACCATATACTCTTTATAATCTTCCTGGATTCTTAATAGGACTCATTTTTTAAACTGCCTTGCAGGGTGCTGTTGGCCCCGTGGGAGCAAGTGGACCTTCTGGGATTCCTGGGCCCATGGTATGGTTTTGATTGTTTAAGTGATATCCCTCTTTGACTGATTTATGATTGCAAGAGTGACAGTGAAAATATTTTTCCCCCTAGGGTCTTCCAGGGAATATGGGGCAACCTGGAATCAAAGGTGATAAGGTGATCTAAATATTTCCATTAAAATAGAGATCATTCATTTTCTCTTAAATTTTACTTTTTTAAAATTTTTTTTACTGCTTTTACCTTCAAAAAATGTTTTTCAAATAGCTTTTCCATTTACTTGCCTTCACTTAAACCCTCAGTCATATTTCGATCTTGCTTATGGATGCTTTTCAGTACTATGTGGATCAGAGAAAGATTCGCATGTGGTTCAGTTGAATTGATATTTTTGTTCTTATAATACTGTTGTCTTTGCAAATCCATTATTTTAAATTCAGTGTCTGCCTGTGTATAATACCATGTTGTTTAGGGTGAACAAGGCATTGTAGGAGAGCCAGGAGAACCGGGGTATCCTGGAGACAAGGTAATTTTTGTGGAATAATTTCTACATAAATTGACAAAAGCTAGTGAAATATAATATGGAAATATTTTTTAAAAAGGCATAATATGTACCTTTCATTAGGTTTATCAGTAAACAAAGCCCTTACATGATTTGGACAACAAATTCACTAGTTTATAAAAATTATTAAGATGTTGTAAGCCTGAATTTTTTGTTTTTCTAATCTTCTTTTGACCCCAGATATTTTTATACCATTTTGTTTTAGTGTATGACAACATCTGAATGAAAAAGCAATGTGATTTAAATTGCCTTGTTGAAACGTATCTCAAATGTTCCGTATGCTGTGATACATTTTGTATGTGTCACTCACAAATAAGGCTGTAGCTGCCTTTTGTGGTGCGATGATTGCTCTCTTTCCTGAATTGCTGTTTTCTTCTAGGGAGCTCTTGGTTTGCCAGGACCACCAGGGATGAGAGGAAAGCCAGGACCTTCTGTAGGTTTGAACTTTTACTTTGCTCTTTCTGATTGTATCAGTGCAAGTCATAGCATGAAGTTAAATACTTGTTAGTCTTAGTGGCTATGAGAAGGTTTCAAACTCACTGGTCCTGCCTTTCCTATCCTCAGTTTCAGGGCTCAGCTACTACAGTACTTAGCTCACATTCCACAGACTATTGGTCTCCAATCCCTTTTAGTCTAGGCAAAAGCCAAATTTCTATGAACCCTAAAGACTTTGGAGGGTTGTGGTATTCCCCTAGATGACATATTACAAGAAGTGTTTAATTTGAATCATATGTTTTCAAACCCGAAAATAGACAATATCTTAAATAATGATTTTTATTTTTCCAAGTAACTGACAGATTAAGGAAAAAGTCCTCAAGAGAGATACCATGCCATGCTAACTCTTCTGCCAAGGGGCGCTACTTTCTTTCTTTCTATAGTTCCTGAACATTCATTGCTGAAAAGAGAAAGATCTTTTATCTAAGACAACACATTACCACAAACACAGAACCACAATTAATAAACAGAATATGATTAATTCACCCATCTACCTCATACACTTTTTTATTAATTTATTTTGATTTATCAATAATCACTTCCATAAGCTTTTGAGTTTTAAATTTTTCTCCCCCTCCCTCCCCAAGACAGTGCACAATCTGATATAGGCTATACATATACATTCCTAATAAACATATTTTCACATTAGTGATGTCGTAAGTAAGAATTAGAACCAATAGGAGGAACCACCAGAAAGAGGAAACAAAACACAACAGAAGAAAAAAATAGCAAATAGTATGCTTCAATCTGCATTCAAACTCCATAGTTCTTTCTTCTTTGTGGATAGCATTTTCCATCATGAGGCCTTTGGAGATGTCTTAGATCCTTGTATTTCTGAGAAGGGTTAAGTTACCTCGTATACTTTTAATGAAATCATTTTGCAAAGCCAAAACTGTTAAAAAATCAAAGTTATTGCTAGCTCTACAATTCATACAAACACAGCATGTGGTTCTCCTAAGCCCTCTAGAGAAACAGCTCTTTCCCCTCTCCTGAAAAATTTACACATGTTTCATTTTATAAAGCCATGATGGCAACATTAGGTCAAGGACGCAGGCTATAGAATATTAGCTTTTTAGAAATCCTTGATTTTATCCCATCCCATGCAGCTTCCTGAAATTATATTTCAAAGGCATCTTCTATGGTTGAACTATCCCAAAAGACAATAAGACATTTCCTGTCAGCCTTTGGAAAGAACTCTCATCTTTAGGGATCATATGTCAATCTTGATAGCTTTGCCTGTTTGTGTGGCATCAAAGTAGTTTACCCATTAACTTTTGGTAAATCCTATGGAATACTGAATAATAGCACTCTGGACTTGGAATCAGGGAGATCTGGTTTTAAATTCTTCTGTTAATAGTAGCTTTGTGACCAGGAACAAATGACTCTTTGAATGTTAATTTCTTCATCCATAAAATGGGGATAATGATCTGTGGTTTTGTTGTAAGGCTCAAATGGGATAAAGTATGTAAATGCTTTATGAAACTTAAAGAGACTATACCAATAGCAATTCATCATCAATTAAGAGGGTGAAACTCATGGAACCATAATAAACCAACAAAAGATTTGTGAAACTCAGGTTCACAAGAATATTTTCCAATTTTTAGTTGGCCAACATAGTAGGAACTTCTGGAAATTGAAGTAGGAGCTTGCTCTTATTTTCTATAATGATATTCAAGGTGAGGATTTTTCAGGTTTTTAAATAATTATTTCACCATTGTTTGCAAAGAGTGAGGGCAGAGAAGATGCAAAACACTATTTAAACCAAACAAGTGATAAGTACTATTAGTTGAACTCAACAAATATTTATAAAGTGCCTACTATGAAGGAGATACAGTCCCTACCTTCAAGGAGTTTACATATGATTTAGTAAAATATGACATGTTACATACATACAATGTAGGGTAA
Source organism: Vombatus ursinus (assembly GCF_900497805.2). NCBI lineage: Eukaryota > Metazoa > Chordata > Mammalia > Diprotodontia > Vombatidae > Vombatus > Vombatus ursinus. The sequence goes on from NW_020954581.1 coordinate 442,670, forward strand.
TTTGATGGGAACCAAGGAGAACTCTAGAGAAAGTGGTCAAGGAAAATCTGCAAAAGAGTACTCTCAAGGGAGGCTTCACTGAGCTAAATCTTGAAGGAATGGAAGGAGTCTTCAAGGTGGAAATGCAGAAGGAATGCATTCCAGGAGTGGGAGATTGCATGATACTCTGTTAAGGTCTTTTGACACAATTGCTTATTCAAGTCATATGTACACGAAGCAAATATGTTCATATTGTTTTGTACTGTTTAATCTAAATCATCTTAGTTAGCAGCAGATGATAGTGAAAGATCATTGGACTGAATGTCAGGAGATACCTAGCTTCTGGTCCCAGATATGTGGGGATCTCTGGCAAAATCACCTAACTTTTCCTGGATTTATTGTCATTTGTAAAATGAGCAAGCTGAATGTTCAGTAGAACATAAGCTCTTGAGAGCAAGAGCTGTTCCACTTTTGCCTTTTCATTCCCTTAGTGAGTGCTTAATAAATGTTTATTGATTTATTGGTTGAACTAAATGATCTCTAAGAGCCTTTCTAGATTTGTGGCTATTATTTTCTTCCCCCTTAGTACTATTATTCAATATGATACTGTAGAGGAAAGATAAGGTTTGATGAAGTAATCTATTTCTTGTCCCCTCTTTAATATCCTACCTTAAAACCTGTGCTATTATAGGAGCATAAATCAGGACTTAGTCCCAAACATCTTTGTTCTGTATAATTTTTTCAACATTTATTTGTGACCCAGTAACAATAAATTAGAAGGTGATTTTGTCTGGAAACATTACCTTCAAACACCTGTTTGAATAATATTTTGTTCAGAAAGAGCAGTTCTCACAATAAGAAACTAACTCCCGCACATAACCGAGTAACTTATCACTTCCCCAAAACATTTGTTTACCATCATTGGTAGACCACCAAAGTCATACGGATATCTTTACTATTTTATATCTCTCCCATTTTTTTGTTATTGTTCACAATCCTGCTGTTAATGATGTTATTTCCAAATGGGCCTAATCTGTAATGTGTAGATTCTTGCTTAGTAAGGAAGAATTTCTTGATATTGAGGTTTGTTATATATTTTTAAAGGTTAAGGAGGGAGCCTCTGGAATTTCTTTCTCTGGAATTTTTAAAAATAATGGAAATTATCCCCATGGAATACTTAAGAATTATTATTTCCTTAAGGCAGAAGATTAGACTATACTCTTCAGTGATTCTTCCAGCCTTAGGATAATATGTTTATGTGAACAGTTGTGTACTTAGTTTCTGCCATGTGTGTATATTGAATATTTCAGTATCTTCAAAAGATGTTTTCTCACAAATGTGTCCATTTTAGATTAAATCAGAAGGGACTTCAGGAATCATGGATTAATGAGAGATTTTGCTTACTCTCAACTCTTTCATTACCTCAAAACATCTAATAATGATCCAAATAAACTAAAAATGAAAAATAAACTACAAAAGTTGGATAGGGAAAAAAGCACCACTGGAAGGAAAAACACTAGAGAAACTAAAGAGATAAACAAAAAAACCAAAAACAACCAAAATACTCATACAGTGAAGAAGTACTATAAAGCAAGAGAATGCCAAGAGAAAATTCCAGAAAAGTTATTTTTAAATGATTACAACTAGTTCTCCTGAAAGCAGAATGGAAAGACCACAAGACCCCTAGGAGTGATTGGAAGGTTTAATAAAATAATTTTAAAAGGCATCTTAATGAAGTGGGGAAAGCAATGACTCTTAAGTCAGAGTATGAGTGTTCAAGTCTCACCTGTGACACTACCTGGGTGACCGTGGACAAATAATTTAACTTCCCATGGCTTCTGTTTCCTAATTTGCAAAATGATGCTGTTGTAGGTGGCCTCTGTGTTCCCTTCCACCTCTAGATCTATCACTTTGTGACCCTTTCATAGTAAATTAAATCAGAGCTCATAATGAAAAACTTGAGAGGAAACTTTATGGTTTGGAGCAGAAGCTAGACAAACTTAGCAAAGAAATTGAGAGCCTAAAAACTGAGGGAAAATTATTCAACAATCAATGATATAACTAGAAATATTAAAGAAATATCAAAAAGTAGCAATATTGGGAGACCATGTAGTGTATCTATAGTAAAAATAATCAAACAAGAAGACAGGAATCTGATAAATCATCTAAGAATCATTGAATTCCAAAAAAAATCAGAAGGTAAAATATTAATATCATTATTACAAGGAAATCATAAAAGAAAATTGCTTGGAACTATTGGAACTAAATGGCAAAATGGAACTTAAAGTAATGCATAGTACATCACCAGAAAGGAGCCCTTGATTCAACTCACCAAGAAATGTTATTGTAAAACTACAACATGATTTCAAAGAGAAAATATTACATAAGCCTAGGAAGAAGATCATATAGAAAGAAAATTCAATGAGGCTTGCAAATGGCTACTCCAAACAATAAAAAAGAAAGAAAAATTATAATATGCCATACTATGAAATATCATGAGATAGAAAGCTATCCTTAAAGCTAAGAAAAACCTGGATTCAAGTCCCACATTTGACATATATTGACTGTGTAACCTGGAGCAAGTTATTTAATCTCAGTGTCCCAAGCAATTTCCTAAGACTATATTGTAAAACAGATACCAATCCACATTTATACAGGGAGTGTCCTCATGAGGACTTCTCAACTCTCAGAAATGATGGGTCCAACAAACAAGCAAGTAAACAAAAACAACTTAATCATAATCATTTAACGTAAATAGGATGAATTCACCCATAAAAATTTAAGAAAGTAGAAGAAAGGATTAGAAATTAAACCTCAATAATTTTCTGTTTATAAGAAACACAAGCAAAATAGAGACTAATAGTTAAAATGAAGGGAGAGATTGTTTCTATCATCATCTTAGATGAGGCAGCAGTAAATATGTTGCAATACAATCAAGAGAAACAATGTTAAAGACATCATAGATAATGAAACAATATTAATAGTAAATATTTGCTTCAAACATCATAACATTAAATCAATAAGGGAAAAGCTAAATGAATTTTAAGAACTAGATCAGAAGACAAGAATTGTTGGTCATTTCATTTTGTCTTTTGAAGACTTTCATACTGTTTCAGAAAGATGGAGGAGGAGGAGGGAAAGGATCTAATCGGAATGCTACAAAAGTTATATATGATAGAACTTGAATGATTATTGAATGGGAAACAAAGACTATAATTATTTTTCAGTACCTAACACAAAGCCTTGCATATGTAGGTTCTTTTAAAACAATTTTATTGATACCTTTTGTTTTTATATCACCTAAATTTTCCCCTGTATCCCTCCCTCCCTCTCCCAGAAAGTCATTCCTAATAACAAAGGATTTAAAAAAGAAGAGGGAAATCAGCAAAATTGATCAATCATTTAAAATTATAATAATATATACAATGTTCCATACCTGTGTGCATCCCTCCCCACCTGTAAAAAGGAATGGGGAAAGATATATTTTCATATCTCTTCTTTGGGGCCAAGCTTCTTCTTGAAAATTTTACTTCATTTATTTCTTACTGTTTTGTGGTTGTTCTTTTAAGTTACATTTTTGTAGTTGTTGTGTATATCATTTTCATGGCTTTGCTTTGCATCAGTTCATGTAAGTCTTTCCAGGTTTTTCTGAAACCATCCTGTTTGTCATTTCTTATAACACAATAATATTCCATTACAATCATACACCACAGGTTGTTTAGGCATTCCCTAATGGATGAGCATCCCTTTGATTTCCAATTCTTAGCCATCACAAAAAGAGCTGCTATAAATATCTCCCTGAGTTCAAATCCAGCCTCAGACACTTATTAGCTGTATGACCTTGGGCAAGTCATTCAACAACAGCAACAGAATTCCTGACTACAAAGTCAGTGCTCTATTCACTGTGCCACCCACCTGAAGAAATTCTAGATAAATCAAGAAAAAAAGGAAAAAAATTTGAAAGAAGAAACATAGCCAATTATTTTGATTATTTTTTCATTCATTGTTTAAATAAAGCAACATTTTGTGTTCAGATAGAGAAATTTTTGCCTGTGAAACAATGAATGAAAAATTAATCAAGATAATTTACAGCTTCAATAAATTCTGATAGGTTACAGAATAAAATCAGCGGGGGGGGGGGGTGGCAACAGCCCATCTGTATATTGCTAACAAAATCCTTAAGGAGGAGATTGGAGATTTTAAAAATTAAAAAACAAAATGTACTAAATATATAGGAATTAACATATCAAGAGACAGGCAAAATGTATATATACATAAATAGAAAACAATTATTTTTAACAGAAATAAAAGAAGACCCAAAGAAATGGAGACCTTTACTGCTCATGGAGAGGTTATACTAATATACTAAAAAATAATACTACTCAAATTACTCTATGTTTAATGCAAAAAAATAATTACAGAGGAATGCTATGTGAAATAAAATAATTTTTAAAAACCAATTTGGAAGTGATCAATAATATCAAGATATATAATGAGAGAACAAAGGAAGCAATAGGGCAACAACATTTACTAAGTGCTTGCTACATTCCAGGGTTTTGAAACCAGATCGCAAACTATAATACAAAGTAACAATTATCAATACTATATGTTTCTGGATTCAAAAATTAAAAGATCAGTGGAATACACTAAATAAGAAAGACCTAGGGAAAATATGAATAGTAATCTAATGTTAGAAAAACCTAAAAACTTAAGCTACTATGGAGGAGATTCTATTTGACAAAGGATGCTAGGAAAACTGATAGCGATGTGGTGGAAAAATCGGTCTTGGTCAGGATTTTATGCCTTATACTACAATAAATTCCAGATGAATGAATAATTTATTCATAAATAGTTACATCATACAGAAATTAAAGGAAAATGGAAGGTGGTATTTTTTCATAATTATAGACATGGGAATAAGTAGTGATTAGATGTGAAATAGAAATGATCATATATGACAACACTTCAAGAAATCTGCGATTAAGATATTTGGTTATTTCTTCCAAAAAATGAAGACTAAAACAAATTCATGCTTCACTAGCCTAGGAGATTCTCATTATTTTCTTTCCATAAGCACACTGAGTGCCTTCCTCATATTATCTCTCTTTTCAAATTTCAATTATTTTTTTTATTTTGAACTTAATAAACACCAATAAAATGGGCATTTCCATATACATATTAGAACAGGGGAAAAAAAGAAGATTGTACCTGAAACTAAAGAACTTAATTATGTCTAGCTTGCTTTTCTTTTTAATTATGTAATTTCAATCCATGGCTTTCAATGCTTACGTGTTTTTATGTACTTCTGTGTAGCCTCCCTCCTGTTCTCTTTTCTGCATTAAAAAATATCTCAGTGACCCTATTTGGCTTTTTTTCCACACTCTGTTGTTATTCATGCTCACCGTCCTACCCTTCTTTCTGGAAAAAATAGTAAAAAAAAATCCCTTGTAACAAATATACGTAGTTAATCAAAATAAATTCTCACATTATCATGTCCAAAAATGTATTTCTTTTTCTGAATTTTGAGTTTATCTCATCTCTCTCATGTAGTGGGTAGCATGCTTCATCAGTCAGCATATCTGAACATTGCATTGATCAAAGTTCTCATATTTTTTTAGATTGTTTTTCTAAAAATTGTTCTTCTGAGCCTGCTCACATCACTCTGCATCAGTTCTTCTACAGGGATGGGGAACCTGCATCCTGAAGGCCAAACTTCACAGAACAAATCCCCTTAATAAAAGGATTTGTTCAGTAAAATTTGGACTCAGTCAAAGGGCTGCACTTGAGGACCTAGAGAACCACATGTGGCCTCGGTCACAGGTTCCCCACCCCTAATAGGAGTTCCTCAGTTTCTCTGAAACCATTCATTTCATCTTTCATATTATAAATAATATTCCATTGCATCCATATGCCATAATTTGTTCAGCTATTACCTAATAAATGGGCACCTCTTTAGTTTCCAGTTCTAAAAAAAGCTACTATAAATATTTTTGTACATATAGAGCATTTTTCTCTTTTCTTTGAGCTAATTAGGGGCATAAACCTAGTAATGATATAGCTGGACCAAAAGTTTTGTAAGTATTCATCTCTTTCCTCTACAATTTTATTAGGATATAACTGGACAAAAACATTTTATAATTTCCTCTACTTCTTCCATTTTAAATACATCTTTCTTTTTCATTTCTGATAGGAATAATTGCATTTTCAAATCACTTTTTAATCTAAGAAGCTAGCTATTTAATCAAATGTCCAATTTGTTTTCTTCTTTCTTTTGTTGGCAAAAGGATTAAATACAAATTTTCTCTAAGAACTGTTTGAGTTGCATCTCATAAATCTGATCTGTTGTCTCATCATCATTTTATTTGATTAATTTTTTATTGTTGCTACAATTTGCTCTTTGACTCATCAATTCTTTATAATTATGATGTTCAGTGTCCAATTACTTTTTGATTCTTTTAGGGCCATTTATTGAATATTGAATTGAATTTTTCTTACATTATTACTATCAATGAATGCTGTATTTAGTAAGTCTCCTTTTTTACATTTTTTGGGTGAGGTCCTTATGCCCCCAATTCATGTTCAATTTTTGTAAGGGTGTCATATACATCTGAGAGGTATATAAATTCCTTTGTATTCCTATTCAGTAATCATTACAGATCAATCATCTCTATTTTTTCTTAAATGTTAACAAAGTCTTTAGCTTTTTTCTTATTTATTTTTTATTAGATTTGTCTAATTCTAAAAGGAGGTACATTAAAGTACCCCATTATTATAATTTTACTTTCCAATTTTCCCTTCAGCTTAATGAAATTTTACTTTAAATATTTGGATGTTTACATTAGGCACAAATGTACTAATTGTTGATTTTTATTATATATGTTGTCTATAAGTAAAATTCAATTTCTCTGCTTATCTCTTTTTACCTTACCTGTATTTACTGTAGCCTTATTTGAATTCATGACTGCTACCCTCCCTTTTTTTTTAAGTTCAGCTGAAGCCTAATATATTTTGGAATAGCACTTCATTCTAACTGTATAAAAATCTTTGGGTTTCAAGTGTATTTCTTGCAAACAATATATTGTGAGATTCTGACTTCTAAATCATTTGACCATTCTCTTCTGTTTTATGGATGAGTTAATCTCATTCACAATCGTGATTGTTAATTGTGTGTTTCCCTTCATCCTGTATGTATTCTTGTAATTTGTCCTCTTTTTTTCTCTCACATTCCCCTTCACAAAAAAAAAGGATGCGGTAGAAGAGAAGTCATTTAACTGAAACTTGTGATCTCACCTGTGAAAAAGCCAGTTGCTTCTATGCTGCATTTATTCTTTTCTTTTACCCTATTCTTCATCCTGTGTTCTTAATCTTTCTTCCTTTTATCCTCTCTTTACATTTGTACCCACAATATTCAAGTTTGTTTGGTTTCTGACCATTCCCTTACTGATCCTGCCCTTTCTCATATTTCACTCTAACCCCACCCCATTTCTTTCTCCTACTACTTCCCTATTGAGTGTAATATATTTATAGAGGAAAATTTGTGTGTGTTTGAATGTTTAAGCATATGGTCTTCGTCTTATGCACTTCTATTATACAATAGTGATATCATCCTGGTTATTCTGCCTTTCCTCCCCAGCATTGTCCCCTTTTCCTCCCATTTTGGTATTCTATTGAAGACAAAGCAAAACCATTCATAGATCTGCCAGCATTTTAACTTCTTTATGACTCTTAAAGATATTAGAGTTCAGAGAAATCAATTATGTCTTATCTCTATTAACATGTAAACAGTTTATCCACACATATTCTCTTTCAATCAAATAAATATGTCTGATTTTCCCATGTTTCTCTTGGTGCATGCATTTGCATTTCAAAACATCTACTTAGTTCTGGCCTTTTAAGACTGCTTAGAAATCCTCTATTGCATTACAATTCTTTTTTTTTCTGCTTACAGGCCCTTAATCTACACACATACATACATATATTCAGCACTGCACAGTACATTTACAAAAATTCACACTTAATTGTATAAAAACCTTAGAAACAAAAGAATATTAATAGATAAGGTAAGAAGAAATATTAGACACAGCCTTTCTTTACCACAATGCAATAGAAATTATATTCAGTAAAGAGCAGTTGAAGAAAGCATTAAAATTAGAGACTAAATGACTTAATCCTAAGAAAATGGTATGTTAAAGAACAAATCGTAAAAAACAGGTGATTTTTATCAAAGAAAATTATGAGAAAATAACAAATTTGTAGGATACAGCCAAAGGAGCCTTTATAGGAAAACGTAAAATTGTCAAATGTCCCCACTGAAAAAAAGAGAGAAGGAATAGATTAATGAATTGGGTATATGACAACTAGAAAACCAACAAATTTTAAAACCTTAATTAAACTCCCCACAAAAATTCCAAAAATCAAAGAATATATTAATACTAATGAATGCAAAAGACATCATTGAATTAATAAATAAGACTAGGAACTGATTTTGGGGGGAATACATAGATAAACTATTAGCTAATTTGATTAATAAGAAAGTAGAAAAACCACATTATTAGCACCAAAAATGAAAAATGAGAATTCAAAACAAATGAAGAAGAAGCAGAGGAAGTTACTAGAAACAGTTTTGCCCAGCTACATGCCAATACAACTGAAGGAAAGTGCATATTCATAAAAAAATATCAAGTGCCCGGACTAGCAGTATAAGAATTTAAAAATTCAAATAATCCACAACTGCAGGAAAAAATTGAAAAGGCCATAAATAATCTCTTATAGGAAAAAAAAACAGTAACAAATGAATTTACAAATTAATTCTATCAAACATTCAAAGAATAGTTTATTAGGTTGTAAGCTTTAAGGACTGAGAGGATGATGTTGCCTTCTAGAGTAAAAGGAAGTTGGGGGGGTAGATAATGAGTTCCATTTGGGACATATTAGTTTAAGATGTCTACTAAGCATCCATGAAAGATTAGTAAAGTGGTTTATAGCACCACATCTAAAAGGTCATAACTAGACTGGATTTATGCCAGGAATTCAGGTTTGATTCTGTATTAGGAAAACTATAAATAAAATAAAACCTAATAAGAAAAAGAACAGAAATCTTGTGAGTATGTTCATAGATGCAGAAAAAAACTTTTAAAACAAAATACTATGCCCATTTATATTTTTAAAAGAACATTAAAAACATAAAAATTGATAGACTTTTGCTTAATATAATATGTATGTAATTGTAATAAACTAGAAATCTTTCCATTGAGATTAAGTAAAGCAAGGATATCCATCATCACCACTAATATCTTATAAAGCACTAGAAATGCTAGCTATAGCAAAAAGAAAATAAAAAATGATTTGAAGGAATAAACATAGGTAAAAAATAAATAAAATTATTATATTTTGCAGATAATGTGACTATTTACTCAGAGAAAACTAAAGAATGAATTAAAATATACTGAAATTAATAAATTCAGTGAAATTTCAGGATATAAAATAAATCCATATAAGTCATTGGCCATTATTAAGCATAACCAACAAAAAGCAACAGGAAGAGATATAAAGAGGAAATTCCATTTACAATAACTACAAAATGAATAAAATACTTGTGAGACTACCTACCAAGACGTATGGAAATAATATGAGTATGATTGTAAAATACTGTCCAGGGAAATAAAGACTGACCTCAATAATTGGAGACATTAATTGTTCATGGGTAGACTGTGCCAATATAATAAAAATAGCAAACCTACCTAAATTAATTTACTTATTCAGTGCCACACCAATCAAATTACCAAAGGAGTATTTTGTAGAGCTAGAAAAAATAATTAAATTCATATGGAGTAATAAAAGTTCAAGAATTTCAAGGGAAACATTTTTTTAATGGAAGGGAAACGAGCCTAGCAAAAGCAGATCTCAAACTACACTACAAAGAATTAATCATGATTTGATACTGGGGGGGGGGCGGAATGGATCATTGGAACAGAATAGGTATTCAACATATAGAATGAAATCAACCTCATAATCTACTGTTCAACATAACTAAAGACCTGAGCTTACCCCATTTCTTACTAGGGGTAAAGACTCACTATTTGACAAAAAAAAGTGCTGGAAAAAATGAAAAGCAGTCTGGCAGACATTAGATATAAATGAACACTTCACACCATATAGTGTGGCATCCTCCATTCTTCTCTGGATTCCCACTGCTGATTCTCTGGATGTTTTTCTCCATCATTCCCTAGAAGCATTCTCACCCTGGAAAATCCCTCTGTCCTATGGCCCCTTACTCTGATTGGTCTGTTCCTCCCAGAACCTCCATTTTAAGGAAGGCCAGACCAGCCACATTCACTCCTTTATTCCTTTTTGACCCTGCTCCTTACTCTACAGACTTCTATTTCTGCCATCCCCCAAGCAAGGTTATCTTCTGCCATGGGTTATGCTGGAAAATGTTAAAAAAAAAAAAAAAAAAAAACTTGTTTTCTGGGGGGGGGGGGGGGGGAATGCACACATTAATCTCTTTTAAGTTTAACCTGCATCAGTAACAATTTCTCCAACACTTTAAGTCTAGGCAATGTATGAAACAATGAAGCAATTCCTGATTTGTAGCTTTTGCTAGTTTCTAAGGTCTAAATGCACACAATGAAAAGTTAAGAATTGAGCCTTGCAAGCTGGTATGAATTGGCTCTAGCATACCCCTGCCTTCTTCCCATTTCCTTCAGCTTCCTTGTATGAGTTGTCTTCTCCCGTTAGAATGAAAGTTGTTTGAGGGAAGGGACTGTCATTCTTTTTGCTTCTATTTATCTTCCCAGTGCTTAGCATGGTCCTGGCACATAGTAAGTACTTAATAAATGCTTACTGACTTATTGACTTGACATTATTTAGCCATAAAAGATCACGTCATTAAAAAAAAAAAAAGAGGATCAAGGAAAAAATTACCTTTCAAATCTATGAATGTGGAAGAGTTCATGACCAAGCAAGGTATAAAGAGGATAACAGAGAACAAAATTGACAGTTTTTATTACTCATAAAATTAAGGTTTTTTTTCATGAATAAAACCAATGCAACTAAGAATGGAAACAATTAGGGGTAATTTTGCAGCAAATTTCTCTTACAAAAGGTCTCATTTCCTTAAGGAACTCATTCAAACTTCTAAGAATAAGAGCCATTCCTGAATTAATAAATTATCAAATGATATGAAGATGTGATTTTTAAAGAAGGAAATCCAGGCTATCATTACCCATATGGAAAAATTCTCCAAATCGCTAACAGTTATAGAAAGCAAATTAAAGCATTTTAATTGGTTAAATTAATTGTTGAAGGAGCTACAGAAAAATAACTACATGAATACATCACTGGTGGAGCCTATATTGATCCAGCCATTCTGGAAAGCAATTTGAGACTATGCCCCAAAAGTGACTAAACTGTACATACTTCTACTAGGCCTGTACCCCAAAGAAATCAAATAAAGAGTAAAAGGACCCATATGGACAGAAGTAATTATAGCATCTCTTTGTACACTTGCAAAGAACTAGAAATGGATGAACAAATTATGGCATACTAATATAATGAAATTAAATTTTGCCATAAGAAATGATAGTTTTAGAAAAATCCAGAAGGATTTGTATGAACTGATACACAGTGAAGGGAGCAGAGCCAGTTGAACAATTGAAAAGATAAACAACTTTGAAAGATTTAAGAATTCTGATCTAAATAATCTACCCCAATTCCAGAGGACCAAGCTTATTACCTGTCTTCTCATGGAGAGGTGAAAGATAAGATGAGGAATGAGCCATATATTTCTAGATATGGCCAATGCAGAAGTTAGTTTTTCTTGACTATGCATATTTGCTACAATAGTCTTATCCTTCTCTCTTTTGTTTTTGTTTTTGTTTTTTAATTTGGTAGTAGATAAAAGGGAAAAAATAAAATTCATAAAGATAGATAGATGGTATGATAGTGTGATATGTATGTATGGGTATAAGAACATAATGTCATAAGGAAGGCAACCAGTAGGTAGGCAGGAAGAGGGATGGGACAGGCCTCTGCAGAAGATAGTATTTGAACTGAATTTTGAAGGAAGTTAGGGAAGCCAAGAGGCAGGAGTGAGGAGGGGAAACATTTTATTTCAGGGAGAAGTTGGGATTCTTAAAAGACCTATGCAATTTCCCCAAGGCAAGCCATTCTCTTCTTATTCAATTCTGGACCCAGTTCATGGTCCATTTGCAGTTCCTATCCCATGTATATGTACAGATGGATCACAGCTTCAGGTTGTCCATCTTCCCGCATACCATACTTTGGATAATCAGAATTCTTCTTCCACTTACTTTTTCCTTTATGTATAGTTAGGTCAAACTCTTGAGTAACTACATATCTCATTTAGGAGGCTCTGAGAGTTGATGCAATCAGCACAAGGTCATCTGCAAACAAGAGCATCTGGAGGACTCCACCATTTTAGGGAATCCCTCTTCAACTTGGACTCTGCACTGGAACTCTTCCATGACAGTAGCAAACACCTTTGGTGAGCATGTCTCCCTGTTCTATGTCTCGATTGATATTCATCATCAGGACAGTGGCAAAAAAAAGTTGTCTTTACTGTTGCATCTTTTATGAAATCTTGTATGAGATTTACATTTGAGATGTAGACACATTGTTGGAAGAAGATCTTCAAGGCAATGCTTTGCTCTATTGAATCAATATTTTGTTATAGTCAAACAATAAACACTATGGTGTCTTGGATTCTCTATACCTTATAAAGATGTATTCTATTATGAAAAATTGCTTGGGAAGATCTGCCTATTGTCTTCTAATGCCTTCATTGAGACTATTCTCAATGTATTTATAAAATATTTTCACAAACATTTTTGAGATGGGAAAGTAGGCACATGAATTGGTAATTACCAATATTCCTTAGGTTATCTTTTGGGACGGTAATGTCTAAAACCCCCCCCACACACACACACATCTTTGATATCCTCTAGTGAGAACCATCTCTTAATTCCCTTATAGTTGTGTCAGTTTTTATTCATTTATTCAATAGGTGATTGTATTAGGTGCTAGAGAAACAAAGAAAAAATAAAATAGCTCTGGCCCTCAAGTGACTTATATTCTATTGGGAAAAGCAATATATACCAAGAAAATTAGATATAAATGACATACAAAGTAATTTTGAAGATGGGGGAAACCATCAATTTTGGGGATCAGAATAGACTTCCCCAAGAAGATAGCAGTTTAGCTGAGCTTTGAAGAAAAGCTAAGGATTCTGTGAAGTGGAGATAAGCAGGAGGTGTGTCCCAGGATGAGGGACAGCCAGTGCAAAGGCACAGAGATGGGAGATAGAATATGTTTACAGAGAACAGCTAGCTAGTAGGCCAGTTTGGTTGGCGTGATGAACATGTGAAAGAGAGTAATGGGCAATAAGCCTGGAAAGGTAGGCTGAAGTCAGATTTTGAAGAATTTGAAAAGCCCAACCAACAAGTTTATATTATATCGTAGAAGTAAAAGACAACTCTTGGAACTTCTTGAGCAGAAGAGTGGCATGGTAAAATCTCTGCTTTAGGAGCATTATTTTGGTAACTTGTGGAGGATAGACAGGAGAGGGATAGATCTTGATACAGAGAGAGCAGTGTGAACCAATTCTGACTGGAGAAAGATCTTTCCATTAGATACCTCTGATAGACATGTAACATTAAAAAATATGAAATTGACAAATAAGATCACAAATTATTCCTAAATAGATAAGGGGTCAGATGGTAAAAATAATTTTCAAAAGAATAAAACTCTCAGTAACAAAATCACTAACGAGCAGCAAAATGCAAGTTAAAATAACCCTCAGACAGCATATTACAACTATCAACTCTAGAATGGATGGTAAAAGATGAGGAAAACTCATCATTAGAGGGAATATAGGAAATCAGACTTCTTTAAAAAAAAAACTTATTCTCTAGCTGTGTGACCCTGGGCAAATCACTTAACCCCGATTGCCTCACCAAAAAGCAAAAAAATAAAAAATAAAAAACAAAAATTAAAAAATACTTATTTATTTCAAACTTAAATACAAAAAGACAAAAAAGAAAATATTTCCATGTACACAGCATAACATAAAAAGAGGATTCAATATAAAACCATGAATTTCCATGCATTTACTAAGTGCTTAAAACTTTGCAAGGGAGGTTATTGAATTGCTCAGATCGTTTGACAAAGAGAATAACACTGGAACTGTACCTGAAGTAGGTTATTGCAGCACGAAAAGAATCCACACATACAAAAAATAAGACAAAAGCTGGAAAACAAACCAAATAAGTGGCCAATGATGGGAAATAACTGGACAAATTATGCTGTGAGTGAAATGGAATGTTGAACATTGTAAGAAATAATGAATATGATGGATTCAGAGAAACACGGGAAGATTTGTTTGAACTGTGAAGTGAAGAAATGAAAGGCAAAAGGATAATATACACACGGACTACAATGTAAATAAAATCAACATGGAAAGCAAACAAAATTGTTCAAATACAAGGAAGGATTAATGTTCATGTGATAATTAATGTTAAAAGACATATATCTCTCCTTTCTGTTAGCAAACAAACCTTAGGGAGTGTTCTTTGTAAAAGATTTCTATGAGTATTTTTAAAGTGTCTGTTGTATAAAAGCAAAATGTACAAATGAGTTTAAAATATTTAGAAAATATATTTAAGTTCACTTGGACACAATAGCTTTTTAAGGAACTAAGTATTAATCATTTTCCTAAGTTAATATGATTTCTGCTAAATCAATAGGTCCCAGATACATCCCTTTTATAATAAGAATTTTTATAAACCAATTTTCTTAAAGAGGGGATTATTTTATGAGTATTTCTTTTGGGTAATAACAAGCATTTGATGCATCTAAGACTAGTTATTTGCCTGGATTCTGACACTAGAGTATGTTGATGAGAGACAGAGAGCCAATCTTTCTTTTCCCAAAGCCCTAGCTCACCTTCTCAAAATACCCTAGATATTTAAGATCTGTAGCAGGAGAGGCAAGGGGACAGTGAATAGGGTCAATAGAGGAAACTGTTAGATCATTCCTCAGCAGGTGGGCATGCTTTAAGAAGATTATTTTGGCAGTTGTGTAGAGGATAGATCAGGGCAAGAAGAGTCTAAGAGGCTCTTCCAACAATCTAGAAAAGAGGTGATAAGGGGTTGAAGTAGGGTAGAAGTCACATGAGTGGAGTTAAGGGGAAAGATGTAAGGTAAATTGTTAAGTTAGAATCCAGATTTGGTAAATGATTGAACTTGAGGATTTAGGGATAATTAAGTATCAAGGATGTTACCTCCATGGTAAGCCAACTGGGTGACTGACTGGAGAATGGTAGTACCTTCAACAGAAATGAAGATTGAAAGAGTGGTGAGTTTAGGGTGAAAGAGGAGTTTTATTTTGGATATGTTGAGTTTGAAATGTCTAGAGGACATTAAATTAAAAATGTAAAATAAAAAGATATGAGGTCTGCATACATATATATATACATATATGCATATAAATACATATTTATTATATAAATACAAACATATAGATATTTGTGTATATATTTACATATGCTTATATATCTGTATCTATCTATCTATAACATATGCCAGCAAAGGTATGATCACTGAATCCAGTTTAGGGGGTAGAATATGGGAAATAATTCAGCAGTAGAGATTGAGAAGAAGTAACCAGTCAGGTATGAAAAGCAGGGAAAAACATAAACCAAAGAATGAAATGGTACCTAAAAAGCAGGGTGTTCAATATTGTAAAATGTTGTAGAGAGGTAAAGAAGAATGAGGGCAGAGAAATGATTGGATTTAGTAACTAAAAGATCATTGATAATCTTGTAGTGAGTAGCTTCTGCTGAGTGAGACAAGAACTCAGGTTTCTTGGGGTTGAGAAGCAAATGGGAAGGGAGGAAGTGGAGACGGCGAGAATAAATGTCACTTTCTAAGAATTTAACTGTGCAAATGGTCATCGTAAATGGCCTAGACAAAGCACACACAAAGGAAGCCCATCATGGACACAACACCATTTTAAAGGCATTCATCTTCAAGGTGTCTGAAAGAGGGGAGGATACCAAAGATGTGCAAAAATATATAGATTTTGTTATTACCCCCCAGAAAAGCAACCCAAAGAGTATCAATAATTATTGACTCAATTCCTACTTCCCCACCTTTATTTTTCTTGGTGGAAATAATGTCTACATGTTATTGATAGCCTTCTTGATGAAGGTTTGGGAAGAAAACAGGCAAGCCTTCTTCAAAGATAATCTGCAGTGGATTATATCTTTATAGTCACACAGAGGGGCAGAAAGGTATAGAGTATATAAGATCTCACTGTATTATTTGTTCACAATAAAAAAGGTTTTGATTCAGTAGAGCAAAATGCTGCCTTAAGAACTCCCTTCTAACAAGGTGTTTTTCATGGATATGTCAAAATCGTACAAGATTCCTTGATAGATTTCACAATAGTGACAACTTTATTCCATGACCCCCTGATTATTGATATCAAGTTAATCATCATACAGAGAGACATATGTTTGTCAAAGATGTATACCACTGTCTCACCTCTCAGATCCTGCACAGCATCCAAGTCCAAGAAGGAATCCCTTATAGATGGTGAGGTCCTCCAGATACTCCTGTTTGAAGATGCCATTATGGTGATTGCATCAAATGCCAGAATACTGAAGAGCCTCATTCACAATGACTCAAAAGACTTGGGCCAACTCTATGCCCAGGATGTAAAATGTTAGTTGAGAGGATAGTAGGGAGTAGGGTTAAACAAGCGTGTTTTATTTTCCTTTTTGTTTTCAAATGAGAGAAATAACCAGTAGATTGGAATAGAATGAAGGTTAGAGAAAATGGAAATGACCTAACAGGCAATCTTTGAAGGAGCTGGGTGCCTTTCTAAGTCACTAACATTAATTTCTTTTATATTAATATTACTTAAAGATGAACATAGATGAAAACATTTTAATAATGAAAAGTTTTTATAACAATATTGGAACCTTTTAATAAATGGTATATATTTTTGCTAATTTTTATATGGTAAACAACGAAACCTTGAAGGGCATAATTACATTGTAAGATGCTAGTTCATTATATTCTTGTTCCTTCATAAATTATAGTCACATGAAATCTTATCCTTGTTTTATTTTCTTTCAATTTTTAGGGACCAGCAGGTGACCCAGGCCCCCAAGGACCATGTGGCCCATCAGGACCAGAGGTAAAATATTGGTGAAAGAATAATAAAATTAAAACAGACTTTTTAAAACCAAAGTTCAATTGATAAAATGTGTTTTCACATAGCAGTAGTAAGGGAGCATTTCAGAAGGTTTAATATCTGTGGACATAGATTAGATTAAATCTTTTTGTTACATTAGATACTATCTGACAATGATCTTTGTTAAACTTTGGAAGTTGGATTGGTGAGGGCAGAAGACCACAAAGTATATGGTCTCCAGCTCCCTCTTCTTCCAAAAGGAGGAAACTTGCATAAATAGATAGGATTGGTGTTTCTCTAGGAAGACTTCTATATTCTAGCTATAAAGTTCCTACAGAGCTTTACCCATCGGAAAGTCACAGTCTTTGAGGCAACAGAAATTAAAGGGATCAAAGAATTTTTTTTTAGAAATGAAAGGACTTCTTTGGCTACCTAGCAATGAGCAGTCATTCAACCTTTACTTAAAGACCTCAAGTTATAGGGAATTTACTACCTCTTAAGGTCACCCATTCCACTTTTGATGATAACTGTGACTGTTAAATTTTTCCTTACCTCTTTAAATTTACCTCTTTGCAAAAACCTTCCATTGCTTTTAATTCAGCCATCTGTGGCCAAGAAGGACACATCGAATCCTTCTTTCCTTGAACTGTTTAAAGAGAGTTATCTTGCATCCCTCCCCAAACCCACCAATCCAGTCTTCTCTAGACTAAACGTCACCAGTTTCTGAAACTTTTCCTTCCATGACATGAACTTGAGACCCCTCACCATCTTTTGTTGTTCTTTTCTGGATGCTTTCCAGATGTGGCACAAAGAACTAAATAGTGAGACTGTTACATATTAGAATGTTATACTTCTTTTAATTCTCTTGTTTAAGGGTAGAAATTCCCCAATAGACTTTGGTATTAGTCTCTTCTTTCCTTGGAAAGTTCCCCTTTTGGGGGATACATGGGTCCACCCAAATCAAGCTATGTCTCACCCTCCTCTAGCCACCTAGAGTGGATATGTAGCTTAGATAGTTTGGATGTTGGTTATTTTCCCCTTTCTATGGTGATCAATAGAATGAACACCTCTGTCTTTCAGTGTCACACAAGTATCCTCTGGGATACTGAAGTATCAATAGTGAAGCTTATTTTCTCTTTTACTCTTTTCTCTCCCAGAAAGTGGGAGTGAACACTTTGATCTAATTTGTATACTCCTTTCAGCTCCTGAAATCATATTAGAACAGACCCAAACATGATGTATGATTGGATCAGGATATTAACTATAGTTTAATTAACATGTACCTCTTAAACTTAAGCTCTGATTGGATACAGAAATATTTATATTCACAATTTCTTCATTGTTACCAATTATCATTCCGATAATTGTCAAACTTGTCGAACTGTGCTTATTGCTGCTATCCCTACAGGATTACCCCCACTTCTTTGTATATAATATTTTATTTCCCCCCAATTACATGTAAAAACAAAATTTTTATCACCCACCTCTTTCACTAAAATTCCCCCTGCCTCATTTCCCTATAGAGATGACCATGGGTTTTCACAGACTGTGCAGTGGATGGAGTGAGGACAAAGTCATGTAGGTTCTCCTAAATTAGAAAGGGCTAAATTCTCCTTTACTAGAAAATAGCATGGGCTACTTCTGTAAATCTGAGAACCACCCTAGCTAAGTTCTGAGAGGTTCTGTGCCAGAGTTGGCCACTGGATGGTAAAAATTTTGGCAACAGTAATTCACAAGGACTGTTTACTAAGAGGTTGTGATCTGCTTCAATGAAGAAAGCATTCCCCCCGACAAAATCATAAGTCTTTGTTGGTAAAGTCATTCATCTCTTCACCCAATCTATATACACTAAATAAATATCTACTCCTTGCAGTTCCCTTTATTTCTAGACTTGCCCATGATAACAGCTCACTTTGTGCTTCACTCACTTGGCCTTTCTTTGAATTTCCTTCAGTGGAGCTAACTTCAGAATGTCTTCTTTTCATATCCCTTTCCATATATACTTCAGGCCAATTAGACAATTTATCCCTAGCAGATCTCTACAGAGCCTCCTTCCTCACTTCCAATAGCACACCCCTAATAACTCTATGATCAGAAAGGCAACATGGCATAGTGGATAGAGCACTGGGCTTGCAGTCACAAGACCTGGGTTTCAATCTTGCCTCTGACATACTAGCTACATGACCATTTCTTATCTCTGCTGTAGTCAACTCCTGCAAGACTTTAAAGTGCAGGTGAAGAGGATGTTTCCATGCCTACATTTTCCTACAGTGATCAAATCACAGGTCTAGACTCAATATAACAACAACAACAGCAACAACAATACTATTTACATAGCAATTTGAGGTTTAAAAAGTGCTTGTATACATTATCTCATTTGACCCTCATGGCACCTGTGAGATAAGTGCTATTGTTATCCCCATTTTAGACATGACCAAACTGAGGCCAAAAGAGACTAAATGAGTCATCCAGAGTCACACAGCTATTAAGTGTCTGAGGCAGGATTTGAAATCAAGTCTTCAAGACTCCAAACTAGCAACGTGCTAAATGGAGCCAATGGTTGTGTTTTCAGTGTATGTATCTTCACTGGGGAAATCAGCAAATGCTACAAACCAGGGCTTGGTTTACTGTTTTTAATTATCTAAATTTAAGAAAGTAATGGAGAAAATGTCAATAATGTAGATTAAACCTAGAAGTGTATTGTGCATACATCTCTCCCTCCTTTCCCTTCCTCTTCCCCTTCCCCGCCAAGATTTAGATGTTAAATATTTACCTTCATACTCCTATACCAAACCCAGGATTCTATCTACTCTCTATACTACCCAGCTGCTAAAAGAATAAAAAAAAGAATACAGAGTAAAGAAAAGAAATACTAGAAGCATATTCTCATGCTCAGCTGAAGAGGATTCACACTATATTTCTAATGCCACATTTAATATCTGTTCTTGAAATGTATTTGATACCGTCCACTTTGGACTTGGAACTTTACAGAATGTCTACTTCCAAACTGTATTCTTTCTTTCATTTTTCTGGTGATGTCATATGGTAGACAGCATTCTGTTAAGTAGTCTATGAACATGCATCAGATTTGTTTGCATATCTTGTAACAATTTAGACTTTGGTTTGATGCTTGATTTATAATTGCTTTATTTCCTGGAAGCTCACTTGAAATAGAAGCTTCAGAGATTTTAAGTTTGGGTTCTCTTTGCAGTCATATTGTCCTATGAGTCATATACCACATGAAGAGAATGCCCCTCAAGCTCACTCTCGTTCAAACAGATGAGCCAAGAGGAAGGCAGAGGGGAAGACATGTGAGGACATAATAAAGTATCATATGTACCAGAAAACTGAGAAAGATGATTTAGGGTCAGAATAATTTTACAGATCAAGTAAGGCAAAGAAAATACGCAGGATGCCAAATGCCTAGCCAGTTTCCAGGGACAGTAGACTACTGATACTCTCTTCTCCAACTTCTAAAAGAACAAAGTATTCGCATCACTCGCTACACAGGTGCCATTTAGCGACGTCTAAGCCTGACTGATTGTTTTAATAAATGTATATTCTGTCAAAATGTCTAATTTAAAATGCACAGGAAACCATTACTTCAAAATTCATATTTAAAAGTAATCTTTGCACTTAGTTTTAAAGTAAAATAGAGGAACATTTATAGTAACAAGTACAGCAAAGTGAAATAGAGTAACATTTAAGTTATCTGCCATATGATTGTTGTGGGAAGGGAGGGAATTCTGGATAAGTGAAATTTCTGCATAATGGAAATGTTTAACTCTTTAATTACCAACGACTTTTAAAGTGAAAACTATTCTAGAATGTTAAATGTACTCTTCTGCCTTTTAAAATGGAGTCTATAGAAAATGGTTTGACTTTTTTCACAATAACTCAGGAGCATGACCATAAAAAACTTTTGTTGTATTGGTTTGTAGATGCAGCCACTACGGTATGGAACACAACATTTCTCCCAAAAGGTGTTCTAGAAATTGCTTACTTTAAAAAAAAAAAGGTCCAGGTGTCAATTTATTGGCTTTGAGTCATTTTTTCATTTGTTCATTCAACAAATTTTTAAGTGCCAATAATGTAAAAGGTGTTACACTATTCTGACAGGAACAGAAAGGTGACCTCCAGGCAAATATGGCTACCTTTCTACACAATTAATTGATCCAAAGGCCAAAGAAGTTTTTTCTTCCGAGTTTATCTTGCCTTCCAGAGAAGTGTATAGGATTATAGACTATGGAGTGGGAACCTAGAGATTATTTAATCCAACCCTTGGCTAATGCATAAATCCTATCAGCAACATTCCTGACAAGTAAATGGTCATCTGGTTCCCGCTTGAAAATCCTTAATAATAAGAACCTGAGACTCCATTCCACTTTTAGAAAGCTTTAATTGCTATTATTTTCTCCTCATGTTGAGCCTGAATCTTTCTAATTACCGCCAATTCTACCCTCTGGGGCCAAAAGGAAGAAGCCTAATTCCCTCTGCCCTGTAACAACCTGTCCAAAATTTGAGGACAGACATAATGTCCCTCCTTATATTAGACTTTTGTCCAAGTTAAACATCCTCCACTTTTTTTTCCAACTGGTAGCCATATGGTGGCTTTGAAGCTGCTTACCAACCTCATTAGAAAAATACAGTGCCTGGCAGCTAGGTGGCGCAGTGAATAGAGCTCTGGCCTTGGAGTCAGGAGGACCTGAGTTCAAATCCAACCTCAGACACTTGACACTAGCTGTGTGACCCTAGGCAAGTCACTCAATCCTGATTGACTCACCAATAAGCAAAGAAAATTAAAAATAAGTAATTTTTAGGGGTTGCTACATGATGCAGCGGATAGAGCACCGGCCCTGGAGTCAGGAGGACCTGAGTTCAAATTCAGCCTCAGACACTTGACACTAGCTATGTGACCCTAGGCAAGTCACTTAACCCCAATTGCCTCACCAGAAAAAAGGGGAAAAAAAGATACAATGCCTCAGAATTAGAAGGGCCCTCAGAAGCCATCTACTCACTTTCATTCATGAGTAAGAATTTCCTCTAAAACTTAACTCCCCAAGTGGCCACCCAACCTTTGCTTGAAGGAGGAAACTGATTCCCATGCAAGGTAGCCCATCCTGTTTTGAAATAGCCCTAATTCTTAGGAAGTTTTTACTTATTTTAATCTGAATTTTGCTTTTTTATTTTTTAACAAATTACACCATTTGGTTCTTTTTCTGCTTCCTTTCTAGAACCTTCCCAAGGATGGGTTCCAAATTGTCAATGTCCTTTCTAATATATGTAGCCTAACATTGAATACAATACTATAAATGTGGGCCAAAATTTTACTGCAGCTAAAATTCTCCTTCTAAAATCTGTTGTTGAAGCTAATAATCCCTACTTCTTTTGACCAACTGCCATATTTTATGACGGTAGAGGCAGCTAGGTGGCACAGTAGAGAGAACACTGGACCTGGAGTCAGGAATATCTGAGTTCAAATCTGGCTTCAGACATTCACTAGCTGTGTTACCATGGGCAAATCACTTAACCTCTCTTGGCTTCAAGTTCCCCATCTGTAAAATGGTGATAATAATAGTACCTACCTCTCAAGGTTGTTGTAAGGATTAAATAAGATTATTTGTAAAGCTCTTTCTAATCCTTAAAGCACTATGTTAGCTATCATCATCATCATCATTATTTTCAAGGACATTAATGATTTGGTTCTATCCCAGTTTTCCAGTCTTATCACCTGTTCCTCTCCCATATATGCTCCATCCTCTAGCCAAATGAACTACTTGTCATCTTCTATATGTGCCCTCACATTCCCATTTCCACACCTTTTCTCACACTTTTCCCCATTCCTGGAAACCCCATCTCCCTCCTGATCCCACACACTGAATTCTAAAACAATCTTTAAGCCCAACTTAAATGCTACCTCCTACCAGACATTTTCTCTGATCTCCTCAGTAAGTATGAACTTTTGCTTGATACATATGCATCTATTTGTATCTTTCATTAATTTACAGCATAATATATTATCTTTTGTATTGTAATTATTTACAGCTTTACCATACTCTTACTAAGCTAATTATTTCATGATAAAAATGACTGCATCTTTTCTAAACTTTATATCCCAACCAGTGCCAACCATAGTACTCTGCATACAATAGGCATTGAATAAATGTTTACTGAGTTAAACTGAATCAAGGAATGGAGAAGTATCGCTTGCTTAGAGTGGATGACAACCATAACTATTTAAATCCCATTTTATAGGGAGGTAGGTTCTGTTATTATCCCCATTTTACAGTTGAGGTAACCGAGACAGGCAAAAGTTAAGTGGCTTTCTCTGAGCACAGCTATTAAGTATCTAAGAACATATTTGAACTCAGGTCTTCCCTACTCCAAGCCCAACATTCTGACCTCTGTGCTACCTAGCTGCCAGACAAAGATTACACTTTACTTAGCAGACAGTACGGATCCACTTAAGGGTTTTAAATGGGGAAGTAACATGATCAAATAATGGTAACAGAGCCTTGCTTATTTAACTTTTGAGAATTCAGGGTCACTTCCATTCCATGCTGAAGCATTATGATATGGCAGTGGAAAATTCAGTTACCAAAGGCTGGGGTGAAAACAGGGAATAACTAATATGCAGTCTGTGGGATTGAAGAGCACTTGTGTGCAAGTAGATAACTTGGATTCTAGTCTTGGTTCTACCACTAAGTAGCTATGAATTTTTTTTTCAAAAAGAGGAATATTCTCTATCACTAATCTTCTCAGACTCAGTTTCCTCATTTGTCAAATATTTTCTACTGCAAATGTAAGTATTTATATTACATTATGTATGAAAGTATTTTCTACTAAAAATAGATCCCAAGATTTCTTCAATTCCTAACATTCTGTAATTCTTTGCTCATGTTTTTGATATTCCAAGAATGCCTTACTCTCTGATCCATTCCTTCAAGGCTCAATTCCAATACTACTTCTTCCATGTAACTTTCCCTGATCCATCCCAACCCAAAGTGATTCATCGTGCCCTCAAATCTTCATGTACATACCTTATTCTAACCTACTGATCTCCTTAATGCCAGGAATCTACTCTTAGCAGGTACTAAATATAAGGTGAATGAATTACATTGTATTGAAAAGATCTGATAAATTAACACCAAGCTGTAAATAGTTGATCATTTCAATGTATTTTCAGGTGGCATTATTTTATAATAGAGAGCAAGAATTCTTAAGCCAAATGCATGATTCTCCCAGTTGAGCAAGTGGGGAATGTATGTTTTTAGATGAAAAACCTTTAGGGCATCCTTAAAAATCATACAACATGTACAGCTGCTTCATCTCTCAGGATTAATGGCATCTATTCTAAAGTTCAATTCTCCATTGTTCGATTGAATTAAAACAATCTCAAATCATTGGATGTAAATCTGAGCTATTTGCCTTTGGCATATGAGATGATTGTCTTTGAAAACCATCTGAACAAATGTCACCTCAAAATACTTCCAAGTATGTATTTTCCTGCTTCCTAATATTTTGCTTATTGAAGGCAAATTGGTATGTTGCCATATGGCCGAAGTTTACGTATCTGCACATCCAAGCCTTCAAAGAAATATGAATTCCAGAGATATAAAAAGATAAAAGTTGTATGTTTTAGAACATGAGATTTTAATATCCCCTACCTTTTTAGGTAGACATGTCCAATTCTCAGAAATGAAGGATGGTACATTCAGGTCTTACTTCTTTCTTCAAAACAGGCTTAGTATAGCAGCATACTTGCAGGAATCCAATATATTTATCTCTTCTTAGTCCTGGGGGTGGGGGGCAGGGATCCTACTAATAAAGTGGGAGAACAGTTTTGTCTGTGCATTGATTCTTCTGCTGACATCCCTGGGCAATAGAGAGAGCCAAAAAGTTTAAAGTTTGCATGACATTTTTGCTAAATGCAGCCAGTTGTTTCCTATCAAATGGGATGAGACAACTAAAATAGTTTTTTCCATTTTTTCTTATTTTTATTGTCTTCCGTTTTTACATTACATTTCTTTCCAACTACATCCATCTCCCACCCTATCTGAGATTCCTGGTAGCAAAGATTTTTTAGAAGAATGAAGAAGTCCCATGACCCCTCAGTTCTTATTCAGGCCATCCCTCCTACACTGGCTATACTGTCCTTCTTTTCCCATCTTCCTTTTGGTGAACCAGTTCAATTCTATACTGTCCTCTTCTCTTGAGACTTTTATCTTATCACTAATCTTGCCCTACCAAGCCTCAGACTTGGATTACTTTCACCATCCGTTGCCCCCTTTCCTACTCGCATCCAGGACAAAGCTGAAGAAAATCATGAAATAGTGTTGCCTGGCTCCCTCACAAATTTATGTTACATAATCTCAATGGGGCACTCACTGAAGCACGTTCCCTCTTTTACACCTCCTCCTCCCCATCTCACATCACTCAGTTGCCCTCTGCCGATATCTCCTCCATTGCCTCTGTCTCACATGAAGAAGTCTACCTTCTCCTTGCCAAGGCAAACCCCTCTACACACATGAGGGATCCCATTCTACCCAATCTTCTTCAGCAGACCAACGTTTCTATCATCCCCAATCTCTCACTAAGCCCGAATTTCCCTTTGTCTACTGATTGCTTCCCTACTTTCTACAACCATGTCCGTGTCTCTCCCACTTACCACCTCCTATCTCTGCTGCCTTTCTGGCTAAGCTCCTTGAGAAGGTGGTCTATAATTGGTCCCTCTGCTGCCTTTTCTTTCATTTGATTCTAAATCCTTTGCAGACTGTCTTGTGACTTCATCATTCAAATCAAATTGCTCTCTCCAACATTACCAATGACAAATCCTTATCCTTCTTGGTCTCTCTGCAGCCTTTGACTGTTGCAATCACCCTCTTTTTCTTGATACTTCTCTCTAGGTTTTTGTGACGCTACTTCACCCTGGTTCTCCTCATGACCTGACCCCTCATCATCCTCTTTTGCTGGATTTTCATCCAGATCACCTCCGGTAATCATGGGTGTTCCACACACCTCCTCCCCCAGCTCTGTCCTGGGCCCTCGTCTCTTCTCTCTCTACACTATTTCATGACGGTGATCTCCTCAGCTTCCATGTGTTCAAATATCACTTCTACGCATGTGATTATCCAGTTCTAACCTCTCTCCTGACCTCCAATCATGCATGTCCAACTGCTTATAGGACATCTCAAACTGGATGTCTCACTGACGTCTCAAACTCAACATGTTCAAAACAGAAGTTATCTTTACCCTGAAACCCTGTCTCTTTCTGAATTTCCCCATTACTGAGGGCAAACTACATCCTCTCAGTTGTCCAGCCTCACAACCTAGTTGACGTCCTTACTGCTCAATTGCACTTATTCCTCATATCCAACTTACTGCATTTTGTCATTTCTACCTTTACAACATCTTCTCTCCACTTGCAGAGCCATCATCCTGGTGTAAACCCTCATAATGTCATGCCTTAACTATTGGAATAGTCTTCTTATCACTCTCTCTCCCTCAAGGCTCTCCTGACTCCAGTCCATCCTCCATTCAGGTGCCAAAGTGATCTTCCGAAGTGCATGTTTGACCCTATCACTCCCTCACTCAAACTCTAGTGACTCCCTATCACTTCCAAGGACAAATATAAAATCTAAAATTCTCCGTTCAGCTTCTAATGAACTTTTTAATCTGGCCTCTTACCACCTTTCTAGCCTTTTTATACTTTATCACCCTCACATACTCTACAATCCACAAATACCAGCTTTCTCGCTCTTCCTTGCACACGACACTTCATCTCTTGCAACCCTTCTTACTGGCTGTTCCTCTGACTTTGCTGACTTCCTTCAAAACTAAGCTCCAATAATACCTTCTACAAGAAACCTTTCCTGGTATTTCCCTTCCCTCTCCCCACCACACACACACACACACACACACACATACTCCTACTACTACTATTACTACTACTACTACTACCACCACTACTACTCCTACTCCTGCTTCTACTCCTACTACTAATTCCCTTCCTCTGAAATTACCTTCTATTTGTCTAAATCTTGCATGTGCATCATTGTTTGCATGTGCCTTACCCCTTTAGAATATGACCTCCCTCAGGGTAGGGACTATGTTTTTCACTTGGTATTACAAACATTTAGCAAGTACCTGGCACATAGTAAGCACTTAATAAATGCTGTTGCCTGACTGATCATGTTCCCAGCTCTCCGAAGCAGTTAATAAAATCAACATAATTACAGAAAAGTCTCATTCATTGGGTCTGAATCCTGGCTTTCCTTGTTATTTGTGTAACCTTAGTCCCATCATTTAATCTCTGGAACTCACGCTCTTCTCTGTAATAAAAGGGAATTAGACCAGATATGTCTTTTCCAAATCTAAATCCTCCAAGTCTATAAGAAGACTGTAAGGTGTTTTGAAATTAAATAAGGGAGAAGTCAGTCCTGCTCTAAGTAGACACTGGGAGGGATATGAACCTGCCATTAATGACCTTACAATGCTTTTGAAGAAACCAGAAAAAAAACATACTTTGCATAGGGTTAGACTAGGTGACCTCTGAATTCATTTCCAACTCTGTGAAATGAAAATTCCTAATGAAAAAAAAACTAACAGGTTGTATTACATGGCAGTTGAAGGGGGAGCATACAGCGAATGCAAGTTCAAGAGTGAAATTAGGCCTAGAAGAGAAGGGAGGATGTTATAGAGAGTGGGAAGGATATGACAAAGTATAGAATGAGAAATATGAAAGATTTGTTTAGGGCATTATGGAGTTGAAAATACTGACTAAAGTTGTGTTAGGGTAGACAAACTTAAGAAAGATACATTTTAGGAGGAAAGAAAAGAAAATCAAGAAGTCTTTTACTAGAATACCAAAATGTTTAGACTTGTTCTTCTATTCAGTATAAAAGCCAGTGAAGAATGTTAACTGAGGAAATGGAATAATTATTCCTACTGGAACAACATAGTTATATGGTACTATTCTTAATAAAATAGGAAATGCTATAAATAATAATAATGGTAATTAGCATTAACATGGCACTTTAAGACTTGCAAAGTGCTTTCTATATGTTAATTCATTTGATCATCACAAAAAAAACCCTGGGTGGTGGGTGCTATTATTATCCCCATTTTATAGATGAGAGAACTGAGATGCAGAACGTTAAATGACTTGCCCCAGGGTCGCACAGTTAGCAAGTATCAGAGTCAGGATTTGAATTCAAGTGTTGCTGACTTCAAGCACCACTCTGTATCTACCCTTTATTAGAGGCAGCACGGTATAAAGAGAAAAGTATGGGATTTTGAGTCAGAGGACCTGGGTTTGAATCTTAACTCTTCCAGTTACTGTCTGTGTGACTTTAGGCAAGTCACTTCAGTTTCCTGGTTCTAGTTTCCTCATCTGTAAATAAGAGGTGAAGGCTTAAGTTTCTCGAAGTTTCCTTCCAGCTCTAAGCGTAGGATCCACGATGCAGTGGCCCATTCAGCTAAGGCTTTGACTGGATGGTATGTGAGAAGGTATGCGAGTTGTTCTCTCATTATATCATCCTCTAAAGGTTAAAAAATGTCTAGTCCCCTTTTATCAACCAATCACCTATGCATTTATGTAAACTTTCATGAACCCTTTTGTTTTATATTTCATCATGATGAGTTCCACAAGTATCTTAACAATTCATTAAACTATTTCCTTTTTATTTTGTTCCAAAGCCACCACTATTTTTGTCCCCAGTGCTTTCCCAAGTTTCTTATAGGCCTAGAGCACGTGCAGACTCTGATGCCCAGGGATCAGAACATAGATGGTGATCCAGTAAAGGGGAGTGTGAAGGAGTGGTTGGACATGTAAGAAGAGAGGAAAAAAATGTCACATGTGACAATATCTTCCAGTGGAAAGAGAACTGGATTTGGAGTCAGACGACCTTCCCACTTTCATGTGAATTCAAGTTGTGCCTCTGGTACTTGCTACTCATATGACTATGGGAAAGTCACTTAACCTCTGGAACTCAGTTTCCTCATCTGTAAGTTGAAGAGGTGGGACTAGATAACTTATAAGATCTCTTCCATCTACAAATTTGTGATCTTATAGCCCTGGATAAGAAATCAAGAGAGATCCTTTCTGGGAGGAACAAAGTAATCAATAACCAGTCTTCTGCTGGAGGGAAGATAATGAGAATGAGGACAGAAGAAAAGCTATGAAGTTTAACAGGTTAAAAGACTGTTGTAACCTTGGCTACAGCAGTCCCATAGATTGCTTTCAGACAGCTTGTTAAGAAAATCGTGGAAAAAGATAGTTTGAAGAGGGATGGGAGGTTCAAGAATATCAAATGCTTTAACAACCCAAGAAGAATAAAACTTAAAAAAAAGACTATTTGATTTGGCAATGAAGAGATCACTAGTGAATTTAAGAAAGCCATACTAGTTCTTGTCAGATTAGAGAAAAGTTTTACGTGGTTGTAAATGTAATTTTTTTTTAAACTTGTATTTCCTTTATGGAAAAAGTCATGAAACTTGATTGTTTCAACTGATTTATTTGTTTTCTCTACTAAGGATAAAGATCTCTTAAACTTAAAAGGATAGAACCAAGATGGCAAATAGGGAGTTGAAACCAAAAATGAAGAGGAAGATAGTAAAAGAATATCTAGAATTCTCCTGCTAAGTTCAAGTCATTTTTATGATATTTCTGGGTTAGTGAATTAAGGCACAATTTAGTAAGGATAAATGTAAAATCTTATGTTTAGTTTCAAAACAAAATTAACTTCACGAGTGAAAGATAGAGAAGATATGGTTCATTTAGAAAAAAAAAATTCCAGAGATTTTGGCATACTGCAAGCTCAGTATAAACCAGTTTGATTTGGAAATCTGAGAAAATAACATAGTCAAGGCTTACATGGTAACCCTGGAAACAAAGAAAAATACAAAATTACCTTCAGTTCTGTGCAGTGCCTTTTCATTTCTAAAGTGACAGTGGTAGATTGGCAGAAAGGGGGCCAGAAATTACTAAGAATCACACAGTTGTTTTTTTTTAAATCTATCATAAACTTTAACTTGGGTGTCAATATTGTTAATATAAGATCTTTGTCCAATGGCCAATGAGTAGACCTACTCATGGAAGAACTGAATTACATCAAACTTGATATTTTTTCTATAAACCAGAAAAAAAGAAGAAAACTGCAGGGAAATATGATTCGCGGATACTCCTTGGAAAGATTTAAAAAAAAAATAAAGGAGCTGTCATAGTTGGTTTTATCATATATCCAAAGACAACAAGAAACATTATTTCAAGTGGCTTTGGTCAACTTATATTACAGTACTTATGTTAAGTATTTACAAAAATACAACCATGTGGTCAATCTTGGTTGTAGAGAATGTAGGAGTAGAGAAATTCTGTGAGGAAATCATGAAGACCCTACAAATTAAATCAGCATACTCTTGGTGATGTCAGTGTAAAAGTGGATATCTCAGAAAGCATGATACAGGGAATAGAAGAGAAGCCAAAGACTTGTAGACTGCATACAATTCTCACATTTTTATATCATTAACACGTTCTTTAAAAAGAGAATTGATAGGTGCTGAACATGCCAAGCACCCAATAACATCACGACAAATTAAATTGGTCAGAAAAAGACATTATTAATGTGGGATTTATCCCTAGATAAGGTGTATCCAGTCAGGCAAGTGATTTGTCAGTGCAAAAATCAGAATTAGGAAACAGAAGAAAGAATATTAACGAGAAAAAGATATGGCATAGAATTGAAGCAATGTAATACTGAATGATTTAAACAAGTAATTGTTCATTAAAATGAGTACTGAATTAAGTAAATGACATTGATCTTGATTACCATAACCATATATAGAAGTTGAACCAACATTAAGTCCATTGCCACAAGAACATCAAAAGGACTGAGAAATCAGCTCAGTCAGCAAACACTTGGTTTATTTGTCAAGTAGGAAGAGATGGCAGCCAAAGCTAACTGATATAGAATGTTTACTTGCTTGTAAAATCCTATGAAGAAGAATGAGAGATTGTAAGAACTATCTCATGAAGCAGACAGAAGCAGAAGAGGATAACACCAGTTTAAAAGAAATCCTGGCAAGAGATTCAACTAAACAAAGTTATTCTGAGAGCATTCAAGGACAAGAGATAGGAGAATAACAAACAGAAGAAAAATGGAAAATGCCTGCAAAGGTTATAAAATACTTTCTTTTCACTATCAAGGACAATGGGGCCACCATTCTTAGACTCTGAAATCACAGTCTTTTGCATACTTATAGGGGAAGTGGAACAGCACTGAAGAGAACAAACTTGATATTGCTAGATACATGGACTTACTCTCCAAACCCACATACACAGTAGGAGGTCAGGTCCCCAGAGAAAGGCTGCTCTGTACCCCCTAGAGTGGTTTTAGTAACATGATTGAAAAAAGCATTTCTATGAAAAAAGCATTTGATTTGATGCAGCAAAATGCCACTTTAAAGCTCTTTTCCAGCATGATATCTCCCATGCATATACCAAAATCATTCAATATTCCTTGAAAGAACTAACAGAATAATTTTAAAAAATAATTAAAAGAAATAACCCTGTTTAGCAACCTTCTGATCATAAACTCCAAATAAGGCATAAACCACGGGATTGTATCATCACCAAAAGTGTCTGATGCTGTGACAGAGAAGATCCTAATTAAAGTGGAAATCCCCTGTGATTGGAAAGGTCCTCTGAATGACACCTTGCTGGTTGCAGCATCTCCAGGGAAAGATCTACAACCATTTAAAAGAGTTTGACCTGACCACACACACACACACACACACACCAAGTGGATGAATAACGTCTACTGCCTAGATTATGACAGAGTTGGATGGATAACCTCGAGTTTCTGACTGGGATAGACAATGCAAATGGACAACAAGTTAAAATAAATGTTAGCAGAGGGAGAAGAGTGGACTGGATTATATTAAGAAAATTGCAAAATTCTTTTGACGACTCCAAATTTCTCCCAGAAACAAAGGAGTAATTTTTCAGTACCATCATTCTACTGGTATTGCTATACGAGTTTGAGACATGGAACACAACAGTCTCTGAAGAACTAAAAATAAATATTACACAGAGAACGATGGAGATGTACATAGTAGGCTTCACAGGCTGCAAAACATAAGCAATAGGATTTTTAATGAAGAATGTGAGTAAAAAACATTATCAAGGAAATGTGTAATAGGCAGAGATTATGGGCTGGTCATTTGTTGAGAGTCAGAGATAACAAAGAGTCACCCTGACTGTTCACTGATCTCCTCTTGATATTGGAAGAAAGGGAAGAAGACCTCGGGAGTGTAGGGTAGCCCTCCTGTGGCAAAATCTTAAGAGGACAATCTGCATCATTGAAAGAAACATTCTAATCAGTTAAAGGAAACTTAGGGTTATAGATGGTGGAGTTAGAATACTTTTAGGATGATGAATAGATGAAGATCATGACTATTCCTATGTAGTTAGTGACTGAGGTGGAGTGAAGGTTAAAGAGCTGAAGAGATTATTGTGCTAGGAAGCCAGGGTGTTTAAAGAACCAATATGTATATAGAAGTCCTCAAGTAAAAGGGCAAGAGTTG
The DNA here is from genome assembly GCF_900497805.2 of Vombatus ursinus. NCBI lineage: Eukaryota > Metazoa > Chordata > Mammalia > Diprotodontia > Vombatidae > Vombatus > Vombatus ursinus. Next base: position 475,448 of record NW_020954581.1, read on the forward strand.
AGGTGGAAATGAAAACTGAACCAAGTACTTCTTGAGAAGTTCTTGAGAAAGAAGAGAGAATGACCTAAGGCCACTAGGTGACTGCCACAAGCTTGTGGATAGGGTGATCTAGCTTGTTGAATTGAATTAGTGTACAAGAATATTGTCAGAATAATTTGATTTTAAAATTGCAAGTGATTGTTGCAACATAATCAAAAACATACTTTCAAATTGGATTAGAATTTCTCACAGAAATTATTTTGAATGTGTCTTAAAGATCATATGCAAATAAGTTGCATTTGGATCACAGATAGTAAGTCAGTACTTACAGTAAGGAATTTGATTTTCATCTCTGTTTGGACATGATTTGTCTCAGCTGTGTTTTCTGGAAGGTGCACATGTGGAGTTCAGCTGTTATTTTTTTTTTTTTTGCTTTGGAAGGAAAAAATGATACCTGAGTAGCAATAACCAAATGTAAGCATTTTCCACCATAAATCATGGTTTAAAAAAAAAGTCTAAACAGCAAATGAAGGCTAGGCCAGGTACCTAGAGGGATGCTTTTATTCTTGTATTCAGACTGGAAAATAGGATTTTTCCATTCATGATTTTCTCTGAAGGTGGAATAGCTTCCTCTCTTGAAATTTATATGTTGCTCTATCCTTTAAGTTCAAAGGAAAAATGAGTTTATTACTATTACCCTTTTTAATACTTTTTGGTATCAAATCTTGGATAAATTATCTTCACTCAAAAAAAGGTCATATTAAAGCTTTTTTATTACTTTCCTTCTGAGACTCAGCACATTACTGACATGTCAAGCATTTCTACAATTGCCAGAGGATAAAGTCTTGTAACTACATTCTGGGAATACATCTCTCCCAAGTTTTCCCCTCTAAAAAGCCCCTTTCCTTGGATGAAATACAAATAAATACATGAATTCTTATTTGCTCTGGCAAAAAAAGACAGTCTGGACTGCAACATCTGTCCCCTTTTAATTCTTGGGGAAGAAAACTTTAAAAAAAGTGTCATTGGAAGTTAAATTATCCAATTAAGATTATTTTATGCTATCCAGCAGCTGAAATCATCCATGTTTTACTAAGTGTTTTATTGTATACATAGTCCTATGTTAGACACTGTAAGGATAAAAAAGTAGAAGATAAATATAGTATTTAGTGATGATAGATACCTTAGAAGCCATCCATGTGCCTTAGATGGAGAAACTGAGGCTCAGAGAGGTCAAATGCTTTGTCCTAGGTTACATAAGTGGCAAGTAGAAGAGTCAGGATTCAAACCCTATTAGTAAAGACCTAAATTCTATTAGCTTATACACTAATTTGAGTTTTCATCTAGGTATCGTAGGCACTGAGCACAGTACTTTAGAAATACTAAGTGCTTACTAAATGTTTGTTGAATGGGCATAGAATATTGCAAATACCCTCAAATACAGTTCATGTATTTGTTGGTTTTGATCTTTGTCACTTGCAATAGCTAACTTGAGAAGGAAGGGGAAGGAAATGCAAGTTGTATAAAAACAAAAGAAGGCAATTAAAAAATGTTTATTGAATTGAAAAAGCCTAGATCATCTGCCCACAGTCTGTTTTCCCCTTTGGATTTATATTATATTATATTACATTATATTAATGTCATATAGTATTCCATTATATTATCTTAATTATTTTATATTATATTAACTAAATTATTTTAGATATTATTTTATATTATATTTGTGATATTAACTATAAATTATTTCATATATATGAAATACCCAAGTTTGCAACCTTTGAATTGTCCTTGATGCTTTGGAAGTTTTAAACTAAAAATGGCGTGGAAGGGAGAAGACTGATTGTGATAGACCCCTAAATTAGGTAGCAGAGAGAATAACTACAGAAAAAAGGAGAATAGGAATTAAGACACTCAGAAATTCATGGAAGGTAAAATCCAAGAAAGAAACCAGTAGCAAAACTTTTGGCATCAAATGTCTATAAACAAATGTCCAAGATTTAGGCAACAAAAAATAACAAAAAGTCCTAAGTGAAGGAAGCAAATTTGACCTTATTAGGCGTCACTGACACACGATGGGACAAAACAGAAGAAGAGATCATAGGTCTGGATGGGTATACTCGATTTAGAAAAAGAAACTGACATGATAGACAAAATTATGGGTAGGGAAGCATTGTAAGTTAAAAAAGGTTTCCTTACTCAGATGAGGAAATCCAGAATCAAGAGAGGGAAAGCATGGCAGAAGACACCTGTACAGGTCAGTGGAGAGTGAAACAAAAATGATTTTGTCATTGACATCTACTTCAGGACAAGAAGAAGAAATAGATGAGGAATTTAGGGACTAGAGCATAAATATGGCAAAGAAGCTTGGTATAATAGTGATGTGAAAGTTCCACAATACAGATATCTTCAGGTGCTCTTTTCCCAAACAAAAGCAGCCCAGCTAATAATTTCTTCATTTGGTTAATGAAAATTTTCATCCTTAAAAAGATAGAGGAATGAGGAACAAGTGGAAATTCTATTTTGGATCTTATTCTCACTAATGGAAGAATTAGTTGCTTAGGTAGAAATTATGGAAACCCTGGAGCAAAAATAATCACTTCCCCCTAGAGATTATGGTAGATGAGAAGGGGAAATCTGGGCGGAGTCTGACATGTACCCTAGGCTTTGGGAAAGCAGGGTTCAAAGAGTCCAGAAAAAATACACTTAGGAGTGTATGGAATAAATTGCTTTAGCAGAAGTAAGCCCATGAGGGGTGGTAGTTGCTCAAGAATGAAATTCTAGAGACACAAAGGGAAACAATTCCAATGAGGAAGAAAAATGACTGATAGAGATGTATGAAACCAATTAACTGATATATAAAAACTAAATGTATAGAAAATGGAAGCAAAATCTAATAATAAAAGATGAGTATAAGAACATGGCAAAGTTCTGCAAAGAGCATCAGGAATGAACTGGGAAGCAAAGAATAACAAAAAATGGATTTTTTTCTCTGTTGGAAGAAAAAAAAAAGGTTAAAGAATGGATAGCCTGGGTTGGATGGAGTAAAAATAATGGTCAGAGAGAAAGTAGAGGGGGGCAGAGACAAGATGGCGGAGTAAAAGCAGTGACCTGCTTGAGCTCTCCCCCAAACCCCTCCAAATACCTGTAAAAAATGGCTCTATACAAATTCTAGAGCAGCAGAACCCACAAAGAGGCAAGAGTGAAACAAATTTCCAGCCCAAGAAAACCTGGATGGTTGATTGGAAAAGTCTATTGGGCTGGGCTGGGAGAGGAGTGTAGTCCAGCATGGACCATGCAGGCAAAGACCAGGCCTCAGCAACCCTGGAGCAGGCCTCAGGGGACTGAATCACCAGCAGCTGTGGCAGTTTCCTTACTTCTCAACCCACAAATGCCAAAGACAGCTTAGAAGGTCAGTAGTAAAGGTCTGTGACCGTGGTGAAAGAGAAGCTCAGTCCCAGTCCTAGCCCCAGGTGGTGGCTACTTCTGGAGCTCTTGGCCCACAGACTGAGAAGGAATCAAGTGGCTGATCAGAGGGGGATTGCAGGTATCTCTTTGCTGGTGCTGAGGCAGGAATCTCTTGCTTTGCCTGTGCTTGGATCTGGGTCACAGTTCTGAGGGGTGGTTGTGGGGCAAGGGGGAGCGCTGGCGTGGTGGAGCTTGTAGTGGCAGTGGTGAGGAAATCCTCCTCACGTTCCAAGGCAGAAAAGAGTACTTGTGGCCACTCATAGACCAGAGCAAAGGCCAGGAAAGGAGTAAACACCTTGCCCTTGATCATACCACCTTGGAAGAACTGAAAACTTACAGGTCTCTAGAAGTATCTCTGTAAACAGCTGCACAAAACCTCTGAAGCTTAGGACAGTACATTTTCTACACTAGAAGCAGACCCCTACCTTACCAGAGAAGGTAGAGCTCCTTAATTTGATTTTTGCATGTTATCTTTGCAAAGGAGAATGACCTTGGCACTGATAGGGACAAAATAAAAAATGATCCATAGGGATTCAATATCCGAGATTGGTAAGGAGACGGTAAAAAAAACAGCACCCACCAGCCTTTGATGAAGTCATGTTGCCTGAGCTAAGTGAACTATATCCTTGGATGGGGAAAGAACTGGCAATTATAGTTGAAAGGTTACAGAAGATGAGAGGAAGGCCACAATATTGAAGAAGGGCAAATATCCTTGCAACTTTCAAAGAAGGGAAGAGAATAGAGTTTACAAACTATGGATAAGTAAGCTTGCCTTAGATCCCTGGGAACACACTAGAATGGGTAATTAGAGAGGTAGCTGGCCAGCATCTAGACAGGGAAATGATGATTACAAAGAGTCTCATGACTATCAAATACAGGATCTGTTTTCTTTTTTGGTGGGATTATTAAACTAGTAGATGAAGGAATTGCTATGGATATAGTTTATCTCAATTTTAGCAAAGCTTTTGATCAAGTATCTCATTATTCTTTTGGAGAAAATTATAAATAAGACAATAGTATAATCAGATGGATTCACACCTGATGGGATGACCAGATTCAAAGGGTAATTGTAAATGATCCAATGTCAACATGATGTCTCCAGTGGGTCACCCCAGGGACCTGTTTTTACTGCTATTTAATGTTTTTATTAATCATTTGGATAAAGGAATCAAGGGCACACTCATCAGATTTACAGCTGAATTAAAGATTATGGTGTGTTATTTATCACACTGGATGACAGTCAAGATGAAAAAGGATCCAACAAGATAGGCAAGAAGTAGCATTCAGAGGTTGTAATCCTTTTAAAGGGCAGCTCAGTGGCACCATAGTGCATAGAACACCAGGCTTGGAATCAGGAAGACTCATCTTCATGAGTTCAAATCTGGCCTCAGACATTTATTAGTTGTGTGACTCTGGGCAAGTCACTTGACCCTGTTTGCTTCAATTCCTGATCTGTAAAATGAACTGGAGAAGGAAATAGCAAACTATTCCAGTATCTTTGCCAAGAAAACCCCAAAATGGTGTCACAAAGAGTAAGGCACAATTTAAATGACTCAACAACAATCCTTTAAAAAAATACATTGCCTTAGCTTGAATTATATTGTAAGATTTTTAAAAAGTTTTTATATGAATTACTAATTCATTTTGAATCCAAATTCTAAATGGAGATGTTATGCAATCAAGGCATTTTCTTCTTTAAATCTCACAACTGAATCATTACCTGCCAATTTGAATCAACAATTAATTATGTTGTACTTTAGAGTTTACAAAATGTTTTCCTATGTGTTAGCTCATGAGACTCACAACAGGGCTGTGAGGTTAGCAGAATAAGGATTACAGATGAGGAAACTGAGGCTCACAAAATGACTTATCCAGGGACACACAATTAGCAAGAAGAAAAGATAAGACCATATAGAGGTAGTACTATGAAATGGAGAGAGCCCAGGACTGGGAGTCGGAAAGATATGGATTGGAATCACACATCAGGCCCAAAACTGTTTTGATCTCAGATAACATGCTTCACCCTGCAGATGCTCATTTTCATCATATGCCATATGAGAATGTTGACAACAACAATTTCACAGGGTTGTTGTATAGCTCAGATGAGTCAGAGTTTGTAAAGTGCTTTGAAACCTCAAAGATCTAGGTCCTGATTAGTGCAAAATTATGTGCTGCTGTTCATTCATTTTCTATCGGGTCTGATTCTCCATGACCCCATTTGGAGTTTTCTTAGCAAAGATACTCGAGTGGTTTGCCGTTTGCTCCTCCAGCTCATTGGACAGATGAGGAAACTGAGGCAAACAGGGTTGAAAAAATTATCACATTTTACATAATTATAACTTCAACTAGTACAAATTTGAACTAGTGCAAAATTATATACAAGTATTTCCAGGGTTTCTTTATTTGCATCAATTGTGACTTAGCTTCAAATATGAATTGCCTCTCGCTTTCCGACTCCCAGTTTAGTGCTCTTTCTATAGCTTCTCTGCTACAATATTTTAAAAGGGAGAAAAAAGATGAGAATGAATCAATTCTTTGCCTTCTTCTAGGGTCAGGAGTACTATAAAATTCTCCCACGGAGCAGAGGCTGACTTGACAATTGAAATTACGATTTAGTTTCTTCATAAAACACTATGAAAAAAATGTGGTTTCAGCTTTGTGACCTTCACATCTGTTAGCTAGAGTTGATTGGGGTGACTCGTCAGTGACTCTAACAGTAGTTTTTATAAGCCATGCGTTTGGGGAACCTAATGCGTAATCGAATTTTCAAATCAACTTGGATGCCAAAGTTTTAACAGTTTCTGTCATAGGTTCCCAGGAAGGTAGGAAAAAAAACAGAACAAAACAAAGTTTGCCCCTTTTCTTTGTCTCAGTAGCCAGAAGCCTGGCCCTTGAAACGTTGTAAAGTGAATCAGTAACGTCAAATCTCCTAACAGAAGTGGCATTTGGCCAGAGAAGCACTTTAGTTTTCTTTTAATATTTCTCCAACAAGTATGGCAATAGTTTAGCCTTATAGTGGAATATCTAGTCATCCCACTTTAAAATGATGAGTGGAAATAGCTCCATTTGCGTTTTGATAGATAGCAGCAATCTATTCTTTTAGCTCCAAGAGACAATTCGAAGGCCGTTCGAGCGATGTTTTCATTTATTCTCTGAGCGAATGCACACTGAAAAACAGTGAAACTTGGTTTTTGGATCACTTCTTTAGTCACAACAAAAGCTTGTAAATAAATACCTGTTTCAGAGTAGTTCAACATGTTTCATCACAATAGGGTCTTCCAAAAGCTTTAGGACAGTTTTAAGCCATGAAAGTTTAACACTGCCCTAAGACTCTCCAAAGATGCTGTATTTTGGGACTCAGTTTCTTAAGTATTCTAGTAATGTAGATGAGTATGGGTATTATAATTCCTAGTTTGCTTAAAATGAAAGATGACAAACTATGAAAGATATTTTTTCTCTTACTCTCCTTGAAATTGGGGAAAATTCATTTTCATTTTGGGCTTTTATTACTTGTTAGACATTGTTTTTTTTTTCTTTCTGATTTAAATGCAGAAAAAAAAAACAGTGCATGACTTTATCCCAAGGTCTTAGCTAGCATAGACTATGCAGAAAGACATACAAGCCATTGTACTTTAGGACAGTTCTAATGTCCAGAAGTTTCCCTTGACACAAACCTCTATTTGCTATATTACAACTTACATCCATCATTTCTAGCTCTGCCCTCTGGAGTCAAATGGAACAAGTCTAATCTGACCAATATAGCCATACTTCAAATACTTGAAGACAATTCCCCTTGAGTTTTTTATTCTCCAAGCAAAACATGCCCGATTTCCTCCACTGATCCTCATAAGACCCAGACTTGCCTTTGTCATTCTTCTCGCCCTACACCAGACACTCTCTAGATCTTCCATATTATTCTCAAACTGTGTCATCTCTAACTGGACACAACTCTAGATGAGGCTTCATGACATCAGAGTATGGTGGAATTGTCATTGGCCTATTCCTGGAAGCCAAGTCTTTCAACGTAGGCCAAGATCTGTTAGATTTTTTGACTGACACAGCATACCACTGACTCACATTAAGCTGGCGGTCCACTAAAACCCCCAGATATATTTTGGACCTATTATCTAACCAACCTTCCTTCTTATTGTAGTTGTAAAATTGACTTTTTGGACCCAAGTCAAAGACTTTGCATTTGTTGACTCTCTTTTTGATCAGCCCACTGCACTCTTCATTTGGTATCGCTCAGAGATATAGGCCTACGTTTTGTACTTGGTAATAGTGCGTCCCTGGGCAGGCCATTCTGTGAGCCTCAGTTTCTTCACCTATAAAATTGAGGGAATAAACCCTATTCTGCTCACCCCACGGTCCTATTGTTCATCTCAGGAGTGAATGTACAGGAAAACATTTTGTAAACACTGAAACATAGCATAATTAATTATAAATTGTTATTTTAAATTGGCAGGTAATGATTCAGTGGTTAGATTTGAGGGCACATTGAAAGAAGAAAATGCCTTGATTGCATAACCTTTTCCATTATGGATTCAAAATAAATTAGCAACTAATTTTAAAAGCTCTTTAAAAATTTTACAATATAATTCATGCTAAGGAAGTTTATTTTAAAGATTACAAGCTCTGAATCACACTTCCTTTTATTAAGTCATGAAATTTCATCACTGTGAGGGGGGGACAGAATATACGCACAAGGATTTTTAAATTACCCATTAAAATCAATCATTCCATCCTGAATGTTGATTCTGACGTATCAAGATTTAGTCCATCCAAAAGGCCATTAAAATCCAATTCTAATGCATCATCATCAAGGCAGTCAGGTGACATTGGGTTCTTTAAAGCTATGCCAGTGAAATATAATCAATAGCAGATCCTGCCAAGTTGGAAAGACTTTGGATACGGGCCTGGAAACAAGCAGTTGTACATTCTGTGCACCAGCCTATGTAAGTTTGGTGATGCACAACATGAGAATACTGGCAGCCACGTGAGGGTTTTATTCAGCCTTACCTACTCAAGAAAGCCTGCCCTGACGGGCTGTAATCTGTGTCAGTGGAAGAAGTAGCCACACTGATAAAGTTACAGATTCTTAGAGTGTTGAAATTCCTATTAAAGCAGATAACTCTGCTTAGCAACAATCCAGGTACACATTTGCAAAAATATCGAAACTTTGTTCTTTGACCAAGTTTTTGAACTGTCCCATAATAGTATGGAGATGGAGATCCCCTTCCTCCCTATCTTTTAATATTACTGATATGCTTCTGAGCCCTCTGATGAAGTTTTAGCTTTCATAAAGATGGCAGGTGATCTGATGTCAAATATTTTTTTTTCTGTTCAGGAAAGAAACAGAGATGAAGATTTTAAAAAATAATTTATTCTAAGATTTCTTGGGGAAAATCCTTTAGGGTACTTCAATGAGTTTTCCCTAAGGGAAAGATGAGAGATTTTTTTTTACCAAGTGATCCAAAAAATATGCATAGCCTTTTATATTTTAGAAAGATGTGGATAGTCTAATCCTTATCATTTTTATGAAGTAATGTGTTTCTAATAAAGCTAATTTTTGTGATTTTAATGGCATCCTCATTTCAAATATTTCAAGCAGTTTCATATGTAGTTGCTGTAAATACTCAAACACGCATATACAAAATCACTGATTCTGTCAAAATCCCAGTAAATTGATTCCTGAACTATAGGATCCTGGAGCATTAGCTTTATTATTTCAGCACAGAAGTTCCCAGAAGAAAAAAAGGTATTTCATTCTCTCTTATGAGGAAATACCCTTTTTTCCTCACTAAGGCCAAATCCTCCGTACGTACCCTTGGTCTCACCCTGCTCCGTCTTCTCTAGCAGATTACCCCTGACTGCTCTCTCTTTCCCCTAATCTCTGCTTTGCTGATTCCTCCCATGCCCCCTACAAACATAACCGTTCCCCTATCTTAAATAAACACAACAGCCCCTTTGTTAGACTGCAACATCTCCTCTGGAACTACCTCCCAACTCACAAGTTGGGTCCCCATTGAGAGTACCCTTCTTTTCCCCTCGAGGTCTAAAACCCTATGGGGCTAGGTTTCCCCTAGACACTTGACCAGGCAGACTTAATTACCTTTGATAAAAGGTCATTGCCAAGAAGATATTGTCAGAATAGCAGTTACAAAAACATTACCCCAAAATGTGAGCACACAGAGTCTCTGGAAGAATGGGATCAGGCTGAAAGTACAAAGTAATCAGCCACATGTGAATAGAACACATGTGGCCAAGGGGTAACTCACAACTCCCGGTGATGGGAAGTTCTTTTCTCCCTCTACAATATCCTCAGAGTTCCCCTTAAGAGTATTCTTCTGGGGGCAGCTAGGTGGCGCAGTGGATACAGCACCAGCCCTGAAGTCAGGAGGACCTGAGTTCAAATCTGACCTCAGACCAAACACTTGACACTAGCTGTGTGACCCTGGGCAAGCCACTTAACCCCAATTGCCAAAAAAAAAAAAAAAAAAAGAGTAGTTCTTCTGGGCTCCAAGGTTAATTCTTTGGTAAGGTATATAGTCAGTAAGGTGCAAGGTATTACACTCCTTGAAACTGCTTCTGTATTCCTCTGCATTCGTATTGCTCCAAATTTGCCCTCAGGATCTCAGTCTGTCTCTGCCTCTCTGTCTCTCTGTCTCTCTGTGTCTCTGTGTCTCTCTTTCTCTCTCTCTCTCTCTCTCTTTCTCTCCCCACCAGACATAGCCTTTTCTTTTTCAGGTGACTGTTTCTCTGTTCCTGGATGAATGCCTTGTCTCCTACTGGCCTCTTCTCTCCAGTGACCTGGTCATTGGGAGAGAACAGTGAGAGATGACAACTTTCTCCTCCCCATGCCCACAAGAGCAATTCCTTCTCAACCTTGAGTCCTTCACTACTGGGCTAGATCATCTTTTGACTGATCAACTTAAAGTTTCTCATCTGTTTAAAACTCCTGAGGATTGCAGTTAGTTTGTTTAGCTAGAGAAGTGAACAGAAAAAAAAAATTTAAAAAGCAGTGAACAGACCTTTCCTTTCTTGACCCAATTATAAAGGAATGTTCACCTGATAAAGAGATGACAAGGGAAAGGTAATTTTATTTGCATGATTTTAAATATCTAACATGGTCTATTGATTGATTGATTGAAGTTGGAGAGTAGATATCCCTCCTTTACAAGATACTGTACTCTGTGGTAACTGATGCCCTATATCTCTCTTCTCTTTCTCAGAGAAAGCTTTGAAAAAGCCCCTGTACTCAGTGCCCCCACTTCTTCTCTCCTCAGTCTCAGCTTAACACTCTGCAGTATAACTTTTGACTTCATCACTCAACTGTAGTTGCTCTTTCTAAAGGTAAAGGTCCATTCCATTTGAAATAGGAGTGAAGGAGAAGACAGTGAAGGAAGATGTCTGAATGGTGTTAGAAGAGGAAAGGAGAAGAGGAAAGGAGAAGAAAGGCCTCGATTTGGGGAGTGAGGTTGGGAGGGCTGGGAAGGGGGTGGTATGGGAGTCTTGAGGAAGGATAGAAATGTTTAGAATATTCACTGCAGTGACTGAGTTTCTTTATCTCACCCAGGCTGGAAGTACAACCATTCATAAGCCAAATCCCACTACTTATTGGCATGGGAATGTTGACCTGCTCCATTTCTGACCTGGGCTGGTTTGCCCCTCCTTAGGCAGCCAGGAGGTCCCTGTACTAAAGTGATCAGACAACAGGCTCTGCCTCCTCAGGTAGCAGAGACAGCCATGATTGGACTGTGTACAAACTTTGCATACACAATGCAAGTGATTGCGTAATTCATACTAATAGAGGTCCTCAGTCCTTGTCTTTCAGACTGTTCCTCAGTGTTTATAGCTTACCCCCTAGCACTTCCCTGACATCTTTAGTCCTTCATATTATCTCACAATTTGAGGGTCATATCCTACTTCCTCCATTTTATCTCACTTGCCTTGCCTTACCAATTTGTTTTGCTTTTTTTATTAATACTTGCTTTTCTTCACCAACATCCTTCTCTTCTTTGCAGCTTTCTCAATTCCTTTCCTCCTTCATATTGAGCCTTTCTCTTCTTTCAGCTCAAGTTTCTTTCCTCCAACTCTGTTTCAATATCTCTCCAATTTCTGTTCTCCTCAGTCTTTGATCTTCTACAAATCCCAAATACTCCAAATTATTTGTACAATTTCATTCACCTTTTAAATTCTTCTCAGATCCTTTTCCTTTTCCAGCCCGTCCTGCAACATGATCTCTTTCAGAAGCCAGAAGTGGAGAGGCTTGGGGATGGGGAGAGCCTTGGCAGTAGTATTGGTACATAGCATGTGCTTTTACTTCTACCTGAAAGGTAAATCCCACAGGAAGTTTCTCAACTTTTTGAATTTTTAAATTTCTGTGTCAATTACTTGTTGAAATTTACCGACTATCAGCATTTTGGTGATATTGTTATCTTTCAATAGCTTCCTTCCCAAATGGAAGAGAAGAATTTTCACTGGCCGTTGATTCCAGTTACTGAATTTGGAGACAAAATTCAGCATCCGGTTATTGAGCCTCCACTCTCAAATTCCATCCTCTTAATTTTTCTTGTTGCCAGATGCCAGATTCGTTCATTACAAAATTTTGAAAGTCATCTGTAAAATACCTAATTGAGCTGAACACTTGGCATTCAAAAACTTCAATGGGAAGGAATTGTCATTTTCATTTTTTTCTTTTTAAACAAAATTTATAAAATTTTTAGTTTTGATCCTTTTTAAAGAGAATACAAACCAGACACTCAGAGGTTTCTTCTTTTAAAGCTTCAAAGGCTTCATCTGGCATTATTTAGGTCTGCTACCCTCAGCAGTGCATCTCTTTAAGGAGCAATTTTGAAATGTTCCTTGTGGTCTGGATTAGCCAGTTCTTTCAAAAGCTCTTGTCTCCTGCTAACTCCTAGGCATACAGGAACCTTCTGTGGCTAATCTCCCAAGTCATCATTTGAAGAGTGTGGAAGTGGTCAAAATTAAGTCATGCATTCCCTTGCTTCGACACATTCTACATCTATTCCTCTAATACACATTTACTCTTTGTCTATGACTCTCTTTGTCTCTCTCTTCTGTTTCTGTCATCTCTGTCCATATTCCTTTTCCTATATCTATCTCTGTCCTCTTTCTCTGCCTGTTTTCTAACTGTCTCTGTCTCAATCTGTCAGTCTCTGTCTCTCTCTGTCTCTCTGTTTCTCTGTCTCTCTGTCTCTCTCTCTCTCTCCTTCTCTCTCCCCCCCGCCTTGCTTTTCATTCTAAGGAAGAATAACATTCCTTAGGGTAGGATTGAACACTCAATTGGTAGTCATTCCACTTCAATACTTCAATGAAATGTTATATTGGTGTAGGCTGATCACTCTTGGAAAGGGAATAATATCAGATGTTTAATTTAACTTTTAGTTTCCAGGAAAAAGGCTGACATTATTTTGCTCTTAAAATAAGAGGATTTTTTCCATTGCTATAATCCATCCAGAAATAGTTCTAAAGCTATATATTTTAAAACTCATGGAATCATAAAATTTCAGAATTATAAAGAACATTGAAATTAGGGATAATCTAGTACAACCCATGGCTCAGTAGAAACTTTCCCTGTAATATCCCAGACTAGTGACTACTTACTGACTAATGACTAAGGGAACTTTATTCTGTTCTCAGCCCGTTTGTCTTTTTTCCCCAGCTGTGTTCTGACATCCAGAAAAGACTTCAGGATGACCCCAGCTATAGACCCCAGCACTTCTCTAATGCCCACAGTGCCTTTGCTGGTGACTCTGAGGTTCTTGCCTAATGCCCATCACTCACCATCTTCCCCCAGGGACTTCTCTCTTCCCCTCCCCATTCACAGTATTTAATGAGCATTTTTTCATAAGACTATAAATTATCCAACATTTTCTAGAAGATTTCCAGTGATAAACATACTGCTTCTTTTTTTTGTTTTATTGATTTTTTTTTGTTTTTACATCCCTTTTATTTCCAAAATTTACAAATAACTCCCCCTTGCTACCCGCAAGCCATCTCTTATGACAAAGAATTAAAAAAAAACAATTCAGCAAAACTAACCAATACATCAACTGATTGCGCAAGTGTATATTCAATGTCACATGCCCTTAGGCTCCCACTTCCACAAAGAAGAGAGAGAGAGATACATCTCCCCACTTCTTTTTTGGGGCCAATCTTGACCATTTTAATTACACAGCAGAAACCATCCCTCTTTGAAGGATTCCATTTCACTTCTGGATGGTTCCAATGTGGAGAAAGCTTTTTTATGGAGTTGAATTCTGCCTTTCAACAATCTCTGCTTTGTTCCTAATTAAAGGAAAAAGTCCACCAATCCTTCATCTATGTGACAATCTTTCAGATATTTGAGAATCATTATCATGGCTCCCCTAGGTCTTTTCTCTGTCAGGATAAACAACCTCAGCCCCTTTACCCAATTTTTGTATGGTCTCCAGTCCTATTGCTATCCTAAATATTTTTTTCCAAGCTTATCAATATATAGTACTTAGCTTAGTATAAAATGGGCTAGTATATACCGAGGTATACTAGATCATCTTGGATTCCAATCTACCATCTAATGTGACAATTACCATTCTCAGACTGATGGATTTATCGTCTCTACACAGACAATTCTTAAATCTATTTGTCCAGCCCTTACCTCTCTGCCAACTCACAGTATTGCATCCGCAACTACCTATCGAGCTACTAGAACGGGATATCTCATAGACATCTGAAACTCACAATTGAACTCATTATCTTTTTGGCAAATAAACTGCCCTCCCTCGACTTCCTAACTTCACCTTCAATGGTACCATCATTATCCTAGTCACCATTCTCAGAGCCTTGCTATCATCTTCAAAGCCTTAGTTTCTCTAACTGCCCCTCCCCATATCCAATCAGGTGTCAAGTCCAATCATTTCTATGTTTGTGACATCTCATATATTCCCTCCTCTCTCCTCTGGCACTACCACTACCCTGGTCACCTCATGGTGGGCCCTCTTCACCTCATGCCTGGCTATCACAACAGCCTGCTGGTTGGTCTTCCTGCCTCAAGTCCCTCCCTCGGCCATCCTCTGCTCAGCTGTCAAAATGATCTTCCTGAAGCATAGGTCTGACCATACCACCCCACTATTCAATAAACTTGATGTTCCTTATTACCTCCAGGGTCAAATAGAAAATCCTCTGGCTTTCAAAACTCTTTATAACATGCTTTCTTCTTACCTTTCTAGTTTTCTTACACCTTATTCCCCATCCATGAACTCTGTGATCCCAAGGCACTGGCCCCCTTGTCGTTCCTCACATAGGACACTCTATAGGACTGCATTTTTACTAGCTGTCTCTCATACCCTAGAACTCTCTCCTTCCTCAGTGCTAGCTACCTCCTCATTTACCCTGGCTTCTTTCAAGTCTCAATTAAAGTGCCATCTTCTGCAAAGAGTCTTTTTTCAGCCATTAATCTTAGTATCTTCTCTGTAAGTCTATCCCCAATTTATCCTGCATATATCTTCTTTGCAAACATAGTTGTTTGCATGCTATTTCTCCATTGGACTGTAAGCTCCTTGAGAGCAGGGATCATTTTTTGCCTATCTTGGTATCCCCCATGCTTAACACTGTGCTTGGGACATGTTGTGGTTGTTGAGTAATTTCAGTCAGGTCTGACTCTCCATGACCACATTTGGAGTTTTCTTGGCAAAGATTCTAGAGTGGTTTGCCATTTCCTTCTCCAGTTCATTTTATAGATGAGGAAACTGAGGCAAACAGGGTTCAATGACTTGTCCAGGGTCACATAATACCAGACTTCATCTCACCAAATATAATGCAAACAAACATAATATATCTCACATCACACATAAACTAACACAACTATATCCCTTCAATAATACTTCGAGTAGCATACTCTCTTTATTGTTGCAGTTCGCAACCTTGTTATATCTGTGAAGGTTTTCAGGAGTGACTGTGGCTTCATCCAGTGGTCAGATTGGTACTGTTGTTTTTGCTGCTGCTGCTGCAAACTTAGCTAGGTTAATACTGAAGCCATAGATACACAGATCATCACTGGATCCACGTTTGAAGTCTTTCCAGCTTGAAAGAATCTGTTGAAACTTGTGGTACACTTAGCATCACCTTTGAAAATCCAGAGTCACTTATAAGGCATCAGAGCAAGACTTTGTTGTAGTGAAATAGAATGTGATACTTAAAAAAGGAAAAAAAAAAGCCCTTCATGCCATTGGTTAAACTTGAACATGGTTCCAAAACTTGATGGCTTTTTCAACAGAATAATTATTGCAGTCTCTCTGTGGTCTCATCTGTGTGACTATTCCCTCCATCAATGCAAATTGCAAAGTCCTAGAAATGAAGGTCCCAAATATCATGTGCTTAGGAGGTAGGCCTTATTTTAATGGTTTTGGCCTTTGAAAAGTCTAAAGGAAATTTTGAGATGCCTATCAGATTTGTGCTTTTTCATAGAAAGATAATTCTGCATGTAAAATTTTACTTTTTTACATTTTTCATTAGGGTTTTCCTGGAGATATTGGCATTCCTGGGCAAAATGGCCCCGAAGGACCAAAGGTAAAACAAAAATATCTGTTATTCAGGATTTTTATTATGCTGTAATGTGGAAGTGATAAAAATTGATGTTCAAAGTCCTCTGTTTTCCAAGAATGTAGAGAAGATGATGGAGATAGGAGAATATTCCTTTACAACCTATAAAATAACTAGTGTCTGTGAACCATTTGGAAACTTTTACATTACACAGCTTGTTTCAAGATGTGTAAGGAGCAATTGAAAAGTTCGGTTATCTCATGCCTACCCTTTATTCAAAGCATGTTGTAAATCAGTAGGGTCCAGGTAAGTGGTAATGATTGTTCTCAGCTTGATCTTTCAGGTTTCCAAATTTGCAAAACAGGGAAGCCATTCTGATGGAATCTCTTGGGACAGGTGGGAGAAGTAAAATATGAAGATAACCCAGTCAAAAATAACTAGTCTGGTTACTGAAGCCCTGGAACAATGGAAAATAAAACCATGTTTTCAGTGACCCAGACCTGCTCCATAGCTAAGAAATGAGCACTGGTAGCTATCTAAAATGATTCAACCAAAGCATTCTTTATTTTAAGTTGGTAGTTAGCAAAAATAATTAGATCCAAGCATTCTTCCCTTTCCATATTGTTGATTATCTAAGAGAAACTAACAAATAGGGAAGCAATTGTGTCCTCTCCCTCATTTGCTTCCATCTAGGCTACCAAATATGTATTCAAAGATAAAGTTTAATGCTTGCTAAAAAATGGAAGATGATTAGAAAAGAGTAATCCAAATTTTCTTTTAAAAAGTTTATTCACATTCTCATTGAAGGATTGTCAAAATCTGATGAAATTAATTTGTGGAATATGAACTCACTACCCACCACCATTAATGAAGATAATCACAATCATAATAGCCATTATTTATATAGTGCTTATTGTATGCCAGGCGCTGTGCTAAGGGCTTTACATTCATTATCTAAATTAAATGTACTAGCTAGTTAAGTGTAAGATTAAGCTATTGTCAGCATATATGATTTTATTTATGACAGTTTTTCCTGAAAATTCATATGAAAGATTGTCTTTTAGCAGCCTATATATATAGTTTTAATACTCAAAATTTAGAACCATAGAATCTTGGAGCTTTCAGAGACCTTAGATATCACTATGTCTGATACCACCCCCTCATTTTACAGATAAGGAAACTGAGGCCAGAGAGATGAAGGGACTTATCCAAGGTCACATGACTAGTAAATGGCAGAGCCAGGACTAGAACCCAGGTATGCCGAAACCCAGTCTGGCGTGTTTTTCCTGACACCACACATCTTTTAATTCACATTGCCTCACATAATGTTTAAATACCTTACATTTATGTCATTTGCAAAGTACATTCACATACCTGATCCCATTTGATACTTACCACCTTAAGACATAAGTAGGTTAGATACTATCATCTCCATTTTAAAACTTCTAACAGAGGTTGCTTGACTTGCCCAAAGTCACACAGATAGTAAGAATAAGAAACAGAAATTCAAAACAGGTCTTCTGATTCCAAGATCATGTAGCCTCCCTATATAGAGGTTCCTGAGATTAAAAGAAAAATTAATTATGACGTTCTTTGTAAGACTGTAATCCTTTTGAAGGCAGGGATTGTATAATTTTTTTTCATCTTTGTTACCTTGGAGCCTAGCAGTCTCTTACATTTTAGTAATAAGTATTTTTAGTCCACTAAAATAAACCAATATTTCAGAAGTCTATAGTCACGATCTAAGACTCCAAGGTTTGTTTGACAAATGAATTTTATAATTTTCCAAAACTGTACATTCTTTCTTCAGAACATTGGTCTCATGAAATACTGCATTAGACAATCTGGTCTAAACAAGAATTGGTAGCTTACATTTGGGATGGAAAGTTACCAAATCCCAAAAGTTTCTTTATGCAGCTTATTATGCTAAACAGGGCATAATTGCTTGAGTCTAGAAATGTTCAACATTAGAACTTACAGTCTCCAACTACCTAGTGATTTGAAGAATTCTCTCTATAGTTTCTGATTTTAACTATTTATCCACTCCTACATTTCTATACTGCCTCTCTCTAAGGCTGCCTGCTCTTTTTTTTCAGAAGTGGAATTTCCATTAATTATCAAGAAAGATATCCATCACAAGAGCGAACAGTGGTAGAAATGGATAGAAATTTTTAAAAAATGGTTTGGTGCAGATTGCATTCAATTAAAAATAAGTATTGTTTTTCTAAGGAATTCAACATGGTTTAGAGCCATCTACCTCACTGCCTCTCCCAGCTTCAAGCTTGAGACCTCACAGAAGGAACAATGAGAAAAGTTTGAGTCATTTGTATTAGATGTTCAAGTTGTTAACAAGACTTATTTTCCCCTATATCCACTTATGTATGAAAAGTTTTACATGTAATTGGGGGAAAATAAAATATTATTTTTAAAAAATAGGTTAATTAAAATAGGGCACTCAACCTTAACAGATTGGTAATTGCCATCAATTACAAGTATGATTGCAATGATCAGCTCACATGTGCTTCTATTTCTTCACTTTGTATCTACAGAGATGGCACCTCTGTTTATATAGGATTGGGGATGGGGTTTTTGTTTTTGTTGGGGTTTCTTTATAGTCTGGAACTCTGGTTTTATTGTCAGATAGAGAACTCCAAGTGAGAAAACTTCCACTACCTGCAGATCTACAACTGCTTTTTTCTTTAAATTATTCATTTTGAACTTAAATATAAAAAGGCAAAAAAAAGAACATTTCCACATACACAGCACAACATAAAAAGAAGATTCAATGTAAAACTATATATTTCCATTTCACACTGTTTACTTAAAAAAAGAAAAGAAAAACCTAACAAATACATGTCATTTGCAAAGCTACCCTTCCTTTCGTGGCTTCCTTCTAAGTTTTCTTTTGTTTCCTTATATGAACTTTTTTTCCTCCCTCCCTCCCCACCCTACACCCTACCCTAGAAAAAGTTACCATACCATTTGACCCAGCAATGCCACTATTGGTTCTGTTCCCCAAAGTGATTAGAGGAAAAGGAAAAAATTTACATATTCTACAATATCTATAGCAGCTTTCTTTGTTATGGCAAAGAACTGGAAATTGAAGGGATGCTTATCAATTGGAGAATGGCTAAATAAGTTTTGGCATTTGATTGTGATGGAGTACTATTGTGCTAAATAAGGAGTTGGTTGACTTTAGAAAAACATAGAAAGACTTGCATCAAACAGCGAAGAGTGAAATGAGCAGAACCAAGAGAATGTTGTACACAGTAACAGCAAGATTGTTCTAAGAACAACTTCAAACAACCAAGTCGTTATATTCTAAGAAAATTTCCTGGGGCATGGAAAGTTTGAGTGACTTCCCCAAGGATGTACAACCCAAGTATGTGTCAGAGGCACGACCTGAATCCAACTCATCCTGACTCCATGTCCTGAGAAGCAGTATTATGAGTGAGGAACAGAGAAACCAATTTGGCTAGATTACAAAGTATGAGATGGAGAATAATATCCAATGATTCTGGAAAGGTAGGTTGGGGCCAGGTTATATAGGGCTTTAAAAGCTAAGCAGGAAAAAAAACTAAGCAGAGATGTTTATATTTATCATAAGGGCAATAGAAAGTCATTGGAATGTATGAAATGATCTCTGCTTAAGGAAAGTTACTATGCAGAAGTGTGTAGAATAGAACTGAATGGTGAGGGACTTGAGGAAAGGGTGCTAATAGGAGGCTGTTACAGTAATCTAGGCAAGTGATAATGAGGGTCTGAAATGAGGTGGTAGCTATGTGAATGGAGTGAATAGAGAGAGGAGATCTGAGGTAAAAGATGCCCTGATGGTAGAAACGGCAAGATTTGGCAACGAACTGGGTAGGTGGGGTGAGGGATAGTGAGAAGGAGGACACCAAGATTAAAAACCTAAGATACTGGAAGGATGCTGGTACCTTATATAGAAATAGGGAAGTGTGGAAGATGGTAAGGGTTGGGGAAAAGACAATGAATTCAGTTTCAGGCTTGTTAAATTTAATATATCTTTGGGATATTCAGGTTGAAATATCCAATAGGCAGTTTGTGATGGAACTGGAACTTGGTGGAGAGATTGGAGTTGAATACCTAGTTCTGAGAGTCATTGGCATAGATGGTAGTTAAGCCCATGGGAACTGATGAGATTACTGAGAGAAAAGGAGTATAGAGGGAGAAGAGAAGAGAATGTAACAA
Organism: Vombatus ursinus; assembly: GCF_900497805.2. Lineage (NCBI taxonomy): Eukaryota > Metazoa > Chordata > Mammalia > Diprotodontia > Vombatidae > Vombatus > Vombatus ursinus. The sequence continues at coordinate 495,647 of NW_020954581.1, forward strand.
AAAACCTTGAGGAATATCCACAATTAGAGAATGTGATGTGAATAATGAACGAGCCTGAGAAAGCTAGTAGGTGAGCCAAGAGAGGGTAGTGCCATGGAAACCCTAAGAGAGGCTACCTAAGAGTAGAGGGTCCTCAACAGTGTCAAATGCAGCCCACAGGAAGGATCTGTACTGAGAAAAGAGCATTAATTAAAAGATCATCAGTAAATCAGAAGAGCAGTTTCAGTTGAGTGATCAGGTCAAAAGTCAGAATGCAAAGTGATGAGAAGTGAATGAGAGGAGGGGAGGCAGTAAGTGCCGACAGTGAAGTTTTGCTTGAAAAGAGAAATAAGATATAGGACAATAGCTTGAAGGGATGGTAGGATCTTTTTTTTTTCAGCTAAAGACAAGGTTTATTAGAACATCCATCATATTGGGCAGACTCTTAAGAAGTCTGAACATGGGTAAGCAGTGGCTAGATTATAAGAATCTAAGCAGTGGCTAGATTATAAGAATCTGATAATCCTTTTTAGGATTTTTTTATTAAAAGTATTTTTATTTTGTTTTATAGTTCAAAAGGCTGTGAAAGAAAAAAAATAACTATATTTAAAGGTGATGAAGGAATTGGGTTTTTTTCCCTTTTTAAAATTTGTCTTGAAATGAGTTTTGCTTTGAGTAATGTATAAGACAAAAGGAGACACTACCAAGCATAAAAATGTAGAGTTGTTGCTGCTGCTACTGCTGCTGTTATTATCAGGGAATCATAGAGATATAGACAGAAAGAACTTAGAGGCCATCTAATCAGAGCTCCTCGTTTTACATATCAGGAAAGTAAGGCCCAAGGAGTTGAATTGATTTGCATAAATTCACACAGTATCAGAAGTGAAATTCGAACCCAGATCCTTTGACTCAAGCCAATGCTTGAGTCATTATATCATTATATCATCTCCTAATCATACATGTTTTATTATTTGCTTGTAGATGGTTAATTTATATTATGCTGATCATATAAACTGCTCTTAAGTGTTTTATAAAACATTAGTTAGGATAGCTTCACTGAAATCTAGGGTAGCCTCGTTTGCAGACAAGTCGAATTGTTTCCAGAGCATTCTGGCATTGCTCTGAAGAAGTCCTTCATATTCTTCATTGCCTAAAACCTCAAAATAGGATTAGAAACTTTTGTTAAACATGAATTTGTTAATTATGAAATCTATTTGTGTGTGCATTTTTGTAGATAGTTTTATATGCTTGACTCAATAAGTCTTATTGAGAGCTACAAAATCTAGCCGTTGACTTGCAAATATTCAATTTTATATGACTCTCAATAACGTTAGAGAAACCACATTTTTATTATTCTGAAGAAAGTAAAATTACCCAATGGATAGCCTCTACTCTGAAACAAACAAAAATCATTTCTTTGTTGCTATAAAATGTTATTGTTTGAGCCATGGAACCAAGGATGTTCGACTGTCATTCACTCATCCACAAGCATTTCCAGAGAAAGTCTACTTGTGAAGCCACTTCTAAATAGGAATGTCTGGGGGCAGGTAGGTGGTGCGGTGGGTAGAGCACCAGCCCTGAAGTTAGGAGGACCTGAGTTCAAATCCAACCTCAAACACATAATATCTCCTAGCTGTGTGACTCTGGGCAAGTGACTTAACCCCATTTTCCTCACCAAAAAAAAAAAAGAAAGAAAGAAAAAGAAAAAGAAATAGAAATGTCTGTTACTGTTACCATATGTAGTATTTTGTTCCATAGTTTTGTAGGACCATGATATGTGTCTTAATGCAAGTGAAAATAGTGGAGCAGAGCAACACCCAAACTAAGCATCCCATCTGTTAAGCTTTCAGATTCACATTACAACATGGGTTACAATAAACCCAGGACAGCTGGGTGGCACAGTAAATAGAGTGCCAGGCCTAGAGTCAGGGAGACTAATCTTTGTGAGTTCAAATCTGGCCTCAGACACTTACTGGATGTGTGATTCTGGGCAAGTCACTTAACCCTATTTGCCTCAGTTTCCTCATCTGTAAAATGAGCTGGAGAAGGAAATGGTGAACCACTCCAGTATCTTTGCCAAGAAAACCCCAAATGGAGTCACAAAGAATCAGACACGACTGAACAAAACCAAACCATAATAAACACATAGGTGCTTACTTTATTAGAGCAACCATTTGTCATTATCCAAGCAGGAGTCAGTCAATGTTTTTTGAGTGAATGTCTACATACGTGCAAGGTTTTATTCTAGCACAAAAAAATCTGCAAAACACATTATTTATCAACACCTTTACAATCTACTTGGGGAGATTATAACTAGCATGTTAGCCAAGACATCTCCCTTTTTGGTTATAAATATAGATCTTTAAAAAATTAAGATGTAACTGAGGCATTCCAAATTCCCTAGCACTCCTCTGGCATGCTGACATAGCTTCAGCCCCCCTGTTTGATCTCCTGGGCTGACAGGTAGAGAACATTGACTGGCACAGGACTGGAAGGACCTTTGAGGATGAAACAGACAAGAACTGAGAGGGATACAGCGATGGCTGAGGTGCCTTTGTCCTTCTGTCATTGTCTGATCTGGGGCAATGAGGCTGGCTATGTCAGCATTTTATCAGCATATTATTTCGGTGCTGGAAGTCACAAGGATAGATAAATGCATGAGAGACAAATTGGCACACTCAGACTCCTGCTCCTGAGACCCTAGGGAGTGATCTTGTGTTCTCTGATCCCCATGCTCCTGCAACCATCATGAAAGCTTGGACATCTCTCTAATCTCAGTGCAGACAGTTGGTCGTGAATTAACTGCATTTATCACACTCCCTTTCACAAGGAGACGGAATGCTGAAAATGGAACACTGAACTTCCAGGTTAATTGTTATACCCAATTCTATGCTGTGATTAGGAGATGAATGAAAAAGAAAAAGAGCGGCAGGCAGACCGAGTCAGATGGTCAGACTCTAAAGGCTAAAAGAGATTTCTGCTTCTGGGTCCAATGACTGGATGGGATATAAAATCTATGTTAACATGGAAACAATGCTTCTGCTTTTATTATCTTCTATTTAATCCAATTAAACTTTTTACTAACATAAAGACGCTTGAAGAAAAGCTTTTGATTGATAACGTTCTATGAAGGGAGGGAAGGGGTACCATGGAGCCAAGAGTATGAAAACATACTTCAAGACCAGTGATTCTTCACCTAGGGTTCATGAACTTGGTTTTTTATTTTAATATCTTAATAACTGTATTTCAGTATAATTGATTTCCTTTGTAATCCTATGTATTTTATTTTATGCAATTAAAAACATTTTTTGAAGAATTCCTAGGCTTCATCAGACTACCAAAGGGGTCTGCAACACACATAAAAAGATTAAGAACCCCTGCTTGAATTGGTGTAAGAGCCTTGGAGGCATAATGTAGGGCACAGGGCCTAACAGAGTCCTACTAATAGTTGTGAAGCATAGGCTGGGCCTCTTGGCCATGTCACTTCTAAAGAGTTCCTGAATCTAGAGTTCTTGGCCCTAGCTTTAGAAAGGCAGTAACTTAACTCTTTTACATGAGAAATGACTCCTGCAAAAAGGGGAGGCACATGGCTGAATGGTGGGAAGTCTTCATCCTCAGTTTCCATAAAAGAGTTAAGAATTCCTGAAACCTAATCTCCTGGAGAGAGAAGGGGAAATTTCTTGGACAAAGCTGAATTCTTAAACAGTCCCAGGAGCTAGGTTTCGTGATAGGGGAGAGAGGATTTCTTGGACAATGTCAAGTTCCTAGAAATTCGGGAGCTAAACCTTCTGTAGAGAGAATGAGCAATTTCTGTTCAGTACCAATGTGTTGCTCTCATAACCCTACAATTGTAGGCATAGTAATAGCAATTGGAGTACTTTGCTCTCTTCTTCTAGTGTTAATTCCATGAGAGAAGAGGCTGCTTCTCTAGCGTCCCCAAGTCTGTTTTTCTGTGGGGATTGTCTCTCCTTCCATCTTAAACAGTGATGTATATGCTTATCTGTTTATTAGGGGACAGGGACAGGTTTTTATTCATTGTTTTATCTCTGTAACCTCAGCATCTTTCACATAAGACATTTAATAAATCTTGGTGGCCTCGATTTAATTAACTTTTGAGGACCAGGCAACTAGTTGTACACTCCCACATCGCCACCTAGTGGCAAAAGCAAAGGTCGGCAGCTAGACTTTTTTGAGTACCAGTGAGGAATGCCTGTTTCTGATGGATAATTTTTAAAAACTGAGATATTTCATCTGATTTTACTCACCAGATTTGAGAACTTAGATGAGCCAACACTGAAGGCATATAGTTAGTTTGTTTATGTTAGTAGACTTTAAAATAATAACTTACAAGCAGTTAGATTTGTAACAGTTCATAAGTCTCTGATATGCTTACAAAAGATAATGCTATTATACTTTTTAAAAGTTACACATATATACATGGAAGTTTAATCATACAAACATCACAAGATAAACATATGGAGACAAGGGCCATAAACAGGGAAACAGTAAATAGATCAATTTATCCAAAGCAAAAGTTTTTATGTTGGTGTATAATTAGATTAAATGGAAAAGGGAAGCTAGGATAGATTATGAAAGTCCTTGAATAGTGATCTAAGGAAGTTGAAATTTGTCCTGTAAACAAGAGGGAACCATTGGAGACCTTTATATATAGGAATAACATAACTTAAAATTGTGTTTTAGGAAGATTAATTTGACAGCAATATATAGGAGAGCTTGATGGGGAAAAAAGCAAGTAGAAGGAAGCTACTGTCATCATTTCTCCTTCAGTGAATGTAGATTGGCCCTGGTCAACATCAATACCTGGATCCTGGTCCCAGAATAATCACTATAAAAACCCTAACTACTATAATAATAATAATTGTTGACCCTTATAAAATACTTCAAGTTCGCGAAGTGTCCGACTCATTATTTTATTGATCAACAACCCTGGCATTCTTGGAGTAGACTTTTACCAGCTATGCATCCCACTACTCAATGACTGCCCAGAATTGCAACCTAAGAGAAAGGCATTGGAACAGGAAATCAGAAGATCTAGATTCTAGAATTGATACTGTGAGCTGGAAGGGACCTTAGAGATGGGCCTCAGCCATATTACTTTGGTCAAGTCATTTAACTTCTATGGACCTCAATTTCCTCATTTTTAAAATGTGGATAGAACATCTCTAAGATTCCCTCCAGCTCAATTCATTGATTCAAGTTTATGTATCCGTGTGCAAAAATCACAGGAGGTTGAGTGCCCTCTGGTGGATATTTATGAAACTCGGGGGTATGATTCTTCTCCCTGTCATTTTCAAAGAACGTACTTAGAATCATAGAATTTTAGCTTGAATTAAAGCACTTTAGTCTGCTCAGTAGCTAGAGAGACCAAGCATGCCACCAAGTCGAATAAACAAAATGTCATCATGTTGAATAAATATTTATTTGAACCTGATTTCTTTCAGAGAGCAAACTATTTAACTCTATTCCTTCTGGCTAGTGAATAATTCCTCTCTTTTTACTTAAGTAACTAATAAAATTCAGGCTTTTATTTCATTAGATCTATAAACTTTTTCTAAGCACTTCAGACTTCATACTCCCTTCTAAGTAGAAATGTGTATGTACATGTATATAAAATCTGGAAGTCATGACACAACATGGTAGACTTGAAAGACCACTAGATTTGGAGTCAGAGGAACTGAGTTCAAATATAGGCTCTACTTTTTACTCCCTGTGTGACCTTGGGCATGTTATTTAACACCTCTATGCCTTAGTCTCCTCATCTGTAAAATGAAGTAGAGTAGATTAGATTACCTCAATTTCCTTCCATCTCTAAGTTCTACAATCTTACTCTGTTCAAAGCTCAGTTCTCCAATAAATCTCACTACCTCTGATAGTCATTTCACTTTTGTCTCTGGGTTCCTAGCACTTTTGAACATAGTAAGTGCTTAATATATGTTCCTTGAATTGCTTAATTGATTGACACATCATGCTAAAAACTTATTGTGGATTTTTTTTTTGCTTTCAGGGACTTCTGGGAAATCGAGGGCCTCCCGGACCTCCTGGTCCCAAAGGAACTGAGGTATGAGAAAAATCAGTGCCCACTCAGCATCTTTTCTTGCTTATTTTTGCCTTCTTATGTAGACTTTAACATTTTGCTTAAAGGAAATGTTGCTGTGGGATGTGTCATTTTTGCCATGGAGGATTTCAAGTTTCCATTCTATTTTGGCAGGTATTAAATGGAGTTTTCAGTTATTTCTTAGCGCTCCATATCCACTAAGGGATTGATGTCAGTGGTCTCCATGGCATGCCTACAGAATATGGATTTAACATTTCATTAATGTTCCAAAATTTAAGTCATGTTTACCATTTTGTATTTCCAACTTAAGGAGCCTTCTTTTTAATTGATGTGGAAGAAATGTTCATGAACCAAATTAAACAGAATAGATTATACTGTTAGATAGATTTCTCTACAGGTTGTTCAGACATAGTAAACCATACATAAAAGATATCCAAAAGGGAAGAAAGTTTTATTCTTTGTGAATGAGTCATTTAATAGCATATAAAATATTTAACATCAGATTTGAGGTTCTTGGTGTTTTGAAGTAAAATATTTCCAATAATTAAATTTTCCATATAGATGATTCATGTCCTTTTAAGTCTATATCTAAGAAGAACATAGCATATTTGAAATATACTGTTACAGATGATTTCAAACTACTGGGCCTATAAACTGTTAGAGGTTGAACAATATTTGAAAATGTGCTAAGAGAGAGCATTCTTATCAGCTTTTTGCTAGGGTAAATATTCTGTCAGATAAAGGACTTCATGTACAAAGAATATGCCCTAAGGTTGTAATGGAGATTTCCAAGTAAGTAGACTGGCAGAGTTCTCTCATTTAGAGGTTAAAAACTATTCACTAATTAATTATACCATTTATTACCAGCCCTAGTTTTTCAATATCCTATGATATTATGAAACTTTTAAAAATAAGGAAATAACCCTTAATTTTTTTCAAATTCACTTTAATTCAATTTAAATTTAATTTAAATTTTAAGGAATAAGTGTATGCCCTATAGCATTTTTAAGGATTGTCACATTCAAAAATACCTGATGGGGGTATCACAACTCTAAAAAAGGTTGAAAATCACTATACTACCAATGTTTCAAAATGGCTTCAAATTTCTTCAGAAATGGGGGGAAATAATAATTTATGGGTTTTTAAATACTTTCTTTAAAGTAACAAAAAAGTCTTAATTAATTTTTTAGGGAGAAGAAGGACCAGTAGGACCCTTTGGAGAGCTGGGTCCACGAGTAGGTATCACATATGTAATATTTTTTGAAAACTGCAAGTGCTTCTCTAGAACATAAATCCATATCTTACACAATGGAATATAAATAACCAGAGTATACTTTAACCTAAAGCAATTTTTTTTAAAAGTCAAAACAGAGTCCAATCAGTTGAATTTGGGGGGGGGGGACTTATTAAAGGACAATATATACTGTTAAATATTTACTCATTTCTCTAATAGCATCAGTCATTTATGCAAATCATATCTAATGTTTCTCTAAATTTTCTATCATTACAGATATTTTAGCCATTTAGCCATTTAGCCGGATAATCTATTCTCCATGTGGGTCAACAAAATTGCAAAGAACAGAAATGTACTTTTGTCCATCACTCCTTTAAGGAATTTCCCTTGTATAACCTATGAAGTGTTTTCAAGTTCCGTAAATGGATTTTAAAACATAAGTATAATCAATCCTCTACCTCTACAGATTTGTTAAAATATCAACTTTCATTGAGATATAGTGACTTAAGAAGCATCCATCAAAGCTTGAATTAAAAGCACCTCATTTTTCCTTTAGAACAAGGAATAGAATGAAAGTTCTCCAAATTTATGTACCTTTTCAGAAATAACTTTTTCTCTACCCCATCTTACTATTAGGTCACTAACTCCTTGGGAGAAATGAAGCTACTTTTAAATTTTTGTTTTAGAGAAATCTAAAATATCACGGGTGAATAGAAGCTGCATCAGTGACCACATTACCTTAAAAATAATTAGATGAACCTTGTCTTATGTGACTCAGAGGGTTTATACTTTCAAAGTCGGAGAAATGTAGGATTTGGGTGTTTTGTTTTTTTTTTCCTAGTAGAACTCTATGATAGGAAGAATGCATGGCTATTTCAGAAGATTAATCACCAAGGTTGTTTGATTAACCTGTAAAGCTAACAGTGATACCTCTACTATTGAGCGAATAACTTGCTAAGACCATGTCTACCTAATAAAAAAAAAGTACAGAGTTACAAATTTTCCTTTTACCTGGACAAGCACAACTTCTTCACTCAAGCCCCAAGACAGATTTCTTAACCTAAATTATGCAAGTTTTTTGTCTCTATTAATCCACTTTAAATTCAAAGAGTATTTATGGAGAGGCAGCATATAAGCACAGTGGATAGAACACTGGACTAAAAGCCGGGAAGGCCTAGGTTCAAATCCTGACTGTGGCCCTTATTATATTTGTGGTGATTTGGTCATGATACCTTAACCATTCAGTGCCTTAGTCTCCTCATCTTTAAAATGGGCATAATAATACATGCCTTAATTACCATATGTACCTTATAAGGCTCTTGTATGGGAAGCACTTTACAGCCTTTAAAACCCTACATAAATGTGAATTATCATTATTTATCAACAACTATATATAAGATACCGTGCTGGGCACAGGAGATATAGAGATTTAAAAAATGGTGCAATTCCTGCATTCTAGGAACTTATAGTCAAATGGGGGTGGTGGGCGAGGGAAGCAGAGATAATAAATTATGTTTAATTTACATCTTTCTATCTCCAGTGCCTAGCACAGTGTCTTGCATATGTTAGGCAATTATTAAATGTTTGTTGAACTAAACTGAAGTAGAGAAAATGGCCTTGAGAAGTAGAAGGGGCACCTCTCCTTCAGAGACAGAAGGAAAGACAAAGACAATACACAAAGACATAGAGGTATAGTTTTACAGATCAAGATAAGTGGCTTCAACTTTCCCAATCAAGAGTATGGGCTTTGAGGTTGGATCGCATGAGATTGTATCCCAACTCTGCCACCTCCTACCCACATCACCTTGCAAAAGTCCTTTCCTGTCTCTGTGCCTCATTTTTCCATCTGTAAAAATTAAGGGCTTGACCTTGAAGTTCCCCTCCAGCTCTAAATCACATGATCCTGTATTTCTTGAAAGCAAACTTGATAAAGCAACTCCAAGGACCCCAAATTCAGAACCTTTGGGTTATATGAGGGGCTGACACCTGCTAAATGAGATTCGAATGAAATAATTGAATCTTTGTCAAATATTTGTATTGGCTGCCAAGAGAAATAAAAATGTGACAACCCTCAAGGGACAATTTTTAAAACTGGGAGACTGTATATAAAATCAATTTGCAAAACAATCTCTCTTTCTTTTCTGTCCCTTTGCATTGTAGGGAAAACCAGGTCGGAAGGGATACGCAGGTGAACCTGGACCAGATGGTTTGAAGGTATAACTTTTCTGTTATTTATGGATTTATGAAGAGAGAAAGATAGAGACAGAGAGACAAAGACAGAGACAGAGATAGAGAGAGAGATGAGGAGAGAGACGGGGAGAGAGAGAGAGAGAGACAGATACACAGAGAGACAGAGAGACAGAGAGATAGAGAGACAAAGACAGAAAGACAGACAGAGACAGAGAATATTGAGACCGGAAAGAAATTAAATTGACCTTAAAAAATGCTTCTGTATTTGAAAGATTTCTAACTTCACTGGAATGGATATTGTCTGCATTGACACAGAGCGCAAACCTTTTAGTTATTTGAGAATTGCTGTGTCTAGAAAACTCATTCTTGGACAACCCGGTGGTGACCCTCTGCAAACAGCTAGACTTATCCTTTCGCAATAGGCATAGGTAGTGAGTCACTGGGTCTGTATTTGAGGCCATTTCCTCTTTGGTAGAATCTGCCAGAGACTAAGCTCCACGAACAGAGCCTCTACCCCCTACTGAAGTAGAAATTAAAGGATATTATGATCTAAAGAATTTTTTTTAATTTGAATAGTAAAGAAAAAGATAATACGAATATTTATACTATTTTTTCTGAAAGCTATGAATTATCTTTTCTGTCAGATTTATCTTAGATCCTTTGCAGTTCAAAATCTCTGACTCTATTAGCATTTCTGTGACATCAAATAGTAAAGAAGGATGAGAGTTAGTGAATGGTTTCTCTAAAGTTCTGTTCACCAACTCTTAGAGTCTTAAGTATATAATGTTGGAAATTCTACTTTCCAGCATTCTGTTAACCAGACAACCCTATTAACTGGTAGTCCCAAACTGTCCCTTAAACATGCCTACAGTATAATGATAATGATGTTTTATAATGATTACTGGATTATTCTAAGGTCCTAAAGTGTCTTTTGGAGTAGAAAAGAAATATTAAATTCCTTTTGGTCCCTTTAATGTTAGATAAGACCATATAAAGTACTATTTTATAAAACAGAATATAGCATATATTAGCCTTCTGGGGCCAGAGTTGGGGGTTTGTACTTTCTACTGCATGCTTCAGTGGGAAAAAGTTTTGTGGAGGAGTAGGAGAAGTACCAGGGGCCACTAGATGATGCAACGGACAGAGTGCTGGACCTGGAGGAAGGAAGATCTGAGTTCAAATCTGGTTTTAGAAACTTATTAGCTCTGTGACCCTGAAAAAGTCACTTAACCTCTCTCAGACTCATTTTTCTCATTTGTAAAATATGTATAACAGCACCTCCCTCCCAAGTTTGTTATGAGGATTAAATAAGATCATATTAGTAAAAGTGCTTTTCAAACCTTAAAGCTCTGTATAAATGTTATCGGTGTTTTAAGAAAAAAGGAGAAGCCATTGTACAAGGGAATTGATGTTCATGAACATGGAGCGGAGTAAACAACCTTCACTTTCATCTAAATTCTCTAGAAGCCCTAATCAAATGTATTGACATCTGCTACATTAAAAAAGGTTAAGTATTCAAAAGGAATCTCCCAACACTTACAGAGACTCTTTATTCAAACAAGCATTTTCCAGCAATGTATGCATATGTATATGTGTTTATGTAGAACATGCTTTTCTCTAATTATATGGGATAATAGAGAATTCTTTTTACTTGTATACAGTGCCATTGTTTAAACATAGGTCAAAAAATATCTTCTGTTACTGGCAGCCAGGACCGTGGGTGTTTACATTTTTTATCCACAGCACCTAGCATAGTTACTGGCACAAAATTAGGATCTTAATAAATGTTTGTTTAATGAATGACAGTAGAATAAACAGATCTCTTAAGAGGCCATTCCTTCCTGATCTCCATATAATTTAAACTGTTGCTTTAATTCCTTGTCACATACACTAATGGTGTTTATTCCTTTTAGCTGCTAAGGTTTATTCCAAATCTCAACTTCCATGATTCTAGTCTGCTAATTGTTGTTCAGTTGTTTCACTATGTCTGACTCTCTGTGACCCCATTTGGGGTTCTCTTGGCAAAGATATTGGAATGTTTTGCCATTTCCTTCTCCAGCTCATTTTACAAATGAGGAAACTGAGGCAAACAAGGTTAAGTGACTTGTCCAGGGTCACACAGCTAGTAAGAGTGTGAGGTCCGATTTGAACTCAGATCTTCCTGACTCCAGGCCCACTGTCCTACCTAGCTGCCCACTTAGATGTAGGAAATGCCATGTGTTATTTACCTAAAGAATATATTGATTCTCCGTAGGATCCAATTTACTCAATTAGTTGTAATATAATTCATATAACATCTACTTAGTCCATTTTTCTCATTGCAATAGTGCCAACATATAACTTTGGCAGTCTTTGGTATTTTGGCTCATTTTGTAGGATCCTTTCCATTTTATCATTAACCAATTCCACCTCCCATTGACTTTTTCAATCTTATATTTTGAAAGGAATAAGCAATAGTTCTATCTCATCAAAGTTTTTCTTTCTATCAAAGTTTTTCTATATTCCCCAGCAAGTTTGAATATTTGATCATGTTGTCAACAAATCTAATCAATATTGGTTTCTTCCTGAATTCACCATTTTTGTATGATTAAAATTAACACAGAATAGACTATTTACCAGTAAAAGATACACTAGATCTGCCTAATTTGCAACAAAAAAATTAACAAAATATTTTCTCCAGCACAATTCTGGATGAGCATATGAAAGAAGTAGAAATGATAGCAAAGAGAAGAAATATGGGAAAAACAATTGGATTTTAGAGGATCCACAGAGGAGATCCATGATAGAGGAGAAAAAGTGGTGAAGAGATTTTAGGACCAATGGAAAGGAAAATACTAAAGATGTAGAAACAATCTTGGACCTTATTACCAACAAAAGTGAATGAGAAACTAATAATTACTGACCTATTTGCCTACTCTCACGTCCATAGATGGATACTGGATGGATAACGAAACATTTGGATGCAAACCCAACAGAGTCTGTCCGGCAGTATATATACGTGGCAATTTCAGTCCAGAGTTGAACAAGGTTAGGAGAGCGTTGCTTTTTGTCAATTAAAAAGTTCTTTTACTTTTCCTAGGCTTTCCATGAAAGCAAAGGCCCATCTTTTTAATAATAATCTACCAGTATAGCTATATGGCAGTGAGATATTGAATGCGATTGCCTCTGAAGAACTAAAAATGAACAGCGCACAAGGGGCAAGAGAGAATTACATGTTGCATAGTGAGCAAATACATCATATAACCAATGAGAGATACCACAGAAGAACAAGAAGAAAAGACATTGTCAAGATACCATACTATTAGAAGAGACAATGGCTTGGTCATGAGGCAAGAGTATTGGATGATAGGTGGACAGACAAAATACTTGATTAGTATCTTTGCAATGTTTGGAAAAAGGAAAAAAGTATTCAAGCATCTTGGGGGCTCCCTAGGAAGAACTTTGGGAAGAAGAGCACGGACGAGAATCACATGATCTTGGCAAGCAGAGCATTTGAGTATTTTATAGCTACCTGATTTAGAATTTCACCAAGATTTTAAACCCAAATGACAAATCACGTAACAAATACATGGGATTTTATTTCTAAATAAATCTTCCGAATCTATCTTTTTTAAAAGTACAAATATTGCCCCGGAATGCTACAATTATGGAGCACCATAATCTCCAAACAAAATGGCAAATGACCCAATGAGGAAGAGAGAGATACATAGTATGAACACATAAGCTATGGCATCAACAGTGACTGCATACAAGAAATAACAAATCCAGAAAATATAATCAGAAAAGATATAAAACAGCCACTTAATGAAAGTGATGAAAAACAAAAGGAGAGCTCAAGGCCTCCAGCACATCAGCTAGATCCTTCATGAAAGACTTATAGTAAGACATGGATGAAAGTTACACAAGATGAGGTAATGTTGTCTTTCTATCTGAACCACTGGAGAAAATACCTACAACATCATTGAAGTATGAAATATAAACCCTCCACTAAAATATTACTCCAACATCTAGTTGTGATATAGAAATGCTGCTAGGTTCTTGAAGGCTGTGAAGTTCTGTTGGGTCTTACCAAACAGGAAAAGCTTTGAAAATGGGCCAGGCAGCAAACAAACAAAAAATGTCTATTGTTTGAGGATTAGTCTAGCTAAATTCTGAGAGGCCTTTCATGGAACTGGCTATAGAGTAGTGATTTTTTTGGGGGGGGCAATTGGGGTTAAGTGACTTGCCCAGGGTCACACGGCTAGGAAGTATCAAGTGTTTGGTCTGAGGCCGGTTTTGAACTCAGGTCCTCCTGACTTCAGGGCTGGTGCTCTATCCACTGCACCACCTAGCTGCCCCAGTGATTTTTTCTTAATCCACTGCAATTTTGGTTTTCTAATTAGTCTCAGAAAACAGAAGCTAAGTTATGGAGGGACTGAGATTTGCTTTGATAGAAGGAGCATTCTTATAACAAAATCACATATCCTAGGATTGTTAAAGGAAAAGAGAATGTTTGCATGCAAGTGTAAATATATTTATATATATATAAAAGTATATCTTAAAATATATGCTTATATATTTTACATGTATATGTGCATGTTATTGAGATAGGCATTTCTAAAAGATTATATGGCAAGAAATATGCTAGTTATCTAAACATATGTAAAATATATTTTTTTGTAAAGTGGGAAGGTTCAGCTAATCAGTCAATTTTGTTGTTATTGTTGAGTCATTTCAGTCATGTCTGACTCCTTGTAAATTCGTTTTGGAGTTTTCTTGACAAAAACACTGTAGTAGGTTGTCATTTCCTTCTCCAGTTCATTTTACAGATGAGGAATTGAGGTCAACAAGGGGTTAAGTGACTTGCCTAGGGTTACACAGCTAGTAAGTGTCTGACGCCAGATTTGAATTTGTGAAAATGAGTCTTCCTGATTCGAAGCCCAGTGCTCTATAAACTGTGCCACCTAATTACCCTAATCAGTCAATACACATTTATTTACTTAGTCCTCCAATGTTACAGACCCTGGAGATTCAGAGTCAAAAAACAAACAATCCCTACCCTCAAGAAACTTAAATGCAAGTGGAGCAAACAATACATATATATGTATGTATATGTGTGAATATATACATGTATATATAGACAAATAGATATAGATATACACACACATGTCTGTATACCTAAAAGAAAATAAAGAATATAAAGGAAGTAAAAACAAGGTACTTTGGAGGGAGTTTCAATGAGTTGGAAGAATGAGAAATGTCTGATTTCAGGAGGAAACACTTGAGCTATGCTCCGAAGAAAAATAAAGATTCTTTTTTTTAACTTTATTTTTTCTTTATTTTCATTTATTATATAGCATGTGTATCTTGGCAATGTAGTGATTTTTAAAATACAGATGGTGTCCACTTTAAATCCTGAACACTTAATACATTATTTGTGTTAATGAATTCTCTCCCTTCCAAATAGCAGTAATATCAATAAAAATCCTATCTCATTAAGGCAGTGCATTAAAATGCTTTTTTCTTAGTAGCAAAATGTTGCAGTATATTTTTTGCCATTCCTCTTTCATTGTGCAGTCCAGTGCCTGAATTTTTATTCAAAGTAACACTACTGAACAGTATATTGAAATGTGTGACATATCATGGCATAAATTTCCTCTGGATTTTTATTTTTCTTTTTTATAATTAATCTGTCCCCACACACTACCTACTCATTGAATAAATAAAAAGAAAGGAAAGTCCTTAATACATAGTTGCATAGTTTAGCAAAAACAAATTCCTACACTTGTCGTGTTAAAAAATGTATGTCTCTTTTTGCATTTTAAGTTAATCACCTCTCTGGCAGGCGGTGAGTGGTATATTTCATCTCTGTTCTTTTGGATTTGTGATTTATCATTGCATTGATCAGAATTCTAAAGTCCTTTTATTCCCCATATTATATAATATAAATTGTTTTCCTAGTTCTTCTCATTTCACTCTGCACCAGATCATAGGCTTCCCAGGTTCTTCTAAAACTGTCCATTTCATCATTTATGGCACAGTAATATTCCATTACAGTCATGTGCCTTAATTTGTTTAGCCACTCCCCATAGGATGCTCCCTTAGTTTCCAATTTTTGGTCACCATGAAAAGAGCTGGTATTGATATTTTTGTACAGAGAGGTCCTTTTCCTCTTTCTTTGATTTCTTTAGGACACAGGCCAGGTAGTAATATAACTGGATCAAAGGGTATTTTAGTAACATTTGGCGCTTAGTTCCCAATTGCTTTTCATAATGGCTGGGCAGATTCATGGAAATCTAAGAGGCAGAAATGAGGAAAGGCTGCATTTCAGGCATGATGGAATAGGAAGATCAAAGATAGAAGGCTGTGTGTGAGGGACAAGTAAGCTAGTTTGGCCAGACTGTAGAATGTTTGAAGGAAAGGAATATACATCAAGGTAGGTTGGAGTCAACTTCTAAAGGACTTTAAAGAGATTTGTATTTGACCCTAGAGACAATGGGTTGCTAATGGAGCTTCTTGAGGAAGGAAGTGGCCTGGTCAGATCTGTGCTTTAGGAATTTCACTCTAGCAGTCATCTGGAGGTTGGAATAGAGAAGAGAGAGATTAAAGCAGGGAGACCAATAACCAGGTATTGCAATAGTCCAGGTGAGTGATGATGATGGTTTGAACATGGGTGGCTAAGGGAGAGTAGAGAAAAGGAATAGATGCAGAAGTTGTTAAGGAAGAAGAATTGACAAGATGTGGCAATTGATTGGATAATGGAAGTTGAGAAAAGTGAATTGTCAAGAATGACTCTAAGATGATTGAAAAATTGATGTCAAAATATTAGCCTTGATTAATTTTTACTGATTTAGAATCATTCCACTACTTTATGCCACAAGCTAATTATTCTTAATCGACCAATTTCTACTATTGTCTCGTCCATATCTCACCATTTTGTCAACAACCAAATGCCTTACTAAAATAGAAATATATCAATAATCATTTCCAGTATTTCTTCCAGTACTCTAAAAAGTAGATTATCAGACCTGGCAAATCAATTCATTGAAAGCTTCCTTCTTTTTACTTTACTTAAAGAATCACAAGATTTCAGAGTTGGAAAGGACCCTATAGGCCATCTGGGCAAACCTAGACCTGAACAAAAATCTTCTCTTCAATATAGCTGATGTGTGGTCATCTGACCTTTACCTTTACCCACCACTTACACATGCAGTCATTCTAATTTTGGATAGCTCTACTTGTTAGGAAGTTTTTATTCTTACATCAAAACTAAATTCATCATTTCTACCCATAACTTACAGTTCTACCCTTGATGGTCTGCCTGCCACAAGTCTCAGCCCATTTCAGTTCATCCTCTACTCATCTACCTAAGTGATTTTCCTAAAGTATAAAATAAACCCTAGGGTCTTCCTATCACCTATGGAATCAAATACAAAATCCTCTATTTAGCATTCAAAGCCCTTCATAACCTACCCCCTACACCTGTCCAGTCTTCTTACATTTTACACACCCTTCCATGTACTCTTTGATCTAGTGACACTGACTTCCTTGCTCGTCCATGAACACAACACTCCCTCTTTCAGCTCTGGGCACTTTCATTCTGTTCCCCATGCTTAGGATGCTTTTCTTTCTCGTCTCCACCTCCTGGCCTCCCTGGCTTCCTTCAAGTCCCACCTTCAAGCCTTTCCCAATGCCTCTTAATTATAGTGCTTTCCCTATAAGTGTAGCATATCATAGCATAAATATCCTTTGGGTTTTTATTTTTCTTTTTTTAAACTAAACAGTTCCCTGCTCATTGACTAAATTAAAAGAAAGGAAAGGAAAGTCCTTAATACATAGCTGCATAGTTCAGCAAAACAAATTCTCAGGTTGGTCGTGCCCAAAAATGCATGCCTCTTTTGCATATCTATGCAACTTTTCTCTATAGCATGCCCCTGATCTACCAGTCAAGTAACCTTGTAATAAAAAGAAATAAAGTTAGTCTAGAATAAACTTTCCTTGATAAAGCCATGGTGACTCTTGGTGACCACTACTTACTTTTCTAGGTTTTTGTGACCTATAGTGACATTTTGAGAATTTTGCCGGGGATCAGAGTCAAACCTGCTGACCTTTAGTTTTCAAACTCCATTCCTTTTCCTTTCATGGAAAGAGAGACCACATTTTCCCTCCACCATCCCTGTGGTACTTTTACCATTCTTCAAGTTTTCAATGCTCACCAACAATGGTGACCTTTCAAAGCTCACCAGCAATCACAACTGCCAATACTGTTGTCTGCTGTCACGTAGTTCATCTTGGCCATTTGCCTTGATTTAATTAAGCAGTTAGTTGCTCTCTTACTCCCTAGCTAATAATTATTATTACAGCTAACACTTATGTAATATTTAAAGTTTGCCAAGTACTTTACATATATTTTCTCTACTTGGATATTAACTAACTCTCTATTGACTATTTTTGCTACGTCTATTTTATTTCTTTAAATTGAAACCTTGTGCTGTAATTCCCTGTTGTATCATTTCCATTCCAAAGGTCATTCTCCTAAGCAATGAATCGGTCCATTCTGACTTCTGTTATGCACTAACATCATCTCATCCACACTGAGCAGTGTCTTATTCCTCCTGTATTTAGATCTTTAACACAACACCAAATTTGGACAATGTCTTCTTTGTTGTCTTTAATATTCATCTTTAATCTCAGCTTGTTCTGAGCTTTAGGACTCATGATATAATACTTCTAGAATCGTTCCATCCTTTTATATCTATTCTCATTATTTCTCTCCTCTCTCTGGGTCTCTGTCTGTCTCTGTCTCTCTGTCTCTGTCTCTCTCATCTCTCTTTCCATATAATCTAAGTTTGGTGATGTTCCTTGCGTATCCACATCATTCTTTTTTGTCAGTCTGACCTTTTCTTCCTTCTCAGAATCATTTGTATTTGGGTCATGAAAAAGTAATTTTTGAAAACACCCCATGCTTCTTTGGGCTAAATTCCCCTTTGGAATGTTGGACATGGAATTCTTTCAATGAATTCTTTGCAATCTGTGCTCGCTCCATCAGACTCTCATATGGCTTTACATTCCTTCTGCACCCAGAATTCTAAGATGGAGTAGTTATATCCAGCTTTTCTGAAATTTACATACAGTCACATATATCCTGTTCCCTGACTCACCTTCTTCCTTCCTGAGCATGTTCTTCTCAAATCAATCTAGGGTAAGGATGGGAAACCTGCAGCCTCAGGGCCAAATGTGGCCCTCTAGGTCCTCAAGTGCAGCCCTTTGACTGAATCTACACTTCTCAGAATAAATCCCCTTAATAAAAGGATTTGTTCCGTAAAACTTGGACTCAGTCAAAAGGCCGCACCCAATGACCTAGAAGGCCACGTGTGGCCTCAAGGCCACAGGTTCCCCAACCCTGGTAGGCAAAGCTCAGAAAATTTCCAATTCAAGTAAGCGATGCTAGTCTAAATCTGATTAACAACATCCTTTCATGGCTGCTCTTCAATATTGTTGTTCAGTCCTTTCAGTTGTGTCTGACCCCATTTGGAGTTTTTTGGCAAAGATACTAGAGTGGTCTGCCATTTCCTTCTCCAGCTCATTTTACAGATGAAGAAACTGAGGCAAATAATGTTAAGTGACTTGCCTAGCCAGAGGCACAGTAGATAGAGTGCTGGGTCTGGATCTTCCTGACTTTAGACTAGTGGTTCTTCAATGTTAGTATATAAATTGTGCAGGGGGCAGGACCTTAGGATTCACCCCGTCCAGAATTCCTTTTAGATTAGGGCTCAGTACTGCCATGAGTCCTTAACTTGACCTACACTATCTGTCTTTTTTTCTCTCATATGCACTCATGGAATTCTGAGCTCACATAATCAAACGTCTTTCCTCACTACATATGAACTTCTCCAGTATAACCAGTGAAATGTTCTCCCTCTCAGCATTCTCTTACAGTCTACCAAGTACTCAATACATATTTTAACTCTCTAGCTATAGTCCTTTCTTCACTAAACCCATGCCAAATTCCAACCCCCCAAATTACCAACAAATGAAAGGCAGCATGGTGTATTGAACTGATAACATGATTCAGAGTCAAAGAAGACCCAGGTTAAAATCTCACCTCCAGCACATTATTGACTGTCTGATTCTGGGTAATTTTCAGTATTCTTGGTAATTTTCCAAATAGCTCTGGATGGGATCATAGGAAGTTTCATGGGTCTACTATCCATGTCTTATCTTCATTCTGTACTACTACTGCTGCTGCTACTGCTACTGTTGCTATTACTCCCATTACTATTACTACGAAGTGCTCCTACTAAAAATAATGATGATGATAGCTACCATTTATATAATGCCTGCCATGTTCCAGGCACCACACTAAGCATTTTTCAAATACTTCATTTGATCCTAACAACAACCCAAGAAAGTAGATGCTATTATTGTCCCCCTTTTACAGTTGAAGAAACTGAAGTAACCAGTGGTTACATGACTTGCCAAAGGTCACACAGTTAGTATAAGTCTGAGGTAGAGTTTGAGCTCAGGTCTTCCAGACTCTAGGTCCAGTGCTGTTCCGCCTCTGATGCTGCCTTTTTGACTAATGAGATTAGCATTAAAACCAGTGAAGAATTTATCAACTTCTCTCCATACGGCAGAGTGAGATAGAAAAATCTAGATGTCTGGACAGCTGAAATCTCCCATCACTTCTATATCAGGCTTCCATGCTAGCTTTGTGATGCCATCTCTACTCATCATCTCTTTTCTCCCTCTGGTAGTTTTATACTTACTAAAATATTGTTTTTGTTACTCTTCTAGCTGAACCTCACCAACACTCTCTACCATACTTTCATAAAATTTTCACATGTTTATGGCATGCAATTCAATCCTCTCTTTTACTTAATTGGTTCCTTTTGACTGGTTTGTTAAGTTTGGGATACAGTTTATCATTCCATTCATGAGTTACATCCATAGTTTAAGTGGTAGATGTCACTATATAAGGTTGAATTTGCTTTCCATCTTTTACAATTTTTATTCATCTCATTTATATTTACTAATACTATCCACTCCTTAGTTACATGGCCAACAAGATGGAAGATTAGACATTTTTCTCCAAACCCCATTACCACTCAAATCTTTCCAAAATAGTCATTATACATAAGAGATAAAATCATGGTAATTGTCACAATGGTCTAAGACATCAATTAAGAAGAATGAATTTTATTTGAACCAACAGCATAGTTAGTTCCCTAACCCCTATGCTCACTCAGCACCCTCGCCTCCCCACATAGACAAGACTAGGCTCACTACAAACACAAATCTACCCCTCTTTCCTTCTAGTGCCAGGGAAAACCAAAAGGCAGTAACTTGTTCAACTTGGGAGAGCAGAGTGTCACTCCATACACTGAGGAACAGAGAGAAACCTAGGGCAGGATTTATATGTAGCAGTATGAGAATCCACTAATCCTGAAGGAAAGAGGCAGAATCCAGCTAAGGTCAGTTATGTTTCCCCAGAAGTTACATAGAGCTGAGACTGAGGCCAGAGAAAGGTGAATAGCCCAGGATGAGAGGAAGCTTGAGTTGGCTTTGAGGTCAAGCCCCCAGGGAAATCACCATCAAAAGGGAAGGAATCAGATGGTGAGCAGTAGGGGAAAATGAGAACCAAAGACTGAAAATACCAAAGATCTCAGAAGGAAGAAAACTCAGTTAAAGATGTTGAGCATATGCAGATAAACCAGTGGGAAAGATATGACTAACAGATGCAAATATGGCTTCCATATGAGCCAAAAGAGTCCAGACTGCTATGAATAAATGTTATTAGACAAAAGAAAGTAAATCAGCTTCTGATGAGGCAGAGGAACCTGTGCACTCCCAGAGAGTATAGAACCACAGCAGGATATTCTTGAATTGCTTAAAAGAGAAATAAGAATCGTGAAAGCAGAATTATGGCCTGAACAGCAGATAAAACTGGCAAAATAGAAAAGTTTGAATCCACAATGGTAAATCTTACCAAAGAAACAAAGGAAGGAATAGCTGATTAAGAATGTAAATATATAGAAGTGAAGGACAATCTGGAAGAAGAGAAGCGAAAAGCAATAGTGTTATAAAAAATGATCTCCATACACAAGCAAATCATATTGAACTTGAAGACAGGATGCATAAAGACAGCTTAAGGATTATAGGTATTCCAGAAAATAAGTCAAACAACTGAATACCATAATGCAAGAAATAATATAAGAAACCTCTCCAGAGCTTCTGAACACAGAAGATAAAATGCCAAACAAAGAAAAATCCATATACAACCTCCAAAACATCTTTGTGCTACAAACTCCACAATACATAGTGGTCAAATTTAACAAATCCAATGACAAGAAATTCTGCAAGTAACTGGGAGAAAAACCTTCAAATATAAAGGAAAGGAATTTTTGATAATGTCATGCATATTTGTATAAAGGCATCTGAAGCCATTTTTTTTCCTGTTTCTATCCCTCTTTGGGTATATTGTCTTCTTTAAATTTCTGGCCCTCTTTACTAATATTAATTTTTGTATTTTCAACATTCAGCTAACCTCAAATGATCTTTCATTGTTCCATTTAATTTAAAAAAAATAGACATTCCATGAGCAGGTTTTTTCTAAGATTCTTCAGAAAAATGCCTCTTGGATTCCTTAACATTTAGTGGCAGTATATGCACATTCAGACACAAGCATACTGCAAGACATCCATCTAGCGACCAGTCTTTCACTTGTTCAGGGGACACTTCAACCTCCCTGATAACATGAAGGGTCTTTTCACTGGTGCTTTTAGCAGAGAAACCAACTTGATTCTGGCATAAACCCAGCTATGGCATACTCTCTCATGTCTTGGACAATTTCTTTTTCTCTCCTTATCTGATCAGACTTTTCAGTTAGCTCTTGCTGTTAGCTCTAATGGCAAAATCTCCTGATAAAGTACCCAAGCAGAATGCCAATTTATCACACTCTCATACCATTCATTCTATTCAACTGTTCCCTGAGTAAGGCCCCAGAGGTTACTTGTTCATTTGAACAAGTGGTCTGATCAGTGGTTAGCAGATGTCTGAATATTCGTCTCAATTAAACAAACATTTATTAAGCACCTACTGTGTACAAAGCATTGTGCTAGGTCCAAGCATTAATTCAAACAGGAACTCTACTCAGCTTTTGTCGATAAGATCTTGTACAGAAATCCTGCTTCCAGTTCTTATTGCCTCTTCTTTTCTCTTCTCTCTTCTAACTTACTTATTAGACTTCAGATATCATGTATATCTGTCCTATCTACTTACTGGCATTTTCTGCCTTTTCAGGTCATTAGCCATATCAAAGAGAGCAATTTTCGTAAAATTGTAGAAATGAAAGCCAAATTGCACGAGAATTCTGAGAGAGAGCATAGGGAGTCAATGGAGCCAATTACTGACTACTTTGAGGAAGAGCAAGAAGACATAATAGCATGAGTGGGTGACAGTGCCAAAGAACAGTTCATTTTAAGGATAAGGAAACATGAGCATGTTTTAGGAAAGGGGTGATTGAAAATGCAAGGTTTTAGAGGAAAGGGGGATTAAAGATGGAATCAAGTGTCCAGGGTGAGAATATTATAAACTTGAGAAGAGCTATTCCATTATTTTTCAACTTTGTATCTCCAATATCTACCACAGAATGGGCAGTACAAATGGAGGTTGAATTGAATTGAGGGGTCATCCTATTATCCATCCTCTGAGATTGAAGGACAGGGGAAAAGGATGCCTGAAGACATAGAAAGGGTTAGAATTGCAGAAGAAAGGAGTTGAGTAAGTTCATGTCAAATGGAAAGAACCATGCTTTTATTAAGCACTCACTCCATGCTAGACACTGTGTTGAGCACTGGAGATACAAATGCAGGCAAAAAGGAGACACGATGCCCTCAAGGAGCTCCATTAGCTTCATCTAATGGAAGAAGATAACACACAAAGGGAAACTTAAAAGTCAGGGTTGGGGTGGGGAACTCTGGAGGTCAGAAACAAAGCTTAGGGGTGAATGAAAGTTAGTGGGTCTGGTTATTGTTTTCAGTCATGTCTGACTCTTTCTCATCCCTTCTGGGGTTTTCTTGCCAGAAATACTGGAGTGGTTTGTCATTTCCTTCTCTAGCTCATTTTACAGATGAGGAAACTGAGGCAAACAGGCTTAAGTGACTTGCCCAGGGTCACATAGCTAGTAATGTCTAAAGCCGGATTTGAACTCATGAGAAGATGAGTCAATCTGACCCCAGGCGTGGTGCTCTATCCACTGCACCACCTAGCTGCCCAAAAGTAGGCCTGGGCCTCTCTACAAAATAAAGGCCACAGGGGTAACTCACCAATGAGAGAAGGGGGCCAGCCTTTCAGAGGGAAATATTCCAGGGTGAGAAGACTGTAAATGGATGTTCCAGGGTAGAGGCCCTTGATGCTGAGAAAAGTTCCAGAATAAGATAACAGGTGAGATACGGTTCTGAACTCTAGAATTCAGGTCAGGGACTAACGTAGAAATGGTTTAGTTCTCAATTAAATTCAGCTCTGCTCAAAGCGAAGGGTGACAGTGGAGCACAGTTGGAATTTGAGGAGAGAAGAAAATGTATAGAACAGATGCTTAGGAAAAATGATTAAGAATAACAGATTTTTTTAAAAAAAATTAATATAGAGCAGTGAGAGTTCAGTTGGAGTTAGATACAAATTGATAGTAGACCCTAGCAAACTTTCAAGATTTTCTCCAGCATCATTTGGCACTTAGGAGCAAGAGGAGAGAGGATTATGTTGGGAATTATCCCACATTGAAAGTTAGTGGGCCAGGATTAATAGAAGGTCAACAGTACAAAAATGCATCGTGAAATGATGGATAACTGTGTCAAGTGTAGACAAGGACGATCCCTAGATGCCAAGGGAAGACAGTGTGACCAGTGAGACTAACGGACTAAAAGAATAGGTAGAGACAGGGGAACTGAAGGCCACAATAGGCACAACAAACGGATTTGGTAGGCTAAGGGAATGAGAGAGTTGGAAGGACAGCGGAGTACAGGAGGAGGAGGGAACTTCAAAACTAAAGATTTGGGCAATTGAGTAGTTTTGAATAATGGCAAAATCTAAGATATGACAATCCCTATGGATGACTGAAATAATAGAATCACAGGATTTGAGGAGATCAAGGAACCAGGTCCCTAAGAATAATAACAATGACCGAAATTCATTATAATACATTACGATGCACTCTAATAGATGCCAGTTAATTATCTAAAAATTTCCTTTGCCTTGCCATATAGGGTATAATATTTTGGTTAAATCTTATATAAAATAAAAATTAAAAGAAAATATTTCTGTTGAAAAAGCAATGAAAATATTAAAATTTATTTAATCTCTTTGTTTTACACACACAGGGAGAACCAGGAGATCAAGGACACCTTGGAAAAGTTGGGGAAGCAGTAAGTTTATTTTATCTTCTCTGGTCTCTTGTTAAATTTTTACGATCTGTAAGTATTTCCTATCAATCCTGCTAACCAAGTTTAGTGCTAAGAAATCCATTATACTTCTCCTATTCTAAATCTACCAAGTTAGTAATCTACTTATAAATTTTCCATGGAAAAATTAAGCCTACTGTACAGAAAGGAAATAAAAAAACGGAGATGATCCAATACAATTTACACCTCTACATGACCACAGCATCATTCTTTTCATTGCGGAGATTTCTTTTAGTTCTGTTTAAATTCTGTCTAAATTCTATCATTTGTGTTCATATGAAAGTCATACGTATTAAAGCATAATTTAATGGCAATTTTCCTTTGGTTTTACCTAGTAGTTAGTAAAATGAAATGAACAAGAAATAAAACTTTGGCATTTTAAAATAACTTAAGAGAGTTCTACTTAATTGAAAGATTCTAGTCAGTGTTAAGTCACTAAAGAATATTTTAAATTATGTTGTGATTTATACTTTCCATCTAAAACTGCTATTAAGTTAATGATGTTGGACAGAGAAAGTAATATGCTGCATCCTATTCTGTAAATGGTAGATATTGTCAGCAAGCTTTAATTTATTCTTGTTATGGGGAAATTAATCTGAATAAGGTAATAAAAATCCCTCTCAAAAGAAAGAAATATACTGGGATAGCATAGTAATAGCTTCCTCAGATCAGTCTTATAGGCAGCCCAGTATAGTAGAAAAAGAACTGAATTGGAGATGGGGATGGATAAAGGGATAGATGACTGAATGGAGGGAAGGAGAGAGAGAGAGAGAGAGAGAGAGAGAGAGAGAGAAAGAGAGAGAAAGAGAGAGAGAGAGAGAGAGGAGAAGAAGGAGGAGGAGGAAGAGGAGGAGGAGGAAGAAATAATAATAATAATGGTTAGACCTTGCTTTGCCACTACATTGTTCAAATACCAGATGTACACCTGCCTAAAAGGCAGGATTATTTTTATGGAGAGCTCACACAAGAGAAGCGCTCACATGTTGGTCAGAAAAAGCGATACAAGGACATTCTCAAGGTCTCTCTTAAGAACTTTGGAATTGATTATGAGACATGGGAGACACTGGCACAGGACTGCCCAGCATAGTGTGCCCTCATCAGAGAAGGTTCTGTACTCTATGACTCTATGAGCAAAGCAGAATTGTGGTAGCTCAAAAGAAACATGAAATGTGCAAATTTAGATGCATCTGTACTCCAAATGTTCACATAGACTATTTGTGCCTAATCTGTGGTAGAGCTTTCCAAGCTCGTATTGGTTTGATCAGCCACAGTTGGACACACTGTACCTTGACCCCAACGTAGTGATGTCATTTTGGTCTTCTTTGAGAACAAAGGACAACAACTAGATGGTTGTGACCTTGGTCTAGTCATGATCTTTTCAGACTTCAACTTCTTTATTTTTGAAATGAAAACACATGACGGATTTCTAAGGGTTATTCAATTTCTAATATCTATGATTGACAAATCCAAATTATCATAGTTGATATTGATATTTAGAAATTTGTCCAAATTCTTTTTAAAAATTCTGTTACTACCTCCTCTTGAAGCATTGCCTTCCATAAGTTGATTAACCATCATGTGAATTGATACTCCTCGTATTTACCCTAATCTTGTCTCTATCAAGTTTCAGAGGATTATCTTAACTAAGTATTTTGGAAGCTTAAAAAAAAATCTAGCTCTGTCTCCTCCTGAGGGCACTCCAACTAAGCTGAGTTTGGCCAGCAGGTGGCAAAACTGGGTCATAAAGCAGGTGACAGATTGAAGAAGCTGGACAGGGTTGGCCAGGCCATGGATCTGATAGGATGGGCTGGGATCTAACAAGAACAGAAGCCAGTGCGGATGTAGAGCAAAGAGCCAAAAAACAGAACAAGTCGTCACAGCATAGGCGAAGGGCTGATTCAAGACCTAAAACTACCTGGTGGAGCACTGAGTCAAGTCCTTGCCATGCAGAGAATCCCCCAGGCCCAAGGATCTGGCCATTTGTAATAGGGCTAGGTAAACAGCTTTGCCCAGTGGGTCCATTAATCAGGAAGCCCTCCTGCAAATGTACTAGGAGAAGGGAGACTGGTCAAGTAGTTCATATAATACAGTCAAATTTGTTGGCCAAGAGAACCCATTGATAGTATTAAGCTAATGGAGCAAAGGAACCCCAAAGCAGCTCTTGGACATCATGTCTATCCTTTACCTCTATCTCTATTACCACTTCCCTTGAACTCAGTTTCCCCATCTGTACAATGAAGGGATTTTCCATTCAAAAGTGTTACTTATTAAGTTAATAATTTGGACTAGTTAGAAATACGCTGCTTCCTGTTGTGATTATCTTGTTCTGACGATCTCTGACGTCCCATTCAGCTCGAAGTCCCATGTAAGTTACAGTTACTTTTCAACAGCACCTCGCAAATCATTCCAGCGTTCCCTTGGGAATCCGTTTGTGTTGTTCCTAATTTAACTAAGATACTAAAGTCAGAAAGCAGAAGAAGTTTAAAGAAGAAAGGAATAAAAATCTATTATATAACCCTGGGGCTGAATCAGTTTGTTTTGGATCCTAGCAATTAAATTAAACATATTAAATTAGGGCTTATTATCGTGTTATTAGTTTCTGAGAAGTGGATAGAGAGCTAGCTTCATTAATGAGTTTAGAACGTGAAGCAGAGTTTTATTGGAGTTAAGGGAGAAAACAAAATTATCTTAAAACGCTTCACAAAAAGGCTAATTTGCTAAAATAGTCAGCCACACTACCCTGCTGTAAATTTGCCATGAGATCAATGTCCTAGTTTGATGAGATTGGATTTTGTTTCATTTGATGAGCCTTATTCCTTTAGCATGTAGAAGAGTGTTAGCTGTGTGTGACCCTCCTAGGTATCCCAGAATTGGGGAAAAGTCTCTACTCACCTAACTGAGCATAAACTCTTCTCCTTTGGGGGCGCCCTTAGTGTGTAGTTCCTGGGTCGGAGAATGTCTGCTACTCACTCTGCCCCAGCATCGCCAACCCAGTCACCCCACTTTTGTTCTCTTTATTTAGTTGATTCAGTTGTATCTGAGTCTTCATAACCCCATTTGGGATTTTCTTGGCAAAGATACTGTAGTGGTCTGCCATTTCCTTCCCCAGTTTGTTTTACAGATGAGGAAACTGAGGCAAACAGAGTTAAGTGACTTGCCCAGGATCACATAGCTAGTAAGTGTCTGAGGCCAGATTGAATTCAGGTCCTCCTGACTCAAGGGCTATCTCTCTATCCACTATGCCATCTAGCTGCCCCATGTGCCCTAATACACAGGTAATAAAGAGCACTATGGTAAGGCTACTGTAAGCCTCATAAAGCAGAAACTGGATTTTTTAAAACTGAATTTAGCCAACAAGCTTTTGTTAAGTGCTTTCTGTTTTTCTGGCACTGAACTGGGGAATATAAAGAAAGTCCAGAACATAATCTCTGCACTCAAGCACATGTACCCCTGCATATTTTCAAATGAGGTTATATCCCAACTAGATATGTGACCTTGGGTAAATCACTTCAGCCTCAATTTCCTCGTTTATAAAATAGGAATGATAATACCTATATTATCTTCTTCAAAGGGTTGTTGTGAGTAAAGTGTTTTATAAACTCTGAAGAATGATAAAAATGTGAATTATTATTATCATTAATAATAATTATTTTGGATTTAATTGACAAAACTTTGCAAGGTACCAGGTCTCTATATTGTTCATAGGATCATAGATTTAAAACAGGAAGGACCTTGGAAGGCATCTAGTAAGAAAGCTGAGTCCCAGAATGGAGAAAGGACTTCACCCAAGTCAACCAGTCATAGATAGCAGAGCTGGGGTTTGAACCCAGGACTTTCATCTCCACTTCAGTATTTGGCTTCCCTTAATACTATGTCACTATGGGAACCATATTTTGTTTCTGTTAATTCAGCATAGTATCATGAGATCCAAGAAATTAGAAGCACATTATTGACTGTTATATTTTGGTTTTGGAGAGGATTATAGAATAATAGGATAAGATTACATTTTATGGTTCAGTGGCCATGTGTCTGGTAACTATGATGATTAATGAGTAGGTAGCATCATGTTTTCAGATAAGAAAGTCACAATTTATAAATACCACTAGTATAAGGTGTCTTCAAAGATGCAAAAACTGAAAAGTTTTTAAATTAATGGTAAGAATAAAAGGAAAATAACCTAAGGTAATGATTGTTAGGCAGCTAGGTGGCCCCAGTGGCTAGTGTGTTGGGTCTGGAGTAAGGAAGACCTGAGGCCAAATGTGGCCTGAGACACTTTAGTAGCTATGAAGTCCTGGGCAAGTCACTTAACCTCTGTTTGCCTTGTTTTCCTCAACTGTAAAACATGGGTAATAATAGCAGCTACCTCCCAGGGTTGTTTTGAGGATCCAATAAGATAATATTGGTAAAGCATTTAACACAGTGGCTGGTACATAAAAGGGGATTAATAAATGCTTGTTACCTACTAATTACCACTTTAATTCCCTATTTCTCCATAAATGAGGCTAGATTAAAAGCATCATGGACATCAGAGATGAGTTGAGAGAATGAAAAGCAAAAGTGTTTTCATGCTCGAGTGAAACATTCCTTTCTTAGTGAGACATAAAAAGGTCCAATAAAAGTGTAACAAGATTTGTTTAAGAGAATGGGTTCCCAAGTAATATCCAGGTGTTCTTGAGAGTGTGCTTACACAGGTGTTGTAATTGTCAGGCCCCAGAATGATTTGCCATGTTCTTTGCTTGGTATCTTTAATATGTTGTCTTGGGAAAAGGCTTCTAGGAAAAAGTAAACAGTGAATACAGAAGTAGAGAGGCATGCTAGGCTATTGTCCTAATGGCAAAGAGGAAGAATATTTCAAGGAAAAGAGATTTTAACAGTAAACTACTTTTCACAAAAACAAATAGGTTTAGGTTTGATGATGAAAGATGGGCCTAGGTTATATTTCTTAATTTTTTTTAAACTTTGATATTTTCCAATTATTTTCCCTCCCCTATCTATGCCCCATAATACCCTCTCATAACAAAGAAATATAGCAAAACAAAAGGAATTGACACATTGACTATGTCTTACAGCATAGGTCTCCTTCCTCACCCATAGTCCAAGACTGGTGCTTTCTAATAGTTTAGAAATTTCCATGGGGACAAAGGATTAGACTTCTGTATCCACGGGAAAGAACCATGAGCCAAGGATGGCAGTAAATGAGAGGAAGTTGCAAAGAAGTATATTTTGGCTCTAGGAAAGGGAAAATATCCTAAACAGTCAAGCTGTCCCCAAATAGAAATGGTGCCTCAAAGGGTAGTGAATTCTCCATTACTGAAGGTGTCTTCAAGTAAAGGCTGGATGACTGTTTCTTGAGAGTAATTTGGGGAGGGGATAGACATAAGGAGTTCATCATTCTGGGAGAGATTGGATCTAGATCAGAGTAAGTCCAAACCAGATTAAATTGTAATTGGGAAATATTTAACAAAATAAATAAAAATACAATAGAAATAGATAATGTTAATCTGTGATTTCCTAAAGAATTATGCAGCCTACAAGGATCCTTATGTATGGTTTAGTGACCCCCATTTCTATTTAAGTTTGACACCACTGATCTAGGTGACCAAAAAGATCTCTTCAATCTCTTTTTAATTTCTTATTCCAAACTTTACAAACACCAAATTAAATAACATTTCCGTATATAAAGGAAAACAGAAAAAGATTGCACATGAAACCATGAATCTCCATTCTGTACAACTTTCCTTTAAATTACTTTAATTATAATAAATTCAGTGTGTAAGTTTCTAAGATAGACTGCTTATCTGTCTTTCTTTCTGGACTTTCTTCTGCTCTTCATACTTGAAAAATGTTTCAGTGACCATCTTTTCTTTCATCTTTTTTGTCTATTTTTTGGCAACCCTATTTACCCCTTCTTCCTGCCCACTGGAAAAAAAAAAAAGGAAAACAAAAACAAAATCTCTGTAGCAAATACATATAGTTAAGAAAAGCAAATCCCTCCATTGGCCACATCCAAAAATGTACATCTCATTTTGTACCTTGAATCCATCATTTCTCCATCAGGAAGTAGATAGCATGCTTCCTTATCGGTCCTCTGGATTAATGAGAATTCAGTCACCTTTCAAAGTTGCTTTTAAAATGTTGATGTTACAATAAAATTTGTTCTTCTTTTGGTCACTCCCTTTCCATCATGATAGGCCAAGATTAAATTATATGGCAGTGAATACTGCCTGAGAAATGAAAATATCACAAGCTAAAGATATTGGGTAGTGACAGCAGCCCAACTGTTCAGTCATTTTTAGTCATGTCTGACTCTTCATGACCCCATTTGGGGTTTTGTTGGCAAAGATGCTGGAGTGGTTCACCATTTCCTTCTCCAGCTCATTTTATAAATGAGGAAACTGAGGCAATCAGGGTGAAGTTACTTGACAAAAGTCACATAGCCAGTAAATATCTCAGGGAAGATTTGAACTCAGGCAAATGAGTCCTCCTGACTCAAGGCCCAGTGTTCTATCCACTGCGTCACCAAGCTGTCCTCAGTGACAGCAGCATTCATAAAAAAAAAAATTAGTGAATAGAATGAGATTGCTGATTTTAAACATAGATGTATATATTAAATACTGATTTAACCAATGCTGTACATTTTACAAATGTTATTACAAATACAGAAAGAATTCTGTAAAAGTATATTCAAAAACCCTGGTTTGAGTCTAACATCCCTCCCACACTTAGAGTTGTTCCACTAAAGATGTCCCCTTGTCATCACAGGGCACCAACTACAGAATGTGACTTCTTCAGAAGTCAACTTCAAATAAAAATAAACCCAAATTAGTGCTCAGATTTTGTGTCTCTTTTGCTCATCTTCCATTCAGTACATTAACATAATGAATTAATTTTTAGTGATATGTTGACCACATGTGTTTCCAAAGTTGCTCTAACTGGAACATGACATCTGTTCTTTTATAAACTTAAGTGTTACTGGGAAAACATTTTTTTGAGAATAATGAAACCTATTCTTTTGAAATTCACTAATGACATGTTTTCTAAATATTTACATGTGTTCTGAAGTACTAGATTAATATACTAATCTCTCCTATAGTTTAGAATTTAGTGAATTTTTCTTCCTTAATCCTTTAGGAAAATTTTTAAAGGAATTTCATTCAAGTTACATTTGTCACTCAAATAAGGTCTTTGCTTTTGAAATCTATTCTATTTGTGAATCTTCACTTTTTTCATGAACTTGATAACACAGCCTTATTGGGAGCACCACTACCTTGGTCGGGGGAGAGAAGGTTCATTGAATTTTTAGCTCTCATAGTCCTTTGGACTTTGGGAAAAGCTATGAAGTAAAATCTGGATTTTATTTTACTCATAACCACAGCCAGCTCATATTTAAAAGAGAATTTTTTAATAAATATGAGACCATTTCATTACCTCCTTCACTGTTTGAGAGTAGCTGGGGAAATAAAAGATCTATATGGCTGGTTCTTTCTCCCCTTGTGACCATATGTAGGTAGGAAGAAAGAACCAAAGGCTGTTAGGGTGACGTCCGGGGAGAAGAGAGATGAATGAAAGGGGAAGACATTGAAGATGGTCCTATCCAGTCATATTTAATGGCAAATACTTTATCATTATGGATAGATAAATTTTACTTTATCATTATGGATAGATAAACTTTCCAGTGGGACAGTCAAATTTCCAACAATTCATTTTCATCTTGATCATATAGGGAAACTTTTCTTCCCTATATAAGTGCTACCAAGACCAATATCATAGGGTAAGACCATTTGACTAGGCCTGAGATTTCTGAGTTCAGCTCTGCCAGAGACCAGATGTGTTACCTTGGGCATGTTATTTAATCTCTCACAGCCTCAATTTCTTTATCTGCCCAATGGCAATAATTCTTCTAAGTATACAATTAATGAGATGATGCACTTTGGAAAGTACTTTATAAACTTTAAAGCACTACAGAAATTTAAATGTAAAGTATTTATTACAATATGCTTATGTTTCTCTGGGATGTTAGTTAACAAGGCACAGAGTGATCAAACTGATCAAATTAAGACGGGGAAATTTTTGGCTAAACATAAAGGTGATAAAACACTCAACAGAACACAGTTGATTACAAACTAATGGTAAATAGGCAGTGTACCACTAGGACCAAAAAGGGAATATGGTATTAGAATACTTAAATATTAATATGGAATTTTAAATTCAAATGTCACCTAAGTCAGCAGTGACTGTTACCTTTTAACTGGTTATTTGATATTTATGTGTATTTATAACCTGTTGTTTTTCTTCACTGGGGAGAAAAACAAGAAATCGACAAAATAAACTAGGAAAGTCTTGGTTTAGAAGTAGTAAAGAATTTCCTAGCAGAAAAAGTTGCTAAACATTGTAAACAAATTTTTGAGAAAGATCTTGCAACTTATTTTCAGAGGTCAATTCAGTTCAATTCATTGAGCACCATCTTCCTGAGTTGAAATCCGACCTCTTACTAGCTATGTGACTCTGGGCTAGTAACTTAACCCTATTTGCCTCAGTTTCTGTATCTATAAAATGAGGTGGAGAAGAAAATGGCAAACCACTCCTGTATCTTTGCCAAAAAAATCCCTAATGGGGTCATGAAGAGTCCCTCGAAAATTTCAGTGCAAAGGGTCATATTTACTTGGGTTTGATCTGAGACTGCTATGTTTTTAAAGGAAAATCCCAATTTTTCTTACTTGTAAATACTCAGTTGGGACTATCCCAAAACAAGTTAAAAACTGTAATGAATTTTTTTGGCTTGATATTTTGTACAAAGGTAAAGCCTTAACAATGGGCATGCTTTAAGTATGCTCCCATACTGTTACCATCAATTCACAATGTGATTGCCTGTGGGATATCGGTTTAGTTCTGTTATTCTTATTCACCACCCTGTTCTCTCATACAAAGAAACCTATGACTTCCTCAGTGGGAGAGGTTGGTCATGTCTCAAGTTTAAACAAGCAGCCTCTCTAATGAATGAATGTTGCTGCCATCTCAGGAGCAGAGCTCCCCCTGCCTCTCCCCACCTTGGCTCTGGGTGGTGAACAGAAAGCTACTTCCTCCTCTGGGAGGGAGACTTTGAGGACAACAAAAAGCATGCTCTATAATGGAAACTACCACGTAGAATTATGTTTAATTGCAAATATTCTGTTATCAACACTAGCTCACTTTATAACCCTGGAGCTTGATGTGATCCTAGTAATAACAGATTTCCTGGACCAATTATGTGCACAAGCTCCTCCCCAAGGTGACTGGGTAATACAGCATCATTGTATTAAATCTTAGATTGGCTGACCTTTTGGGGGATGTCATCTCGTTAAGTAGGGAGGCTGTGGATTTAAGAAGTGTTGAACTACCTACTATCCATCCATGTATCTCTTGGAATCATTTTGTCATGTTAAAATAATGATGATGTACCTTATTGGATAACAAATGATTAGTTTGATGTTTAAACAATAGTGCCTTTAGTAAATTACTTTACAATCAAAAAAAAGAGTCTAACAGGACTGAACAACAACAAACAATATTGAGTACCTATTAAGTGCCTACTATGTGCAGCAAACAAGACATCATTGTAGATAGAATGAGAAGTAAAGCCAGGAAGATTGGGGTTTAAGACCCACCCCTGCCTTCAACAGGCTGTATGACCCAGCAAAAATTACTTAACTTCTCAGTGCTCTCTGTAACTCTCTAAAATTTTAAGTCAAAGGCATGGTGCCAACCTGCATTAGTAAAGGGATTTTCCCTCACCAATGAACTAATAAGTCCAGTCTCTGACCTATTATGTCCAAGTCACTGTGCCAGTCACTAAGCATACAATGAGAAAAACTAAATCTCTGTCCTGTTTTTGTTTTGTTTTGGTTTTTTTTAGCAATTTGGGATGGCTTATATGTAATTCCCTCTTTAAATTAGAAGAGTTAGACTTGAGATTTTTCCAGCGTTCTGTTCAATTCTGTAATGATATTAACAAAGCAAAACTAACTTAATCTTCTGATCTTCTCCTAGTGATGTTGGGAGATTTTTTTACTGTACTTTGAGATTAAAAAGTTTAATCAACATTTTAACAGATGAAGCTAGACACAAAGCAGGGAAAAGCATGATGTAGGTCCACTGTGTAAGGAACCAATGGAGATGAATCCCAAAGTATCCTCCAATTATAGTTTTATATGAAGTATATGTGTAGTAAGATTTATATTTAACTTTTATCTTTGGTAATAAGGGATAGGAATAAATGAAAAACAACCATAAGTCAGGAACCTTATTTTGACCATGAGTTTATCCACTTTATCAAAGCTCCTACAAAGTAACTACATTGACTGTCAAATTTTACCCCTTGTACTTCTCCCCATGTTTTAATGGACATTCTAATAAGCAGCAAAATAGGAAAGAGAAACAGACAGACACAAAGACACAGCGATAGAGACACAGACAAAGAAAAAGAAGGGAAGGGAAGGGAAGGGAAGACAAGACGACAAGACAAGACAACACAAGACAGGAGAGAAATAGACAAATGGGGGAGACAGAGAAAGGAGGGAGACAGAGATGGAAAGAAAAGATGAGGGAGACAGAGAAAAGAGAGACAGACAGACAGACAGAGATGGAGAGAGAAGAGAGACAGAGACAGAGGAGGGGGAAAAGAGAGAGAGAGAGAGAGAGAGAGAGGGAGGGAGGGAGTGAGAGAGAGAAGATTTAAAAAAGAGCCCAAATATTTGACAATATCTTCAGCTACTGAATAATCATAAGTTGATTCTACATTTTTTCACAGAATCACATAGAGTTGAAGGAACCTTAGAGTTCAACTAGTTCAACCTTTTCTTGAATACAGAAATCCCTATTTTGACAAACTCAAGAAAGAGTCACCTACCCTGTTCATAAAAACCTCCAATGAATAGGGTGCTTCTGAGGCAACACATTAAATTTTTTGATCGCTCTGTTAGGAAGTTTTTCCTGACATCAAGCCTGTTTGCCTCTTTGTAACTCCTATCAATTGTTACTTGTTTTTTTCATGTCACGTATTCAAATCCACCCAACAAGTATTTATTGAGCTCCTGGTATTTGCCCAACATTGTGTTAGCTAATACATAAGAGAAGTAAAAAGCAAAATCCCTGTTATCCAAGACAATGATCTCATTGAGGAGACAGGACTTACATACATAAAACAGAAAAAAAAAAAAACTGGGACCAAGAAAGTCAGACAGAGGAAGATCTTGCTAAGGGAAAGGATGCCAGAAGCTCCAAAGGGGAATCTCTTAAGGAAAAAAAGAAGAGAGAAAAAAAGACAGTAAATAAACATAGAGTTGTTGGGCTGCACATGGCCTTCAAGAAGGTATGCACCTCCATGTGGCCCCTACAGGGAACCCCATTCTCCTAGGAATTAGAGCCAGATGGAGATTAAGAGAAAGAAAGAAGGTTCCCCTGTGAAAGAGAAGATAAGAATTCAGAGCCTCAATGAAAAAGATGGGAGAGGAGATGAAGATACTCAGCCCCACTAAGTTCTACAAAGAGACCTGCAGTTTGCCATCTGTGACTGGTCAAAATGTGAAGAGAAACTGGCATTGTAGGGAACCATTTGTATTTAGTAATAACCCAGTCTTAGCACTTTTTGGTACCTGTTACAAGAGGGAAAAGCAGAGAACAACAGGGCCACATGTACTTATGTTTGGATTTATAAGACATTTAACAAAATCTCTCCTGATATCCTCATTGACAAGATATAGAGGTATAACAATAACGTATTTATATATAACTTTAAGATATGCAAAGAACTTTGCACTGAGGAATTCTCCAAGGTAAGTGTGTAAATATTATCTTCTTTTGACAAATGAGAAACTGAGGCTAAGATAAGTTTACCAGTGTATCTATTGTGACCAAGGAAATAAATCTGATAAAGTCTCTCCTATTATCCTTCAGGAAAGATCAACAGTTGTGTACTAGATGATAACACAGGTGAATTTGGAGTTAGCTCAATGGCAATCTCCAAAGAGTCGTCATCAATGGTTCAATGTGAACTTGGAAGGATGTCTTTATTGGGCCACAAGGATCTGTATTTAACATTTTTATCAAAGACTTGAATGAAGACATCACATATTTATCAAATTTCCACATGATTTGAACCTGAGAAGGAAAGATAACACATGAGATAATAAAATCAACATCCAAAAAGATCTCAAAGGTTGAACTGAATCTAAGAAAATGAAAATAGGGACAAATTTCAAGTCTTATATTGGGGTTCAAAAAATCTTTATATGTACAGAATGGAAAGGGTTATCTAGATAGCAGTTCATCTGAGAAAGATATGAGAGTTTTAAGGAGTCGCCAACTCAATATGTATTATAATATTTAAAAAAGGCTAATGGTATTTTAGGCTGTATTTTAAGAGTATTGAGATCCAGAATATGTCACATGATAGTACCACTGTCTACACTATCCCAGTCAAACTGTATCTGGAGTATTGTGTTCAGTTCTAAGTACCTGCTAGATTTTAAGAGAGGATTGATAGGTTGGAAGGCCTCTAGTAAAGGTAGCTGGGATAGCAAAAAGTCTTGAGATCATGCCGTGATAGCTTGGATGACTTGAAGAAATTAGGGATAGTTAGCCTGAAGAAGAAAAGACTTGGCATTGAAAAGGAGCAACATAGGGCTATCACTTAGAAGAAGAAATAGTCTTGTACTGCCTAGCCCCCGAGCTCAGAACTAGGAACAATGGGTGTAAATTAAAGAGAGGTTCATGAAGAGAAAAAACTTTTAACAACTCGAAACCTACCATTTTGATGTAGGCTACTTCGGGCACCCCTTTGCTGGAGATTTTTCAAGCAAAATTGGATGTGCACTGCTTGGAGATGTCGTAGGGGTAATCTTCAAGGAAGACAAGTGTTGAACTACATGGATCCTTAAGACCTCTATGGTTGTGTGGTTAAGCACAAAGTAAAATCATGAGAGATCACTGTGGGAAAGTTGAGGGAAAAGGTTGACCTTCATCTAGGCCTACAAGGACTAAAGTAGGTTTGGAGAAATGAAAAGGAAGGAGATGGACATTCCACTCTTGGAGAAAGCGTATCATAGTCTCCTAGGGCAGCTAACCATTCTCTCTCTTTTAGGGAACAAAAAACACTCAAAAGAAAAACAAATTATCCTAAAATCAAAACACAATGGCAGAAATTCTTGCTACATAATTTTTAAATTATTTCACTGTTTAAATTTCATAGGAGCAGAATGCCACAGCAGCATGCTGCCTGCCAAATTTTCTAAAACTGTTCCTCCACTCCTCCATAGACTACTGATAGAAATAAATTGCTTTTTAAAATAATCTTTTTCAAAGAGTGTGACTTAAAGTATTGCCATTATGAGTTTAGAATAGACCAGTTTTATTTTAAGATGCAACGCAGACTTAATACCTCCTTCAAAAGCTTTCTACCTGGCATGTTGAGTTGAAGAAGTTCAGACAGTTGTACTGAAAAAAGAAATCTTAGCTTTCTTAAGGGTATTTGGCTATTCTTCAGTGGAAATACCCACGTTTCTTTTATGTCAAGGTGTCAGCAAGTTTTTCATTAATAACAATGGAAGGATTGCTAGGAAATACCCAGCACAGAAGCCAGATTCATTTTCCTTTATTCTTGATGTTTCTGGTTGCCGTGATTTGAGAAAATGTGGCAGTTGTGTTTAATAGGATTTTGTGGCATCTCAACCTTGTTGAAAATTAGAATTCCACATTTAATATAATTCTTCAAATATGTATTGTATGCTTTAATACAAGCTTAGCCTGTCCAGGTGAAGAGGGCTAGACTGAGGCAGGTCCAACTTGATGTTGGAAACTCCAGAGAGACCTGTTAAGAGAGAAGACAGAGGGAAAAGAAATGCATGCAGACATAAAGTGATTGGGATTCTAGGAGCATTTAGGAAAGGATTTCTTGAAGTATACACAAAGTACAATGTATGTACTGAAGTATGTACAATGTACAATGAGGGCAAGTCAATTCAATTCAACAGTCATTAAATTCTTACTATGTGGCAGGTACCATGGGGATACGAAAGCAAGAGTCCCTGCCCCCTATGAGCTTATAGTCTATTCATCGATGTGACATGTCCACAAATGAGTAAATATAGTGTAATATCTAGGGGGATCATTGAAGAGGTGGCATCTAAGCCAATTCATAAAGGAAGACAACAATTCTAAGAGGCAGAGATGAAGAGAGAGAACATTGTAGGAAGGAAGGAATGGCAAATGCACATAGAATATTAACTTTAGGGAGCAGCTAGTAGTTGTATTGGTAAATTCAGCTTTAAGGTAAAGGGCATAGAAACCTGGAATGATGCTGGGAAAACATTGAAGCCAAATTGTGGATAGACTTAAATTCCAGGCTGAGGAGTTTGTGTTTTATCATCAAGACGATGACTTATCCAAAGATTTGAGAGCCAGAAGAAGCCCATTATTTATATCATGAAGTTAACATTCTCTAGTTTCCCTTCTGCTCTGCCATGAGTAATTTAGTAGATGTGGCTATTGGAAAGCCATTCAGCCTTAACCAAGTCATCCAACTTCTCTAGGCCTTGACTTTCTTATCTGTAAAATGAAGTTGGACTAAATAATCCCCAAAGTCCTTTCTGGTTCTTCTTTATGTGTCCAGCAGCATTCTCACAGCAGCTTACAGCTGAAAATAGTTGTACCTAACTTTGATCAGTGAAAAGGAAAGGGGAAGGCTTATACAGTTCTTTTCCTATAAAAAGTTCCAGGAACTGCTATAATATCAACTCACTAGCATTGACAGCACCTCTATAATTTTAAAGGTGGGGACCAGCAAGAAGGAATAAACTGGATACTCTCCATGTTGGGGATGATGACCAGTTCTCATTAAATCACAGCCCCAAACCCAAAACGTACCTGAAGAGAGAACCACCATTAAGGGATTTACATTCTCTGCCAAGAAGATGACAAAAGATGTAAAGAATATGAATATTTTCATGAAGATTGAGAAACACAGACAGAAATATTCCACTGAGAAGAGAAGAAATTTGTATCTTATGTATTAGAATAAGAAATTATTCATTACTTTTATATAACCCTTTAAGATTCATTATTTTTATATAACCCTTTAAGATTTGCAAAGTGTTCTCCTCACAACAACCTCGTGAAGCAAGTAGTACAAGTATTTTACAATTAGAGAAACTAAGACTGTGATAGGTAAGTGGACTGGCCACCAGATGATAACAGCCCATGATCAGAGAGATAATGAGTATTTAAAGCAGGATTCAAACCCAGGGCTCCTGATTCCAAGTACAATGCCATTTCTCCTATGCCACGTTGCCCCTTCTGATAATAAGACCAATAAAAGTTTGCCATCTGAGCAGCCTTTTATGAATTTAAAGTAGTTTATTCATGTCTCTCCTATAATGTAGTACCCAAAATTAAGCATGTTGTTCCATAGAAACTCTGACCATGGTAGAATGCAGAAAGATTCTCAATGCACCAAATACCCAGGATATGTGCTGCTTGTCAGAGTCTCTAGAGAATGCAAGCTGCTGAAATTTCTCCAAACTGCAACTTGAAGATATATGCTACTTCTCTAACCCTCAGCTTGAAAATGTCTGAGAAGTCCAACCCATAACGCAAAAGCCAGCCTTGCATAGTATCATAGAATTTGATTAGTCTTCTACACAGGTAAAAACGACATTGCTGACCCAGTCGTGATTTAATTTACATAAGCATATGGGTAAGGGTTGAATTGCAATTCCTACATTGTCACGAACACAAAATATTCAGTTGGAAAACTGAGGAGGGAGTTACTTAAAATATTCTGGGAATTTTAATTGTGTGAAACTAAGAAAAACAGTGTGAAATTCATCTCTAACAGTTTCTTCCAAGTTTATTTTAATGGAGGCATATTGTCCTGAGAAGCAGTCATCTGATACAGTAATGGGACAGCTCAAATTACACTGTCATTGGCAGAAACTCACCATTAAGACAAAAATAGGCCTAAGACGCTGTGAAAAGAGAATATTGTTACTATGAAAATTGTTCCAAAAGTAAAACATTCCTGTTTTTAGTCTTTTTTTTTAAAGTCTAATTCATCCTCATAGAGAAAAACAAAAACAAACTTGGAATAGCATCAGGATTATTTTGTGCTTTCATATGTTTTATTTTATGTGCCTGACATAGGATGGTTACAAATATATACCTATTAATGTTCGCCTTCTTACTTGACAGTATTAGTACTGTTTTCCATAGGTGAAAATTTCAAAATAGAAGGGATTCATATAAGATGTTGGTGGCACCTTAGAAATACTGTACATATAAAATTTTTTACCTACTCATGAGAAATTTTGTCAAGAATGAGACTTCTTGTTTCTCAAACTCTTATCTCTGATTCAGTTAGGCTGCTCAAATTCTATGAAATTGTAGGTCATATACAAGGTAATAATAATTTGCTCCTAATGATATTTGTGTATATCAAACCCTTATGGTAGTTTTTACAATTTTCAACAGTTTGGGACTATTATTATCTGAAATTTATAGAGAAACTGTCTGTTTTAATACTGTTCCTTCAGGGCATAATAAAGTCAAAGACAGTTCCTGTAACTTTTTATTATGATTCCATTTGTACAAGCTCTTTTGAGTGATTTTAAAAATTACTTAGGAGTCTGTGCAATGTTTCTGACACAAGACCCATTTCCTAACAGAGTGTCAAAGAGTATAAGC
Organism: Vombatus ursinus; assembly: GCF_900497805.2. Taxonomy (NCBI): domain Eukaryota; kingdom Metazoa; phylum Chordata; class Mammalia; order Diprotodontia; family Vombatidae; genus Vombatus; species Vombatus ursinus. Next base: position 537,276 of record NW_020954581.1, read on the forward strand.
AAACAATTTTCCAAAGAAAAAAGTCAAACTATCAATAACTGCATTAAAAAAAAAAATCTGGCTTTGCACTAGGGATTCTAAGTGTCAAAGTATATATTGATTACAATGGAGGCTCTTACCAAGTTCTTCATGGAATTTCACTACCTAAGAAGAAAAAAAAAATTCGTTACTCAAAAATAGGTAACAGGTTTACACGATTACTTGTTAAAATAGGCTATCTGCTATAACAGATTCAAAAGCATTGTGTGACTATTTTCATGGTGATTTCATTTTTACAAATGTTAATGATGAGCACTATAGTATGAGATAACCATGTCCCTTAAAATGCTATTTCATTTGCCTTTGAGTACATAAGACAAACTGTACCAAGTCTTTTATTTGATTTTCCAGGGAGAACTTATTAGACATCCTTCAAAATGACTGTATCTTCCTTTGGCTTTCTGGCCTTACAGTGAAATTTTAAAGAATGATATAAATCAGTTCCTCTAGGATTATATTCCCTTGTTGCTCATTTTCCCGGGATTTCACATTCAAAGGACTATTAATTTAATATTTATTGGTGGTCTAAAACCCTTAATACTTTCTTTCCACCTTTATCATTGTGGAAGTTAAAGGAGGCTACATTGCACTTAGGGCCATTCTTAATTTTTAAGAGTTAATCACCTGGTATCCACCTTCTTTGAATCCTTCTATTTATCTTACAGTCAAAGTGAAGATTTGGTTGTGATAGATAGATAGATAGATAGATAGATAGATAGATAGATAGATAGATAGATAGATAGATAGATAGTTTGCATCTATCTATATAGATAGAGATATTTAACTTGATAAATGAGAGAAAACACTACCATTTATAAAAACTAACTCAGAAGGAACAATTACCCCCATCTTTTTTATGAGTAATACAGTAATATTTCCCAAATTTCATCATGATTATTTTCCATAAGAGTCCCTGGATTTTAATGAGCATTCAATTAATTAGAGTACTCATCATATTTTACCATGATGTTGAGTGACACTAATATGAATTTAAATTTCTTCAGTTTAGGCTTCTCTTGGTGTTGTTTTTGCATAGGAACACACCTCACATTGAAGTTTAATCAAGTTCCACCTGTAACTACTAAAACTCCATTTTGTAAACAGGGCTCTGTTGACTTTAGTCACCTTTCTAATCATCGATTTAAGGCAGCCAGGTGGTACAGTGGAAAGAGTGTGGGATGTGGAGTGAGAAAGACCTGAGTAAAAACCTCAGACACAGACTGGTTTTTGTGACCCTAAGCAAGTCACTTGACCTCTCTGTGCCTCTGTTTCCTCACCTGCAAAATGGGGATAATCATAGCCTTTATCTCTTGGAGTTCCTGTGAGAACAAAATGAATTAAAATATGCAAAGCATTTTGCAAACCTCAAAGCACTAAATAAGTGCTACCTACATAGCCTTCACTAACGTGAAGGGAGATTACTCAACCTTGAAGTTCAAGACCAGAGAAAGCCAAAGAATATGTTTAATACCACTTTGGTTTTCTTTTCTAAAAGAGGTCATGGCACCCATAACAACATGGATGATGTGACATCTTAAAAATAGTACTGTCGGTTTGCTCCTAATTGATAGAATCGAGAGAAGCCTGAACATCCCTGGAAATCACTGATTGTTGGTTCAGTCAGACCAGTAATTCATGATGCAATGTTTTCTTGGACATCTTAGTCTATTGTACTATAACATAAGAATCTGGACTCCATTTTATTTCTCCCAAAGGGACCTATTGGTTTACCGGGAGAAGTTGGTATAACTGGAAGCTCTGGTGAAAAGGTAAGCTTTTTTATTTACTTTTGTTTATAACTACGGGTCTTAGGCTAAATTTAAAGATGATTTCATTTCCTTTAGTAAAAGGCATATTGGGTCCCATATAAAATCTATCTTACCCACATACTCTAAGAGCTTAAACTTTAATGAAACAAAGTTGTTTGTATTTCGATTTCCCTAAAGACAAGACACATTTTTTCTTCGTGAAGAAACAGACTGAAAAGAAAATATGAGATCGCTAGTCAAGCACTGAGTCTGTAAATTTTCTTTGAATCCTTTTTTATAAGGAAAACCAGCTAAAGGAGAATATAAGCTCCTTGAGGGCAAGCATTGTCTTTCTTTTTGCTTATATTTGTATTCCCAGGCATAGGGCCTGCCTGGCATATATTAAGTGCTTAATAAATACTTGTCGACTTTGAATAAAATAAGGAAGTAAAAAATCCTTCATCTTAGCAGAGCCAGTCTCCATTCCAACCTCCTTGCTCACAATAGAAGAACCAGGTAGTTTCTTCTGCATAAACCTGGCTATAGAAGTGGAAATTTTAATTTGATTAATGAGGACTGTGAGATTATTCCCCCAGAAGGGATTTTCCATGATGAGCTCCCAGACTCGAAAGATAAAATACATAACAAAATTGACTCTCCATTTGGAGTTGGCAAAAGCACCATCTGCTATTCCTTCTTTTCCTTTGATCCCAACTTTATAATGAACTCCTAACTAATAACCATGCATAAATTTCTGGCTTTTGGCTAAACTTTGACTTACTCTCCCAAAAATTGAAAGGATGGCATTCTCCTCCCTGCAAAAAAACAAAAGTCTTACAGTAGTATCCTTTGCACACAGTGAAAGGGTGACACTGAAATGAAATTAATTAGATAATATTATACTTGTTTCCAACTGCCAACAAGCTATCTCCACTTGGACACCCCACTCTCCACCATGAAACTGGTCATGTTGAAAACAGAATTAATCTTCTTTCTCTCCAAAGCTGATGTCTTTCCAAATAACTGCTCTGTTTCTGGGATTCAATGGTACCATTATTCTTCCAGTCTCCCAGAATGGAGATACTGACATCAACTTTGACCCCTTATGTCCAGTCTGTCTTCAGGTCCTGTCATTCTTTCAAAAACTGCTAAAATTCAACAGTAACCTTATCCCTCATTGCCTCATATATAATAACACCCTCTTACCTCCCAAAATTACTTTCTATATATTTTCTAATTGCTCATCGATGTCTGTATTTCCCTCCATAGAACGTTAGTTCCTTTAGGACAGAAACTGGGCTTTTTTTGTATCCCCAGCACAGTACCTGGAACATAGTAAGTACTTAATAAATGCAGGTAGAAATGAATTAAGTTAAATTATTTATTCTCCCTACATCTAGATCTTGACAGATTAATCTTCCTAAAACACTGCTTTCATCATGATAAGGACGTCTGTATTTCCAATAGGATTTGGACAAGATAGTATTTAAGGCCCCTTCGAATTAAAAGATTTTTTTCGTGATATGTCTGTCATTCTGCTGCTCAAGAATCCAGAGTTGTCCCTTATTATATGCGTCAGTTCCATATTCCTTTACTTGGATTTCAAGGCTCTCCGCAGTCTAGTAAAAACCTACATATCCAGCATTTTTCCACTGGTGTCCAAAACGTATCCACCTACTCCCCCATACAAATAAACACACACACAGAATGACAAAGTTTGAAGGAACCTCACTGGTCATCTAGTTCAAGTCACATCTGAAAAATAATCAAGATACTTGATAAGTAGTCATCTACCCTTTGCTGGAAGACATCTACAGAGGAGGAAGAGTCCTCTTCCTCATGAGGCAGCTAATTCCACTGTTTTTCTTGTTGCTCTTCAGTCATTTTCAATCATGCACAACTCTTTGTGACCTCATTTGGGGTTTCCTTGGCAAAGATACTGGAGTGGTTTGCTATTTCTTTCTCCAGATCATTTGACTGATGAAGAAACTGAGGCATGCAGGGCTAAGTGACTTGCCCAGGGTCACACAGTCAAGGCTAGATTTGATCTCTGGAAGATGAATCTTCCTGACTCCAGGCTCAGCACTCTACTGCACCACCTAGCTGCCCAATTCCTCTTTTGGTCAGGTCCAATTGTTTAAGAAGTTCTTTCCCAGGGCAGTTAGGTGGTGCAGTAGATAGAGCACTGGCCCTGGATTCAGAAGGACCTGAGTTCAAATCTGGCCTCGGACACATAACACTTACTAGCTGTGTGACCCTGGGCAAGTCACTTAATCCCTTTGCCTAGCCAAAAAAAAAAAAGTTTTTTTCTTATATCAAGCATCAATTTACCTTTTTTATTTAAACAAATTCAGCCCATTGTTTATAGTCTATCTACTGAGGCCAAAAAAAAAAATTGAATCCTATCTTACATGAAATCTCATCTAATATTTTTAAAAAAATACTATGTTGTCTCCCCACAAACCCTCTACCATATATACATCTGACTCTTCTCTGAGATAAACATCTCCAGTTTCTTCAGCCAGACCTCATGTAGTAGGAACTCAAAAGCCATCATCATCTTGATTTCCCTACCCAGACTCCCCAGTTTATCAGTGTCTTTACTAAAATATGATATCCAGGATTAATCATAATATACTAGGTGATTCCTGACCAAAGCAGAGAGCATAACTATCATAAGCTCAGATATTGAGAGCTGGAAGCAAGCTCAAAAGTCACATATTCCAACTCATTTAATTTCCGTGAAGAAATTGAGGCCCAGAGAATTTAAGTAACCTGTCCAAGGCCACATCACCCCAAGCACAGTGTTTCAAGTCCAATGCTCTTCCACCACACCATGCTCCTTCATATACTTTTGTACACTCTATGCCTTTTGAAATATTGCCTAGTATCACATTAGCAATCAACAATGTCATATAGCATTAATGACTCATATTGAGCTTATGGTCTACAAAGACTACCCCACAGATCATATTCAGAGAATCTGCCTCCCCTGTCTTGTACTTGTGAAGATGATTTTTAACTAATGTATAATTTATACTAACATATAAGACTATTATAGTTCTTATTTGATGCAGTCCACTGTCCAGATCTTTTTTTTTTATCTGACTCAGTGAATTAGCTATCCATAGCATGTTAACTATCTCTCTTAGCTTTTGATCTTTTGCCAATTTGCTAAACAAGCCTATAGCTTTATTGGAGTCATTGATAAAATAGTAAGTTTCACCTAACCAAGCAGAGACGCAGGAGGCCCTCCACCAAATATCTCATTCCACTAAACAATTAATGACTATTCTATGGATCCAGTTGTTCAACTAGTTCTGAATCCATCCCACTTTACCATCATCTACCCAATGTCATTATCATCCTCATCCATCTTTTAGAATTGTGCAAGAGACTTTATCAACTTTTCTCTAAAATCTCTATTTTACATGGAATGTCCCTATTATACTAGTTCAATAACCCAAATCCTGTGAAAAACGTGGCCATTGTGGCAAGATGTGTTGTGGATTAAACCATGCAAATTCTTTGTGATGACCATTTCCTTTTATAACTTCTTGCTAAGTGTCTCCTAAATAATTGGCCCTAGAATTTTGTCAGAAATCAAAGTCCAACTCACTGACCTCTGGCCCAAAGATTCCATTCTCTTCTCGTTTTGGAAAATCAGGACAGCATTTGCCTCTCAGAAGTCATGCAATGTCTGACCCATCTTTCAAAGATTACCAGCATTAATACCCTCTACTTGTTGCAACTGCCTCCATCTGCTAAACGTATTTTTACTTTTATGCATTTGAGCTCGATTGTCCCTCTACTTGGAATGCCTTCCCTTCTTTCTTCTTTCCGTCTAAATATGCTTCAAGGACCAGCTTGATTCCTGCTAAACTCGATTAAATTTTCACAAAATACCGATTTCTCCTTTTCTAAACTCCTATGGTATTTATAGTCAGTGACATACAACTTAACCTTATTTCGTCAAATGAAATAAGGTTAGTAAAGCCCATTGTAAGCCATGGAGCAACATATAAATTTCAACTCATTATTTTATTAATCATGATGATGATGATGATTATAGTAATAATAACAAAACTTATTTCCCAGTATTTCACCTATATAAGTTTTGTCTTTCCAACCAAGTCATAAACTCCTTGAGGACAGGTTGTCTTCAGGGTGTTTTAGGAACAGGAGAATGTCTAATATATCTTTTTGTTATGTCTTCCCTTCCCATTTTCTAATGTCAAAGATGATATTCATTTATTCGTTAAGTATTTATTAAGCTCACACTATATGTCAGGCATTGGAGATTTTCAAAAACTTTAAAAAAAAAATCTCCTGCCCTCAATGATATTACATTCTATTGAGAAGAAATAGCATGTACATATCTTAAAAGTAAATGCAAAACATACAAACAGTAGATTATAAAGTAATTTCTAGGAGACGCATACCAACAACCAGGGGAATCGGGACAGGTTTCTTTGAAGGAGGCAGCACTTAGATTGGGCTTTGAAGGAAAGGAGGGATTCTATGAGAACAAGATAAGGAAGAAGTTCATTCCAGAAATGGAGACAGCTTGTACAAAGGTCCAGAATTAAGAAATAAAAAAACATGTACAGTAAGAGCAAACAGGCAGGTTTGGTGGGAATGTAGAGTGTATGAAGGTCAGTTGTATATAATAAGCCTGGGAAGATAGAGGGAAGTCAGATTGTTAAGGGTTTTAAATCCCAAACAGAGTAATTTATAATTGATCCTAGAGCAAAGGGATCCACTGAAGTTTCTTGAGGGGGAAAATTACATAGTAAGATCTGTGTTTTGGGATTAGCAGATTGGCAACTATGTGGGAAATGAATTGGAGAAAGGGAAACTAATGCAGAAATATCCATTAAAAGACTGTTACAATAATCCAGATGAAAGGGGGCAAGCATTAAAATGGACAAACCGAGTGAGTAGAAATAAAGTATAAGACGTGAGAAAGATTATGAAGATAGAATTGGCAGTACTAGCAAGTGAATGGATGTGAGGGATCAGGGAAAGAGGACAGTCGAGGACGTCTCTGAAGGTATGAACCCAGGTGACTGGAAAGATGATGGAACCCTTAACAAAAATCAAGAAGTTAAATAAAGGGATCTGTCCGGAGGTGGGGGTGAGGGGATTATGAGTTCTTGTTCATGTCCAGTCAGAGATGACTAAAGGGCATCTGGTTAGAAATGTCTAAAAGGTAATTATTGATGCATGCCTGGCTCTCAGGACAGAAACAAAGGATGGATACAGAGATTTAAAGTCATTTGCGTAGAGATGAACCATGAGAACCATCGTGATCACCATGAGATAAAATACGAGGAAAGAAGAGAAGATGGCTCAGCATTGAGTCCTAGGTATTCCCACTCATTCAGGTTTGAGTGGGGATAGTGATCTAGCTAAGGAGATGAAAGAGTGACCAGAGAGGAATGGGAGGAACAAAAGGAAAAAGGAACCTACTCCTCCCTCTCTCCCCCCACGCACACAATAGGGTATCTGGAAGGTAGTCAACAGTATCAGCTGCTGCAGGCTGATCAAAAAGGATGAAGCCTGAAAAAAGTACACTATATTTGACAGTTAAGAGTTCATTGGTAAATTTGGAAGGCTCAGTTTTAGTTGAGTATTAAGCATGTCATATTTGGCCGGCAAATAACTAGCTGATTATTTTATTTGTTGACAGAAATAAATTTAGTGAGTAATTAAAATCACTACAAATGGAAACATTTCAAAAAAATTTAACTGTTATATTTCATCATTCTGATTTATTTATGTATGTTGGTAATGCAAATTCCTGCTCAAAGTTTATAAAAACTCAAATATATTAATAGGAATTAATATTTGCTAGTCAAATACACAGAGCTGTTAGTCTGTTTGACTTATGGTCAGTTTTTATTAGGATTGCCTCCAATTCCTAGAATGTATTCTGCAACATAACTAACTAGTAAACAAGCTAAAGGAACGGACTTCTGTACAAGGGTTACATAGATTAATTAGTAAACATTTTCAATGTACAATAAAACCCAACCTTCATGTTTTTTCCACATACCATCAAGCCTTTAGAATTCTCCACTTGTAAAGCCTTTTCATATGGTATATGGATATTTTTGTCCTGTTTACATGTGCATTACCTATAAGATCACTTCATCCCTGAACTCATACAGCAACAGATCCCTTTGTCCATGGGGCTTCTCCCTTGCATCGATTGGAGATGGAGATATCCTACCAAAAGCCCAATTTAGGGTGCCCAAGTCAGCCATACCTTTATTTCCCATCAGGCTGTGCTCTTCTTGACTTTTCCATCATGCTAAGGTACCTTCCCCAACCTACCTTCCCCTCAGTTGCTTTGCAGCTTCCGGTTAATGGGTCTTCTTTCCCTATCTGATTGTAAGCCACTTGAGGTCAGCGCCTATGTTTTGCCTTTCTTTGTATCCTCAGTGCTAAACACAATGCCTGGCAAATTGTAAGTACCTTATAAATGTTTTACTGACTGCATTTGCCTCAAGTTAATGAGAGTTTTCTTATCTAGTCCCTGAAAAAGAAATTTGAAGATGTTTTTACTATTCTAAAAGTTTACTTATTTTTTAAGACAAAGCTTCTTTATGCAGGTATCCCAAAATTCTTAGTGTAGTTTTAAGCTATAAAAGCTTAAAAATTATTTTTAGAAAAAATAGCCCACAAATTTTAAAAAGTGGGGAATTGAACAGTATTAGAGATAAAGGAACATTGCTATGGATAAGTCAAACCCCTAAATATTCTTCTTTTCTTTTTCTTTTTTAAAAGGGAGAGCGTGGAAACCCAGGCCCAGTGGGCCCACCTGGAGAAAAGGGAATTATGGTAAGCAACAGTGGCTTGCAAAGCATTTCCTTCCAGAGAGCCGATAAAATAAAGGCACTCTAGAAGCAGATGATCTTGTTTGGAATTCAAGAAAGTCCAATATATCATTTTATATAACACATTTCTATTAGCAATTTTTCCCCATTAGGGGATCTAGGGAATTCACAGGCTAGCATATAAAATTATGGAGAATATATACATCAGATGGCATAGTCAAATGTGACCAAAGGACTCTAAAAGTTTTAGGCAATAAAGAAAGCACCAAAGAGTAGTTAAAATATAAGAAAATATCAATTAGTATTCTGCTAGTGCTTGTAATTTTATGTTCCATCGTGGCCACTGTGTAAGCTACAGAGGAAGGAAAAACCTATTTTATGAAATTACCATGATGTAGGGTGGGAAACTCTCATGTAATTCTCACAAAATCACAAGGAACCTCAAAATTTGCATAGTTCAACCCGTATCTGAATAAAAAGAATTTCCTCTCCAGAATTCCCTTCAAGGGGTCATCCAGGCTCAGCCCAAAAACCCATGATAAGGAACCTACGACCTCCCAAAATGGTCCATTCCATTTTTGGAGAGATATCATTGTTAGAAGCATTTTCCCCCTTATGTTGAACTGAAATCCTCCCTGCAGTAACTTCTTCCCATTGTTTCTAGTGGCATTTAGAAGAACTCAGAGCCTACAATTAATCTTCATTTTTCTCACCCATACTAGGTAGCAATAATTGATAGCCTTTGTATCTAGGTTGCAAATTTTGAGATGATAATGTGGTTTCACAGTAAGATAAAAAAAATTAAACATTATTTTTTTTCAATTTCTGAATTTTTCTTCCTTTCAAGATCTCCTGAGAGATTTTGATCTCCTGAAAGCATCCCATGATGCTTCTAATGATGCATGTTTCAATTTCTCACAATCATTCCTTAAGGGTTTCACGTTTCTTTTGATTGCTTGATGGTCAAAAATGGATATGATAGTTCCTAAACTTGTTTGGCTGCTCTCAGCTGAAATAAAGTTTAACAGATTTAAAAGATAAGCAATGAGAACTGACCATGTCTTGATGGATTCACTGAATCTGTGTTACTATCATAAAATACAGTAATGATTTCAATACCTTGTCACATTCTTCACGGGCACATTCATGTTCACATCTTTTACTATTGTTTAGACAAGGCACCTTCTTTGAGTTTTCAGAATATTGTGTCACTGAAGTGCTTTTCTGTTTGTGACTATAAACTGTAGTATGAGATGAGGCATGTACTGTGGGATACATCCTAACAAAAAGAGCTTTCCAATATTGTGATGCTGGTAAATGTTTAACAGTCACCTATCAGGGGCAAAGGGAGATGGGATGAAATGTACCCATAACATATTTATAAATTTAATTTCCATTATTAATATTTTCTTCATTATTTTTCTTAAGTCTAATCAATCAATAAAACAATATATTGAGTCTTAATTTGTAGCATTTGCCAATTTCCAAGATATAAATGTTTACACTAAAAATTTAATAATCACCTGTCAGGAGCCAAATCCAGCACACTCCTGTTCCTCTGTAAACATGTCAATTTTACTTCTATTGACTATACCCAGGGCATCCTCTATGGCCTTCTGGACCTTGTCATGACAAAGAAACTTTGCTAAATTGTCATTTGACTGAGAGAAATAGTTTTGTGACCTACTCTAACATGTCTTCAATGTAAAGCAACTGAATCTCAACTTTGTGTAATACTTTTTATATTTTATTTCAATTACAGGGATATCCAGGACCACCTGGAGACCCAGGGCCCATAGGTCCTCTTGGATTACCTGTAAGTACAAAAGAGACTTTCTGCTTTTAAACGCATCTTTCTATTGAGAAATCACTGTGGTCTAGAGAAGCTAGCATTAGTTTTGGATTCAAATGACTTTGGTTTGAATATTGGCTCTGCAACTTCCTAACGGTGTGACCTTTAGCACAGGACTTTACATCTCTGCACCCCAGTCAGTTTCTTCATCTGTAAAATAGAGATAGCGATATCTTGTCTACCTACCTCACAACCTTACTGTGAGGCTCAAATGAGAATGTATGTGAAGTATTTTGAGAACCTTTAAGAACTGTCTAGATGTCGTTATTATTTTCATTTGTTTTTAAAATCTCATCCTTATATTGGCATAAGGTACATTTATCACATTTAGTGCAATATGAAAAAAAAAAAAACATGGCTTTAGGGATTTCCTCACCCAATACTTTTCTGATGGTCCAAATGGCAGATGAGTCTACAACCTCAGGCTAAAAGCCAAAAGCTTAAAAAATCCTACATGATTGCTGTGTATAAACAAATAGGGCCATTGAGACTATGATGCCCAAAGCAAGACTACTGCACATTCAGACATCCATTTCCAAAGTCTAAAAACATTCTCAAAACATAAAAAGATTTCAAGGAAAGTAGGGTGGATCTTTGTTTACAATGAATTTTGATTTGTAAGTATTTAAAAGAAATTAAATATTTGCTTCAAAAATAAACTTTTAAAATTTAATTTTGTTTTAAAAGTTTAAAAGTTGTATCATTTGTAGCTTCTACAAGTTTTGCAGGTAAAGAACAAAATATTTTCTAGCTTAACTGCTTACAAAACTGTGTCAGGTGTTGTGCATTTGGATGTGAAGCCATGGATTTACAACCGGAAAGACCTGAGAGTTCATTGAGTCAAATGAATCTGAGCCTTCAGATTCCCAGAGCAGTGATGATAACACCACTACCAATTCATCGTTTCTGTTGGGAGTTGTATATCCTTAAAGCTAGTCCTCTCATTTAGTAAGTTCCCAGGTGTTTTGTGTCCACGTTCACATGCACACATAGACACAAATGGTTCTGCGTTTAAGCTGCTCTGAGATTCCATTCAACCTAAGTTTTGTTTCAGCAGACCAACCCTTAATGCTATCTCAGTGGCTAAATTTGGTTCTACGGTTGTGTCTTTGATTTGAAGAGTGTGACTACGGCTAGTGATGAATTTTAATTGGCTTAATAAAAAATCCATTCATTAAAAAGCATGTATTAAGTACCTTCTATGTACAAAGAACTATGCTTGGCATTGAGACTACAAAGACAAATCTGATCAATACAAACAGCTTTCTCTAAAGGTGGCCATTTTTACTTTCAAACAGATTTTTTCCGGTCTTTTCAGTAATTTCAGAGGACATGCATATACACACACATGCATACATATATACACATTATATAATATATATGATATTCATATATGTGTGTGTGTCATATACATTATATATCATATATACATGTACACGCATGTGTGTATGTGTGTGTGTATCCCCAGCCCTTAGCATAGTAACTAGTACATCGTAAGAGCTTAATAAATGCTTGGGTCATTCCTTTCCTTAAAAGCTCTTCTATTTTAATTTTCAAGACTATGGGAAAACATATTTTTATCAGCCCTTATTAGATATATTCTCTTCCTGGCCCATAGCCCCCGATTATTTTAAGTTGTGCTTAAAAAATCCGCAACCTCTTCTCATTACATTTTTTTCAATCATCTCTTTACTTCCATTGTGGCATGCTATAAAAAAAGTTATTGAAATGGGAGTTGGGAAAGCTGGGTTCTGGCACTGGTTCTGCTCCTAACTAGTGGCATGACCTTCCACCAATTACTTTACCTCTTAGGGCCCCCAGGTCCTCTTCTGTAAAATCTGAGTGTTGAACTGCATAATTTCTAAGTTCACTTTTAAGTTGAAAATTCTGGGTTCTTATATTCTTATGTGCTGCTATTCAGGGTCATGTAGGAACAAGAGGACTACCTGGGCTACAGGGTCCAAAGGGACGAAGGGTAAGTAACATTGGAATATAAAAAGTGTCTTAATTAGAGAAATAGTTTCGGTACTTAAGTATGAAGAAAATATCAGTGTATGCTCTTGGTTAATGTATTTGTCAAGTTTCATTATATAATATGGACTCTAGCCACTTTAAGTGAAATGTATACTTCAGAAGCCTCATAAAGCAACAGCAATTTTCAATCTCCCTTTCTCAAGATCTCACTGTACCAAATAAAGTTTCTTAACCTCATTAGCCACCTCGAACTCCACCATTTTCAGTAACTATGAAAGTGAGAATACATTAAATAAAAAGACTTCCCATTCAGAGAAACTAGATGTATCAGAGAATTAGTCGTTCCATGATGTGATAAGAGAAAACCACAAAAATAAAAAGACAACAGATAAATGAGGTCAAAATAAATAGAATCAGTAGTGAACCTGGAAGCAATCAGAGCTACACAAGTTTTATTGAATTATAATTCACCCCATTCTGGATAAAATGAGAAGGAAAATCTTCCTTCCTTTAAGAAATTGATGAGTTACTCATTCTTTAGACAACAGAATACTGAACACCAACCTTATTTATACTATGACAATTTTAAAAGAATTTTCTGAGGCAGCTAGGTGACGAAATAGGTAAATCTGTGGACCTAAAGTCAGACAGACCTGAGTCCAAATCTGGCCCCAAATACTTGTTTTGTGACATGGGATAAGTAACTTAACCTGTCTCAGCTTCAGCCTCTTTATTTGTAAAATGAAGATAACCTACCTCCCAGGGTTGTGGGGATAAAGTGAAATAATATTTGTAAAGTAATTTGTAAACCTTAAACTGCCATATCAATGCCAGCTATCATGATTACTTAGATAACCATAGTTCATTGGGTGAGGGAATTTAAAAAAAAAAAAGGTGTTTTTTTTTTTTTAGTTTACAGAGTCCTCAGTTTCTACAACTATTTTAAAAAATAATAATAGTAAGTCACAAAATTTCATAATTATTATTAGGAATATTTTGTTCTCATTTGTATTTTTTTTTTAATTTTAGGGGCCTAGAGGTCTAGATGGCCTCCCAGGAGAACAAGGAATACAAGGTATTAAGGTAATGGCTGATTTCCTCATTGCATATTCACTTAAAGGCAGATAACACCTGGTTAACAGAACTCAGTTCTGAATTCTCTCTTATTTAACAGAGGAAAAAATGTTAATAAATTTTCCTCCCAATGCACACACATCAAAAACAAAACCAAACAAAAATGTCAACTGTTTCCTTTTCACTACAGAGTTGCATACTTTGTTTATGGTGTCATATGTATGTGTGTGTATGTATGGACATGCACACACAGGTATGTCTGTGAGCACTAGCCTACATTTATGTTGAACTTATTCGATATCAATTCTTTGTTAGGGAGAAAAAGGTGATCAGGGGAAAAAAGGTCTTTATGGACTTATCGTAAGTCATCAACATATTTCTGATTAAGCATGAATATTCAAATTTGAACTGGCTTTCTTGGTTATTTATTACCTAACCTAGATTTTTCTTTTTCTCTTGTATAGGGTAATGCTGGAAATCCAGGAGAGAGAGGTGCTCAAGGTAAACCAGTAAGTAATGAAAAATCAGTACTAAGTCATATCATAATAAGAAAAGCATGGCAGCAAACGTAGAGGGGAGATTTAGAATCAAGAAGACCTGGGGTCTGATACTTTTTCTGACAATTAGTAGCTTTGTGTCCATGGGCAAGTCCATTGATCTCTCTGAGCCTCAGTTCCCTCACCTATAAAATGGGGACAATACAATAATATCTTCAGTTCTCACCTCAAAGAATTGTTGTGAGGACCAAATGAGATGTATATAAAGGGCTTTGGAAATGTTAAAGTGTGATGTAAACATCAGCTATCTTTATCTGCAGACATATAACACCTCTATCTATATATAAATATGTGCATATATGTACATATTTATGTGCATGTATATATGTATATAACATGCATCTATATTTTGTATATAATATTATTATATACAATACAAATACATATAACAAATCTTTGCTTATACATATTTATATATACATTTGTGCAATATACATGTATACATATATAAATATGTAAACCTATTTATATATATCCATATCATATACATATAGTATATGTTATATATTATCTGTCACATGTATGTTATAATAACATGTTACATGTTGATGTGTTATAATATTAATGTATTATTATAAATTATTATATTTGATTATAATTATAGGATTTATTATATATTATACTTAATACATTAGATTATTTTATATGTTAATGTGTTATATACATGGATAATACACATTTTTGTAAATATATGTACATATACAGATGTGTATTGCTGATTCATATATATGTATATATTTGGCATTAAAATAAAAATTTCTGAGTCTTCCTCCTCCTTTCTTTAATTTAGTGCTTATATTGGACAAGTTATCTTTTTTGGGTGACAGTGTCCTTATCTATAAAGTGGAGGTGGTCATTATTATATGTCACAATTAGACTGAACCTTTTACAATAGTGATAACAGATAACATTTTTATGGCACTTTAAGGATTGTGAAACTCTCTGCAAATATTATATCATTTGATCCTCACAACAAACCTGGGAGGATAGGTGCTATTATTATCTTCATTTTGCAGATGAGGAAACAGAGGCAAACAGAGGTCAACTGACTTGCTCAAGGTCACACAGCTAGTCAGTATAAGGCCAGTTTTTAACTCAGGTTTTCCTGAATCCAGCCCCAGTACTTTTTCTGTGGTGTATTCTAGTTGCCTCTAAAATTTTAAAGGTATATTTTTAACTAACCCCAACCCTAATCCTTTTCAATAAACTCAGGGCATTTTAATCATTATGAAATGTTTTATTTAATTTTTTTTTACATTACTTGATGATGAATACATCAAGTCATAGATGTTGTATTTTGCCTTTCAAGTAAAGTCCAGTCTTCTTAGCCTGGTAGTTAAGACCCTTCATTATCTGTCACCACCTTATCTTTCCAATATTTGCTCAATTTATTTCCTTCTACATACTATAAACTTATTATAGGTGGTAGAATGGACTGCTTACTTTTCATTCCCTCATCCATGCCTCATTTCTTTCCACTTCCCTTTGCCTGACCTCTCTGCATATCAACATCCTCTACAGCTTTTAATGCACAGCTCAAATACCACCTTCTCCAGAAAATGTTTCCTGATTTTCCCCATCAATAAAAAATTCCACCCCCAGACTCCACAAAGCACTTTACATGAACCTCTTTCCTGTGCTTATTAAATATTTTTGTATTATAGCCATAAATGGATTATATCCCCCGACTAAACTGAAGTCTCTATGAGAGCAAAGATCATGCTTTATCTAAGCATTAGATAATCAGTATTATTTTACATAATATCTCTCATCATTAGACTATGACCTCTCTGAGAACAGAAACTGTCTTTTGCCTTTCTTTATATGCACGGTAATTAGCACAGAGCCTGGTACGTAGTAGGTATTTAGTAAATACAAGTTGATTGATTAATTATAATTCTTCCAGCTCCTAGCACAGTGTTTTGCTGTGAAGTAGGTGTTTAATAAATATTTTTTAATTCACTTGAAGTATAGTGATAGAATTCCCAAGGGAAAATAGGCCAATCTTTTAAAGTTAAGAAGAATATTTTTTTTCAAATTACTGTTAATGTATATATATATATACACACAAATATACAGATATATACAAACACACATATATATACATATATACACACAAAGATATACATATATACACATAGAACTAGAGATAGATATAGAGATACATATAAGAACTCTATGACTAACATGACTGACTTGGAAATGAGAGGAAGAGGGCTTAAAGAAACTAAATGGGACAAGAAGGTGGCAGGGTGACAGGTACAGGAAAAAAGGAAGAAGAAAAGAAGTCACCCTGCAATGTGAAAATCGAGTTTAAAATATTGGGGGGAGGGCCAGCAAAACTCAATTGTTATAAGATTTGAAAGCACAAGGCCAGCTCCAATACCTCATGAACAAACATCTTAGGGTAAATGAGGGTATGCTACAAAAAAAAGTTAGTTTCCATACCTCAGTGTACCTTTACGGAGGAGACTAGTTAAAAGCCCAAGATAAATATAGTAAAAATTAGTTTACCTCTGATCCTTTCAACTAGAACTCTCCATTAACCAACACTTTCACATTTTACCAATTTTAATAAATGGTTATTAAATACCCACAATGTCCAAAATACTGTATCATGACAATAGTGACAATTGACCAGTCAACCAAACACTTCTTATTCTCCTGCTGGTTACCAGGCACTAACTAAGTATTTTGGATACATTTATAAAATATGGCTATATCTGGCTTTCACATTATACTCTATGTAAATAAGACTAGCCTTGAGGGACCTCCCAACTGAGCCTATAGGGGCTGGCATACTTATCCCTTCCTTTTCTGTACCCAGAAATATGGTGTGACCAGCTTCTGTTCTAGAAAGACTGTCCCTGGTGAGAGAGAGAACTCCCTTTTCTCATACTCACTGTTCATTAAGCACCTCCCACCCAGGCAACCCAGAGGAAGATTTTAATGAAAGTACATTAGATTATGGTTCACAATGTTAAGGGCAAAAAAGCCATTGAAACATGATAGTATTTAAAATAATTTTAGTGCTGAAGCTATTTCATTGTTTTCTACTTCTCTGAAAGTTGATCATCATGTATGAGTAAGGATCAAATGACTTCACATATGTAAAACACTTTACAAACCTTAAAGCACTATATAAATGCCAGTTACTACTACTACTACTACTACTACTACTACTACTACTACTACTACTACTAC
>NW_020954581.1:554575-557612 GCF_900497805.2 Vombatus ursinus
ACTACTACTACTACTACTACTACTACTACTACTACTACTACTACTACCAATGCTAATACTATTACTATTTAGAACTTCTGCTCAGTTACCAGAATATTTCATTCACTATCCATTCTGGACAACAAAGTTTATTGCATATTTAGGCCTTTTCTCCATTCCTCTTTCCAGCAATGGGGTAAGTGCGGATGGGCTAGCACATAGATGCTTGAACTAGCCTATCTTCACAAAGGCTTTGGAAAGAAATGTGTTACCCCAGGAAGGAGTGTAACCCAAGACTAGGACAAAACAGGAGAAAAATATGACAGAAATAGGAAATATATTCATATATGTCAGCAGATTAGCTACCAGTTCCAGGATACTTCTCCCAGGAATAGGATGTTAAAATTACCCAGAGGCTAAAATAATGAGATTTGGGGTGCTCTTTTCCCTATAACCAAGTGATAACTCATTCTTGTTCTTCTCGGACCTGGGGTCAGGAAGACCTGAGTTCAAATCCAGATTTAGATACTTACTAGCTGTGTGACCCTGGGTAAGTCACTTAACCTCTTCTGTAAAAGTTACCTCATGGTTACTTCATCTGTAAAAAGGGAATATTAATAGCATCTACCTCCCAAGGTTGTTGTGAAAATAAAATGAGATTATATTTGTATAGTACTTTGTAAATCTTAAAGTATTATATAAATTCTACCTATTGTTGTGGTTGTTGTTACTGACTGGACTTGGGAAAAAGGGTAGGCTGTCAAGGAGAGGATAGAAGAATCAACCAAATCAAATTTTAAAGTGCATTTTTACATCTCTTGAATGCATAGTACTCTAGACTTAGTGTATTGGCCATTTTTAAACAACCACAAAACCCAGAAAATTTCATTTGGCTCAAAATTTGCATTTGGTAATGTGTTACAAATTACCTGTTCTCCTACCCATACTTCATGGGTTGCTATGACCAAAGAATTCATCACCAACTGGTGGGCCAGTTGGTTGTATGATTTGAGTCATGGAGTCCTACAGTCTACCAAGGATTAAAACGGAGTATCATTTAGAGGGCAATGGAGAGGGATATGGTGGGTAGATGTAGGCTGTAATACCTAACCAATAAGGATCCTCCAGGAAAATCTAGAGTAGAGGATGATGTCAGCAAAGAAATATATAATCAAAAAAGATAGAATGATCCCGCAGCAAGAAAAAAGGACCGTGAATGAACAGCTATGTGTTCTGCTGCTACCTTCCGACTGTTGGGAGAAAGAGAGGAACTTTGCCAACACATTGAGTGAACTTCTTGTAGCAAACTTACAGAAGAATGCAGAAAAGAGTATTGCAGAATGGGCAGCCAGAGATCATCAGGAAGCAACACTCTTTGAGGGATCGGCATTATATCGAGGAGAGTGCAGATACAGTGGAATGTTTTGAGTCTTCCCCTTCATTTATATGAAGGCCAGTCTAGCCCCCCCATTCTTAGAGAATTCAAACCATTTCTTACAGCAAACATGGGTTTTCTCCCACAAATGTAGACGTCATAGAAATGAACGAGAGAAGACACTGATTTTCTTAAAAGTTACATAATATCATAGTATGTTGGTGCTAGAAGAAACCCTGGAAATCATCCACTCTAATTCTTGTATCACAGAGATCAAGAAATGGACCCAAAGCAGTGAGGAGACTTGCCCAAAGGTCACACCCCAGGGAACAGAGCTAGAAAAAGAACCCAAAGTTCTATCACTTTGTTTCTTTGAGGTTCTTTTAAGTTCACCTTGAGTGTTTTCTTCTGGTCCCTTGACATGTAGGTTTGGATTTATTTTTTATGGCTCTTCTGAAAGTTCTTACTTGATACAAGAACAAATAGTTTCCTGTATGTTGAACCTTTCTTTAAAAATTACACCATTCTCCCCAAGGAGAAACAGGAAGTCCTGGGGACATCAACCCTGATGGAGAAAGCACAACCGGCATGTGATAAATGAGTCTCATGAAAGGATTAGTTTACTTTTCCATAAAAGAAAAAAAAAAGAAAAAGAAAAAGACTCAAAGGCATCATTTTAAGTAACCGATGACATTTTGTATAGTCTTAAATCTGAGGAGCAAAAGGCTGAGAAGAGAGGAAAGGAAGTGGAAAAGCTTTGGTGTAAACAGCCCTTAACAGAAGTTTCCCCAGGAGGGGCTACAGATGTAAGCTGGTTTAGCAGCTGTTAATGTGGTCATACTCTAGCTGTTTTGTCTCTGGAAGTCTCTGCTGTCCCCTGCTGGTGGCTTCCCACAGGAGAATCACAACCACTTCAGGCAAAGGGAAAAACCCAGCAGACTAGAAACATGGGTCACAGTCAGAGAAAGAAGAAATTGTGCCCCTGTGTGTGTGTGTGTATATGTATGTTTGTGTGTGTGTGTGCATGCATGTGTGTGTGCATGCATGTTTTAAGCTGAAGTCATCTGCAAAAGACCACTTCACAAACCTTGACATTCGTAATCTGATTCCTTCTACATTCAGTTTATTTTTTTTTCCTGTAGCTTCTGACATTTGGCACACTGAACCCATAGCTGATCTCTTCTTGTCGCCATAGGTCTCTTGCCTTCCAATCTTGATGCACATACTCTTACTGGATTCTCTTTCTCAGTTTGGCTTCTAAACCAATCCATAATGTTGAACTCCTTGCTTTTATTTGCAGTCAGTAAAATGGGTCTGTACCAAAAATGAAGTGATCTTTGGGCTCCTAAGTCTAGTAAAACATGCTGTAAGAACCATTTTACATTTATTTCTTATGCCATTCTTTTAATTCCTTCATTTGACCCTACCTACCATCTTCTCAATCTATCATCCTATATCTTTCCACTTCTTCATAGCTAAACTCCCAGGAAAAAAGCTATCCACGCCTGTTGCCTCCATCTTGCAATTCAGCTTCTGACCCTATCATTCATCTGAAACATCTTTGTCTGAAATCTCACCGCCTAACTATGGATTAGAGCCTGAAGCTCTGTACTGACTTCTTTTCTTGTCTATCTGTCCTCCCTCTCTCTCTCTCTCTCTCTCTCTCTCTCTCTCTCTCTCTCT
>NW_020954581.1:557712-564166 GCF_900497805.2 Vombatus ursinus
CTCTCTCTCTCTCTCTCTCTCTCTCCCTCCCTCTCTCTCCCTCTCTTTCTCTCTCTCGCTCTCCCTCTCTTTCTCTCTCTCCCTCTCTCTCCCTCTCTCTCTCCCTCTCTTTCTCTCTCTCTCTCTCTCCCCCTTTCTCTCCTCTCTCCCTTTCTCTCCCTCTCTTCATTTGTCTCCCTCTCCCTCCTTTTCTCCCCCTTTTCTCCCCCCTTTCGTATTTATATAAATCACTTTAAGGTTTACAATGCTCTCCTCACAAAAACCATGTGAGGCAATAAAAAAGCACATATCAAGTACTTACAATGTGCCAGGTAGGATGCTAAATAACGTATAAGGTAACATATAAAGAATATTATCCCCATTTCACAGACAAGAAAGGCATTGTGGCATCTTTGATAGAAAGCCTGTATTAGAGCCAGCAATCCAAATGCTATGTGAACCTGGGCATGACACTTAATCACCCACTGCCCAAGCAATTCATTAAGCCTATAAATTATCTCCTCCATTAGATTGTGAGCTCCTTAAGGCCGGAGATTGTCTTTTGCTTCTTTGTGCATCAGTAGCACTTAGCACAGTACCTGCCATATAGTAGGCACTTAATAAATGTT
Source organism: Vombatus ursinus (assembly GCF_900497805.2). NCBI lineage: Eukaryota > Metazoa > Chordata > Mammalia > Diprotodontia > Vombatidae > Vombatus > Vombatus ursinus. The sequence continues at coordinate 558,321 of NW_020954581.1, forward strand.
TATTGACTATTGACTGAAATTGTCATTGTGTGTCAATGAAAAGAATTCCTAATACCAGGAGTTTTTTACATTTATGAAATCACAAGTCCAGGGTTTTTTTAAATGCAAATAAAGAAATGGAAACCCAGATAATGTTAATAAATAATGTTAATAAAAAAATATTTTTAAATAATAAAATAATTTGTCCAGAGATAATAACTGCTCATGTTGGCACTAGAATGTAAATTGCAGTCTCCTGGATCCAAGGTTAGGATTCATTTTGAAACACCACACTGCCCATATTTGTAACAGTGATTTCTATCGGATAGTAAAGTTAACATGATAGAGTTATTAAAATTGAATCTATAACAACCATTGAAGCTAATTTTCATCTTCACCAACATTCTCTTCTCAAAAGGATGTGGTGTAATGTACAAAAGATACTTTAATTATGTTTCATTGACTTTGGAGGCTTTGAGAGTGAGGTGGAATCTGGACAAAAACTCCCTCAAGGTGCTCAGCAAATCTCAATGGGTCATGAATGAGTTGTTTCTACACAGTCATAAGGATTCTATCTTCTTTTTCTATAGTTGCTTAGTTGTTTCTTGTCATTTCTAATTCTCCATGACCCTCTTTTAAGGTTTCTTGACGAAGATACTGGAATGGTTTACCATTTCTTTCTCCAGTTCATTTTTACAGATGAGGAAACTTGGACAAACAGGGTTAAGTGACTTGCCCAGGGTCACACAGCTAGTAAGTGTCTGAGGCTGAATTTGAACTCATCTCCCTAACTCCAGGTTGGGTATTCTATCCACTGTGCCACACAGCTACCCTACAAGGAGGCAACATAATATTGGAGAAAAAGCACTGGCTAGGAGGTTAGGACACCTAACTTCTAGCAAGTCCTAACTCTTTCACTCACCATGTGACTTTGGACACATGGACACTATGTAACCTTGTTCATAGCAATTCTCTGGCCTCAATTTTTTCATCTGTGAAATTAAGGGATTGGCTTAGTGCCAGGATTAGCAAATTGAGCTAAAACTGGCCCACTACCTGTTTTTGTAACAGTCCTACAAGCTAAGAATGGTTATTACATTTTTAAAAACAACTTTTAAAATATAAACTTAAATACATAATTGTCTTTTAAAATGTAAAAGCCATTCTGAGGTCAAAGGGCCATATAAAAATAAGTGGCGGGGTGGATTTGCGCATGGGTCACAGTTTGCTACAAAGTCTCCAAGAACTATTCAAAAGACTAGTAAAAATCTATCAGCCCACAAACCAAAGTGGTTCTTCCACTTCTTGCTAAGTGTAGACTTGGCTCTAGAAGAAAATCATGAGTGGAAAATGTAATCTAGCTTGACACCCTAGATAACTGGTAGGTTGTGAGCTTGGGAGATTCAGCAGAGATGGGAAAGGGAGAAAGGAAGAAGCATTTATATGGCACTGTATTAGCAGTAGCATCCACAGAGTATAGAAGGTTTCTCCACATGATACCGGTCTGTGTTACTCCTCTTTAAACCAGTAGGGATAGGAATGGGGATTAGATCTGTGATTTATTAGAATATTAGAATTATTATTAATAGAATATTAGAATCATATTAGATATTAGAATTCTCCAAAGAGGAAGCCCCCTCTACCAACATAGGTCAGCATCTTCTCCACATTTTATGGTCTTTATAGAGTTGCCTAGGACACTAAAGTTAAAATGACTTGCCAGGCATTACACAACCAATATATGGCAGGGGAAGGACTTGAACCCAAGTTTTTTTAGGTTCTGAGACCTGCTTTCTAAGTGCAAAGTCAAGCTACCTTTCTTCACACCCAATTCTAAAAATAAAAATGAACAAGTACCATTCAGTTATACCTCTGACCTTGGAATAAATCATTATCTAATTTGTAGACAGTATATACAATAGTACATATTAGCTACTATAGTATAGTAGATACTATATAATTATTATTATTATTATACATGTTGATTCGATTTCAGAGAAGTGCCATGTGGTACCTGTCAAATTCAGCAGTTGCAACTAAATATATATATATATATATATGTATGTCCATTAAAGACATTTATTAAGTATGTTTATATATTCAACAATACTACTCAAAACAAGTTTTTTTTAAAAAAACTAAAATTTCTGCCCTTCCAGGACATAGAATGGCTCTAAAATTGGGGGGGCGGGGCAGATTTCAGTTGGCCACCCAGTCACAAAATAGGCACAATTACCCATTTGGAGGGAAATTCCAGCAACTGTAGGAAAGACAGAGTTTCTTTCCACAATAAATCCATAGGCTCAGTGAAATAGAACCTGTGATTCCAGATGCTTTTTCAGTGAACCATGTACATCTCACCAAAGCACCATTTGTTGTAACTACAAAATTGCACATAGTTAAGACACCCAATAATCTTTTCTTCCTCTTCCTAATTAATAATGCTTTAATGATTAGTTTCTTGTTTTAATTTTTATTTTATTTTTAATTTATGGAATAAAACAAGCATTTCCATAACATATTTTTTAAAAAAAAAAAGGTGTAACTAACATGTAACTAAAATTTGTTATTTTCAACTTGCTATTCCTTTTAAATATATAATGAAGTTATATATTTTTTCCTTTTTTTCTTCCCTTCCTCTCCACCCTAGAAATGGTTACCATTAGACATAAAAATGATGCATCTGTTTGTAATAGCATAAATATGTATGCATGTAGACATAAATATGTATGCATCATTCTCTATATACTTCTATTTATCAATTCTTTCTTTGGATGCAAATAGCATCTTCTCTCATATGTCCCTGGTACTTAATTTTGGTATTTATAACAGGCAAAATGACTTTGTCACTCAAAGTTACTCTTAAAACAATATTGCTGTTACTATGTAAGATTCTCTTGATTCTGCCCATTTCACTCTATTATTTTGTGCAAGTCTATCCATGTTTTTCTAAGATCATCGAGCTCATCATTTCTTATAGCACAGTAGTATTCTATCATGATTATATGCCACAACTTGTTCAGCCATACCCCAATTTCTGAAAGAAACTAGTAATTGCAACCAGTGATGTTGTTAACCTCCCAAAGTCAGTATGGAGAAAAGAAAGAATGGGTACAAATGAGTCTGTGAGGCTGATTACCTCATGTCTGAATGGGGGAAAGTAGACAGCATCAGGAGGTAGTTGAGAATAGTTGTGGGTTTCAGAGGATATTCTCAATTCTGTATCACTATCATCACTGGTTCCTGGATCCTAAGACCTTTTATATTAATTCATTTACTTATTAATTCATTGTTTCAATAAATATATGTTAAGCTCCTACTATGTACAAGGGAGGCATTGTCCAAAAATAATAAAAAATAAATAAATAAATAAATAAATAAATCTGTTATCCTGTGCAAAAATAACTATGATACAACAAAGAATGTCATGAACCTAAAACAGGTACAAAGTACTCTAGGAGTTCTGAGAAGGGGAAAAACTCCTCCTGGGAGGGAGAATCAGAGATATTTGGAGGAAATTCTTCTATCAGCGCGGTAACTATGATTAATGCTAATAATGCAAATAGAAGATTGAGAGAGATTAGTCTGATCTTTTTAAGCTCATAGGTTCTTGGGTGCCTCTGCCTTAGAGGGTTTGTGAGGGCATGTGTTAGGCATGATTTTATGGAACCAGAGGACTGTAAGAAACAATCATGTGTTCACTAATATCCAAACATTTTTAATGGTAAGAAATTGGAGGTAGCTGAAGAGTGAAAGGGCGACAGTGAGAGACAAAGAAGAGAGACTGGAAATAAAAGAGATTGGGGAAGGGAAGGAGGGAGCAAAATCATTATCTTTTGAAACAATTTCAAACAACGTTTTCTCTACAAATTTGCTTTTACTTTTTCAGGGCTTACCAGGAGCCCCCGGAAGCATAGGAGACAAGGGACCTCCTGGAGAACCAGTAAGTTCATCTGCAAAGTTTGCCAATAATGGACGGCCTTCAAATTTCATGTACCATGAGCCCCACTCTGCTATGGCTGAGTATAATTAAAAGTAGCCTTTATCATTGATGGTACAGGCTAATAATATTATGCAAATGTTTTATTATGAATGCAGATTTTAGCGCTTTTCTTATTGCTTTTAATACAACAAAATTTGGCGCTGTTATTCTGAGACTACTTATGGTGGATATGCTAGCGCTGAAGCAAAGAAAAGTCTGTTGTATTAAATCTCAAAAATTCTTGCTTTGAATGGCTTGCTGTTATTATTACACACACACACACACACACACACACACACACACTTTTATATGGTCAAATCTATAGCAGAAGACAACACAGTGAAGTCATACCCTACAAATGACGGGCCCAAAGGTGCAAACATGACAAAAATGCAATTATGTCAACACAAAGAATTACATCATGATTTCATATATGTGAGAGAGTTTCCATGGAAAAACTGATTGTGAAAGGGAAAGACATTGTCAAGCCCACTCTCTTACATTTGGTCTTTATTGCCCATGAAATCACTCTTCTGGTGAGTCATGTCAAATATAATTGACTGTAATGTATTTCTAAGGCTTATGATACAATGTGATCTTTCAAGCCTTGGGCTGATCTTATCCATCAGTTGACACAAAGGTTTGTAGGTGGCCTTTGTATAATTCATTCAATGAGTGACAGTGTGTGGAAAATTCCAGCAGTCAAATAGCTATTCTTACTGAACTCTGAGGTTATTTCCTCCTATACACATTTATTATAGGTGCACCATCTGTACAAGCCTCACAAACAATAAATCCAGATTTAGCTCTTTAAATAAAATACTTCTTTCCCACTAAGAAGAAACTTTACACACACACACACAGAGAGAGAGAGAGAGAGAAATAGAGAGAACAAAACAAAGGACACTATTCAATTTCTCTGTCCATTTACTATGATTGGTTTTTCACCTTTTGGACCTCTAGTACAGTTCTATTTCCTCACTGGGAGCCGCCTCTAGTCCTCCCAATGTGTATTGGGCCACTGGACCCAGATGGCTCCAGGGAAGAAAGTGAGGCGGGTGATTTTGCGCAGCCCTCCCTCACTTAAATCCAATTCACTTGCATGTCATGGTATCACCTCCCTGATGTCATAGTCCTCTTCAAGAATGAAGGACAAACAACAACATTTCCTTATCAATTCTATTTGAATCAAAATAACGCAGCTTTCTCACAATAACCTAGGAAATTTACTTCCACTTAACAAAGATTTTTTAAGCACCCAACTTGTTCAAGGCACTGACGATACAGAGATAATAACCCAACCCCTGCCTTCGAGAAGCTTATATTCTTCTGAGGAGACATGTGTGCAGATAAATATAATATAAGGTGGGGAATGAAGGGAGCAAAAGATAGAGCCAGGAAAAAAAAAAAAACGTGCTCTGGGCATATATGAGGAGGGTGGGGAACTTTTCATCTAGAGGAAAAGCAACCTTCAGTATAAATTTCCCCATCTATAAAATGAGCGGGTTATAGTAGGCAACCCTACTTTAAGATTCCTATCAGCTCTGACTCTGAGTGCCTATAGCAATACCATCGGTATCATTGCTGGCATTTACATAGCACTTTGAGGTTTACAAAGTGCTTTAGACGTGTTATTTCATTTTGTCCCCCCAACAACTATGGGAAGTAGGTGCTATTATTACCCCCCCTTTTACAGTTGAGGAAACTAAGGCCAACAGAGGTTAATTGATTTGTCCAGCTAATAAATGTCTGAGGCTGCATTTGAAGTCAGGTCTTCCTGATCCCAAGCCCAGTCCTCTATCTACTACTGTTCCACTAGACTATTAAAATAGTCTTAGTTTAATTTAAATTTTAAAATTAAATTTAATTTAAATTTTAAAATTAA
>NW_020954581.1:564176-649928 GCF_900497805.2 Vombatus ursinus
AAATTAAATTTAATTTAAATTTTAAAATTAAATTTAATTTAAATTTTTAATTAAAAAATCAAATTAAACTTAAGTTTAAAAAAATGTATCACTGGAACTAAGGCAACTAGGGAGGCAGGTTCTGATTCTTTGAACGAGGAAATATTTGTTACTTTATAAAGTTCTAAGTTTTCGAATGGCCCGACAGCATCTCATGATACAAAGCCCATGTTAGAGCCTGGGAATCCAAAAGTGACCATTCAAGTTTTAAAGTCAGGTGCCCAGTTAGCAAACCATTGCTTGGCAGATAATGGGCATGGGATCACACATTTTGATTTCCAGTTCTAATTGTGGAAATTTGGAGAGCGCTGCCAAACTGGGAGAGAGCCTGAGCTTTCTGGGAAGCACATGAAGAAATGTTTAATTATGGAAGCATGCTTATATTAAAACATTAAGAGTCATGCCAAATCTGCAGCAGAAACCTGAAAGAACTACTTTTTTTCTGAGAAGAGTCCAAATTGAGATCACCAAGAGCATCCAGGGGTATCCTTGGCTTAGGTAGCTGGCCCTATGTAGATGTAAGGATGGTGATTGTTGCAGGATCATCCTCATACCCCCAGCTTCCCTAAAAAGAAGGTGTGTACAAGCATGTTTCTGGAATGGTCTTTGCCAAACAAGCTGGGGAAATTCCCATGAGGCAACATTTCCTGGGGCAACAGGCTACTGTTGGGGCTTCTCTCACTCCAGCAAAGTGCAAACAGGATAAGTAGCCCTGCAGATCCCTGGGGAAGTACCTAGCATGCTGTGGTTTCTAAATATGGATTCATTCATCTATAAAAATTCCATTAAAATGCTTGAGCACATAGCTCCCCCCACATCGACAAATAGATCCATTGATGTGGGCAATTTTAATGTTGCTACAATAAGCTAATTATTCACATTGTCCATTCACTTCAAAGAATACTGCTTAGTTGTACAGTCTTCGTTTGCCAGAACAGCCCCGGTATGCATTTCATTACATCTTAGTGTGATTATACAATATAAATATTACTAAATCCATAAAATGAGCGCAGAGAAATTATTCAACTTGTTTCTATACCAGACAAGACTGTTCACCAAACAGAACATAACTAATCGAACATAGCTTGTTTTTTTTTTCCTTAGAAGACCATATTTGGATCTTTCTAAAATTCATGCTAATGGCATATTAACCATTAGTGAAAAGGAATATGTCTTTGAATTATGAAAGAATTTACATCTCATTGGTCTTAAAAAAATACTATGAAAGAATAAAGATAATAAATAATGGCTGATATCTACATAAAACTTTGAGGTTTACAAAGTGCTATTAATACATTACTTCATTTGATCCCCTAAACAACTCGGAGTGTAGTTACTATAGTACATGTATTATTATCCCCATTTTACAGATGCAGAAACTGTGGCCCAAATAGGTTACATAGACAGCTAAGTGTCAGAAGTGGGATTTAATGTCTAGTCATCCTGACTTCTAGTACTATTCCAATGGATAGGATAACATTACTGATGAATGCCATGGTTTAGCATATGGTATATGCCATAGTTAATATTCTGTATTTATTGAAGCTATTTTAACATCTGATAATCAAGGTTTTTACATTTTTTTAAATGTAGGGGGCACGGGGACAACAAGGTGATGCTGGTCCTATTGGAGAAATGGGACCTGAAGTAAGTTTCACTTATTTTTCTTAATTATTAAAAAATAAATATAATGAACATGTGGCATACAACCTACAATCCAGACATTGGATATTTTTAAAATAATAATCATTTTTAAAATGTTTCATTTATATAAGGGGAGAATTTAAATTTATAAATCTTCACCTAGAAAAAAAAAAAACAAGGACAGCTTCATTCGATGATGCTAACTTTCTACTTCTAAACACCTCTTGAGAGGGATTGTAGTATGGTGGATAGAGAATGGGTCTTGGAGTCAGGGAACAGCCTTTGATCCATACTGACTGTGTGCCCCTGGGCATATCACTTCATGTCTCATGAAGTGCCCCCAGGAAGCTCTTTAAGACTACAAATTATATAACAATAACCAATGTGCATCAATAGAGTGAGTTTCCTCTGCATCAGTGAAATCACGAGTATGGACCCCCAAAAGTTCCTCTTATGGCAAGTAATGGAACAGAAAGTTAATGATGTACTCACTTCACAGATTGAGAGTTGACTTCACTCAATGTCTCCCTTCTAAGTTTTCTATATCCTTTAAAGGGGCGTAATGGCAGGTTGAAAAATAAGCCAGATTGATAAAAAAAAAAAAATAAGCCATACTTGTTCCAAGACTAGGGAAGGGTAGAAAGGGAATAAGCATTCATATAATACTTATTATGTGCCAAGGACTGTGCACTAAGCACTTTTATAAATATTATCTCATATGATCTTCATGACAACCCTGAGAGACTGCATTTTACATATGTGGAAACTGAGGCAAGCAGAGGTTAAATGACTTGCTCAGAGTCACACAGAATCAGAGGCTGGATTAGAACTCAGATCTTCCTGATTCCAGGCTCAGGTCTCTATCCACTTTACCGCCAGTTGCCTCTACAAAATAAAATCACTTTACTGTGGTTTTTACACTTTTTCTTGAGAACAATAAATCGCCAAAAGTTTTGCTTCAAGAGATTACTTGGAGATGACCCTAAGTGCAAATTTGGTCAGATCCTTATCAAGCTAGGAAGTCTTTGAGTATGGCCCAATGCTAGACTTTGTGGATATCTGTCATCTTTAAACTACCCTAGTTCAATGCAGAGAGGCTTATCATCAAGTTAGCCACAGACCAATCAATCTTTTGACTACAACAACTCTTGAAAGCTATTTTATAAGGTGGAGAAGAGATAGATAGGATCTACATTGATTTCTGGAGTTCCTCTTGAAAGAGCAGAGTCTTAAATATGTCTATTTAAGGATAAGTATAAATGCTTATGCTAGACAAAAAGAAAGTGCTTGATTCTCTAAAGAAATTCTATAGCAAAAGGACATGAAATTTTTATTGACCTTTATTTAACCAAAAGTCATGAAATTGTCCATAGGATGTGCCATTCTAGCAGTGCCTAAAGGTTTCTGGGGCATTACTTTTGGGTATATATGCTCAATCAGAGGCACCTCAGAGAGGAGGGAAATATTTTCATCCTGCCTCTCAAGGCACTCTGAAGACACTGCCTCTCATAACTTCTCTCCTGTATTATTTACAGAAGCTAATGTTATACATGAGCATTTTTTAATCTTTTAGCTCATAGGCACATATTCTCTTAGTCAATGGATTATGGTGGTTATTGAAGAGAAGTTAATATTTATTTTTGCAAATAATATGTCAAAATGTCTTCTTTTAGGGACCTCCAGGCATTGAGGGAGAGCCCGGTCTACAAGGAGAGACAGGTGCAAAGGTAACTTTCATCCATCAAGGGCTTCTACCATCCATTGATTTCCAAAGAATTGCTACATCTGGCTAATATTTAACCAGAAATCTCAAGAAAAGGGGAGGAAGGAGGACAGCCCACAGAAGAGGCAAATTGCTTCAGAATTCTACCTCTCTCCATAATGACATGCTCACCACGACAAGGGAATGTGTTTGTTTCAATGATTCAGTATTTTACCATTTTTATTCCACATTTCAGGGAGACCCTGGCCCAGCAGGCAGCATTGGAGCATCTGGAGAACCAGGATTAAGAGTGAGTGTATAATAAAAATCCATTTGATGCGCTAGATTGTCTGTTCTAAAGATGTAAAAGTTGCCAGCGTGTCCATTTCAATCAAAAAACATGATAAATCTCTCTGATTCATTGTGGAATAATGCTGGCTGTATTTCATAATTTCTAAAAGGATGCTATACATTGCTAATGCTATCCAGCTATAATTTATCCACTTTTAGAATTTTAGACATGCATTTAGAGCTCTATTGACCAATTTATGTAATCTCTGGGATTTTTCCTAATACTAGAGGAAAAGAAGTGACTCACATATACCAACAAAATTACTTCTATTTATTCATCTGTAAAATTAGGGAGTTTAGGGGCAACTAGGTGGTGCAGTGGATAGAGCACCGGCCCTGGATTCAGGAGGACCTGAGTTCAAATCCGGCCTCAGACATATAACACTTACTAGCTGTGTGACCCTGGGCAAATCACTTAACCCCATTGCCTAGACAAATAAATGAATGAATGAATGAATGAATGAATGAATGCATGAATGAATGAATAAAATTAGGGAGTTGGACTACTAAACAGTTACAAAGGCTCATTTCAGCTCTAAAAATCTATGATACCGTGATTCTATATTGTTGAGTTAAATTACTGACCAGTCCAATTACAAAATTATAACAATATAAAGTTGGTAAGAACAAAGAATGAGCTTAGAGGCGGCGCATTGGATAGAACACTTGGCCTGGAGTCAAAAAGACCTAAAATCAAATCCAGAGTCAGAAACTTCCTAGCTGTGTGACCTTAGGCAAGTAACTTAATCACTATCTGACTCAGTTTCCTCAACTGTAAAATGGGGATAATAATAGTACTTACCCCTCAGAGTTTCTGTGAGGATCCAATTAGGTAATATTAGTAAAGTGTTTAGCACAATGCCTGGCATATAGTAGGTGCTTAATAAACATTGTTTCCTTCCTTTCTTGTTCATCAGAGGCTTAATTAACTAACGAATGCACTAGAAAACCTTAGACACTGCTAGAAATGGTACATCCTATGGACAATTTCATCATTTCATAGCGCTTAGTTATAGTACTTTAAAAGGAGTTCATTTTAATCCTCTATTCCTTACCCAAAATATCTTTTATGCTCAACATTAAAACATCAGCAGTAATGGGAATCCAACTTGTTATTTCATTTTTGAGATCAGATAGGCTAAATTTAGACTAACTTACTAAACTATTAATATTAATTCCCTATTAAAGATATATCTCCTAGAACACTACTTTCCAAAAAACACATTCCTTTTCTCACATGTCAGAACTGTTCAATACAAAGTAGATCCTTTTCAGGTCACTGTGAACTCAATTTGTATTAATGTTATCATCCTACTGTAACAAAGCCTCCTATAGAGATCTGTCTAAAGAAGATTCTAGAGTTACTATTTCCAGACTACACAATAATACGTAAGGGTAATGAGCTCCTTGAAGGTAGGTATTGTTCCATTTTTGTCTCAGTATTTCCAGTACCTGGCATAGTACGTGGTTCATAGTAGGTGCCCAATAAATGCTTCTTGGTTGATTTCCATTTTGCATTTTTGACCAATGTCTCATTTTCATTTTATCTATTTAGCAGGAAAACAATGTTAAGGCAGATTCAATCTGGCTCATTTTTTAAGTTTGATTTTATTTTCTCTTTCCTTGCCTCTTCCCTTCCCCTTACCTTTCTCTTTTTACTCTGTTCCTTTTTTATTTCATTTTTGAGCCCAGGAAGAAAATATTGATAAGTTTGAATTCACCTTTGATTGGCTCAGGAAAGAGGAGGAAAGATCCACCTGTATTTTTTTATATGTAACTTGGAGTCAGGATAAGTTGGGTTTAAGTCCCTTTTCAGACCCTTGCTAGCTCTGTGACTCTGGAAAAAGTCACAGGACTTCTCTGTACCTCAGTTTCTTCATATGTAAAATGAGGGATTTGATGGTCACTAGGATCCCTTACAGCTCCAAGTTTATAATACCATGATCCTATGATCTCTGTCTAGGATGTCTTATGATATACATTTCTGTGAGTTCTATAGAGAAATCTCTGTCTTAAAGAGCGAATTTTGCGTTTAAATTTTCATCTATATTCTGGTTATTCAAGTCATGGAGTATAGAAACATTCACAATGTAACATATTGAACCATTTGATAATAATATTAACAACCACAATAACAATAACAATTATGTAGTGTTTACTGTGTTTCAAGCACTGCTCTAAACACTTTACAAATATTATCTCCTTGAAGATGACAGCAGAATAAATATAATTTTATGATGCGAGCCTGTGAACAGTTGTCTGAGGACCAGGGTTACAAAATGAACATTGCATGACCTTTAATTGACTAAAGTTTGTTATCTTACTAGGATTTAACTGTGTTTTAGACTACATCAGCCATGGGAAACAAATTAAACTATTATTATCATAATGTCAGTTTGCTATGGAAATGAAGGAAAAAAGGGGGATAAAAAGTTTCATACTACCAAAAAATTATTTTATAGAGTTAGAAAAAATAATAACGAGATTCATTTGGAAGAACAAAAGGTCCAGAATATCAAGAGAACTAATGAAAAGAAATGCAGGGAAAGGTGGCCTAGCCATTCCAGATCTTAAATTGTATTATAAAGCAGCAATCATCAAAACTGCTTGGTACTGGCTAAGAAATAGAGTGGTGGATCAATGGAATAGGTTAAATATGCAAGACACAGTAGTCAATGACTATAGTGATCTATTATTTCATAAACCCAAAGACCCCAACTTCCGGGATAAAAACTCACTCTTTGAAAAAAAACTGCTGGGAAAACTGGAAAAGAGTATGGCAGAAACTAAGCATAGACCAAAATCTCACACCATATGCCAAAATAAAGTCAAAATGGGTTCATGATTTAGATATAAAGGCTGATACTATAAGCAAACTGGGAGAGCAAGGAATAGTTTACCTGTCAGATCTATGGAGAACAGAAGAATTCATGACCAAACAGGAGATAGAGAACATCATGAAAAGCAAAATAGATACTTTTGATTTCATTAAATTGAAAAGTTTTTGCACAAACAAAGCCAATGCAAGTAAGATTAGAAAGAAGGTAGAAAATTGGGAAAGAATTTTTACAACCACTCTCTCTGATAAGGGCCTCATTTCTAAAATATGTAGAGAATGAAATCAAATTTATAAGAATACAAGCCATTCCCCAATTGATAAATGGTCAAAGGATATGAACAGACAGTTCTCAGATGAAGAAATTAAAGCCATCTATAGTCATATGAAAAAATGCTCTAAATCACTATTGATTAGAGAAATGCAAATCAAAACAACTCTGAGGTACCACATCACACCTATCAGAATGGCCAACATGACAAAACAGGAAAATGATAAATGTTGGAGAAGATGTGGGAAAATTGGAACACTAATGCATTGTTGGTGGAGTTGTGAAATGATCCAACCATTTTGGAGAGCAATATGGAACTACTCCCAAAGGGCTTATAAAAATGTGCATACCCTTTGACCCAGCAATAGCACTTCTAGGGCTATATCCCAAAAAGATCACACAAGTGGGAAAAGGACCTACATGTACAAAAATATTCATAGCAGCTCTTTTTGTGGTGGCAAAGAATTGGAAATTGTGAGGATGACCATCGATTGGGGAATGGCTGAGCAAGTTGTGGTATATGAATGTGATGGAATACTATTGTGCTATAAGAAATGATGAACAGGCTGACTTCAGAAAAACCTGGAAAGACTTATATGGTCTGATGCTGAGTGAAGCGAGCAGAACCAAGAGAACATTGTACACAATAACAGCCACGTTGTGTGATGACTAATATTGATAAACTTAACCCTTCTTGGCAATACAAGGATCTAAGACATCTCCAGAGGCCTTGTGATGGAAAATGCTATTCACATCCAAAGAAAGAACTATGGAAGTCAAATTGCTATTTTTTTTCTCTTCTGTTGAGTTTTGTTTCCTCTTTCTGATGGTTCCTCCTATTGGTTTCAATTCTTACTTACAACATCACTAATGTGAAAATATGTTTAACATGAATGTAAATATATAGGCTATATCAGATTGTGCACCATCTTGGGGAGGGTGGTGGGGAGGAACGGGGAGAAAAATTTTAAACTCAAAAGCATATGGAAGTGATTATTGATAAATCAAAATAAATTAATAAAAAAAGTTTCATAATTCTTTCTTCAACTATCTGGGATGTCCAAAGGCAATTTTTTTTTAATTAAAATACCTTCCTTATCAGTATTAGTAAGGAACTTTTTTTTAATGTTTCTGTTTCTCCCACACAAATTAGGGTGAACCAGGAACTCCTGGAGAAGACGGTCTTCAAGGAAAAGATGGAGCAAAGGTGATAACAATATTTCTGGTGTAGTTAAAATTTAAAATATTATTTCTTTTCATCATGTGCCCTGAATAAAGGAATATGCTATACAATAAATAATGCAATGCAATGTAACACAGTTATTTCTCTTGGCCACTCTCTTTGTTTTTATTTTTATGTTTCAGGGTCACATAGGAGACAAGGGACCTCCTGGAGAGCCTGGGGAACAAGGAGAGGCAGGTTTACCAGGAATTACAGGACCTTCAGGTGGACCAGGAACACTTGGCCCTCCAGTGAGTACTGCCTAACTTTCTTCTCCAAATACTCAATAAGCTTATGCCCCCCTTTAATGTCTAGCAAACAGGTGGAGTCAATGAATTGAAACTAGGGAGAGAGATTATGGCACTGCTTTTAGTCCTTTTGGGCAATATAATTGATAATAATTATAAATCATGATAGCATTTATTGTTGTTATTCAGTCATTTCAGTGGTGTCTGACTCTTCATGACCCCATGTGGGGTTTTCTTGGCAAAGATACTGGAGTGGTTTGCCATTTCTTTCCAGCCCATTTTATAGATGAGGAAACCAAGGTAAACAAGTTGAAGTGACTTGCCCAGGGTCACAAAACTAGTAAGTGTTTAAAGCCTCATTTGAACTCAGGCCCGGAGCTCTATCCGTTGCCCCACCTATGTAAACTTATTAAAGTAAGAAATTCAGAATATGAGAAATTCAGGGGAAAAATATCAGAAGACTTAAATAACTGATGAAGGAGCAAACAGAATGAGAAAAATATACACATTCTGAATCCACATGCCTGCCATACAGAACACATCCCTGCGTTTGTCCATGAGGGTTTTTTGTTTTTTTTTTTGAGAGATTTTATAAAATACTTAGCTGAAATGCAGGTATGTTATACCCTGCCAGACTAGTAACTTTTTCCCAAGGCTTCTACAATTTCTACATCTACAGGCTCCTCCTTATTAGCCAGAATCAGTTCTATTCCTTGTTCCACCTTTTATAGAATGAGAATATCAGTAAGGCGAAGCAATTTGTTCTGCCTTTAACAGAGAAAGACAGCAAATGTCAAGGGAGTTGAAGTCCCCAGATGGCAGCTATAGCCTACCTCTGTGCCAAGTTTGTTGTGCCTATATATTTCTTCCTTCTGTTTAGGTAGTCTTTAAGTTATTCCCACCCCAGTATTATGTCTATTTCATCTTCTATTGATTCTCACCCAGATACTCTCTGCCATACTTCTCCCCCCTTCCCAGCTTATAGATTTTCCCATATGAGTAAATTGGGTTAATATTCAATGTTCCTCTACTACCTCTCTGATCTATCCCTTTGGAATAGGTATATATACCCCTCTATTACCACATTCCTATCATTGAACACATCTCAGTCATGTAATGCAAAAAATCTTTATAGCTACAGTTATATCAATCTTATCGCATTAACATTTCTATTTCACTTTTTAAAATGAAGCTTTTTTAATCTTCCACTAAAGTGACAATACCACTTGAGTAGTAGTCTAGACCCTGGATAAGATAAGAAACACTCTGTGAACTTCAATTAAGCCATTAATACTGAGGCCAAGAATAATTAAAGCACTGGCTGCTGTATTCTCCTGTGGGGGATAAACTGGAGACAGAAGATGGGAAGAAAGTCTCTGTACTTCTCTGTGGACTCACATGTTTTCCCATCCATGTATGAATGCTGCATTTCTTCATCTGTAAAATGAGTGGGTTAGATGGGATTCCTCTGGCAGTACCTCCCAGCTCTAAAATAGTATACACGGTTTTATGAATCTGAACATCTGTCCATTGACCCAGACATGATCTGTTGTACCTTCTCTTCCTCGTCCCACTTGTTAAGTGTGGGGATTCCCCAAGGTCCCTCTCTCATCTCCTCCCACAGTTTCAACCATTCCTCCTACAAAGATGATCACTAGGTCTACATCTTCTGCTGACTTCTCACCTTTACTCCAGTACCACCCCTCCTCCTGCCCACTAGACCTTTCCACTTATTCCCATATCAAGTTTAGTGTGTCTAAAAGCAACTCCATTGTTTTGCCCCTCCTAAAAAAAAATTATTTTCCTGTTCTAACTCCTTAGTCACCAAAAGTAAAGCTTCTTTTTGAACATTTTACTCCATCTTGTTCTTTGCTACCCCCTCCTTAGATAATCAGTTACCAATTTAATTAGTGCCTACAATAAACAATTCCAAGGACCAAACAACAAATTTTGCAAGCGACCAGGAAAAAGTTCTTCAAATACAAAGAAAAGGAAATTTGAATAACCCAAGACTAGGTGGTGTAGTGGATAGAGTGGCTGGGCCTGGAGCCCGGAAGATGCCTCTTCTTGAATTCAAATCCAGCCTCAGACATTAGCTGTGTGACCCTGGGCAAGTCATTTAACCCTATTTGCTTCAGCTTCCTCATCTGTAAATGATCTGGAGAAGGAAATGGCAAACCACTCCAGTATCTTTGCCAAGAAAGTCCCAAAAGGGATCACAGAGAGTCGGATGTAACTGAAAACAACTGAACAACAACATTCTGCATCCACTGGAAACCACAGAAAGGAATGAAATAATATATTCTGAAAAGCCAAGGAGCTCGAGACACCACCCAAAATGACATACCCTGCAAACATGAGCCTAATCATGAATGAAAAAAGGAAGACATTCAATAAGAAGAGACATTCGAAGCGGCAGGAATGAGCAAATTATTTAACTTGCAAACACTAAAAACAAAAACATAAAGAAAAGCAAACAAGTACAACTACCAAGGAAATAACTAGTAACAACATAAATTGCCCCATGTCTACAGGCTATTAAAAGAAAAAAAAACCTAGAAAAAGAAATACACCCATTGGGTTTAAAAAAGAAGAAACAACAGCCATTAAGAGATGTCTTTCTAAAAGCACACAAGTGAATCAAGATGAAAGTAGAACTTAAAGCAACAGGAGAAATAATGGTGGAAAAGAAGACCTGAAATGACATGGGCTATGCCTGCCCTTCAGGTGAATCATGTATTTTCTGTGTTTGAATTGCACTATGGGAAGATGCTTAAAAGAGAAGAAAAGTGCAGGATAGAGGTAAATTAGTGACGTACCCTGAGCCCACCATCAATAACAACGGATGACTAGCTTCTTTAATCTCTCAGCAAAAAGAGGAAGTATAGGGGAATGAGTGAGGTGGTAAAGGGGAGGGATTGAAACAAGGAAAATAAATGAGGATATCTTGACCCATTGAGATCTGGACTCATGGAGTCCCACTGAAGAACACTTCCACGGGTGGGAGATACAGTCTGATGTTAGGAAATTGAGACTCTTGCTAGGAGTTGGTGCAACAGAGACCACTTCCTCCAAAAGAGTTTTGTGCCTCTGTGGGCAATACCCTTCCACTGAAGGGAAATTGGACCTCCTAGGGAAAACCGGCACCCAAAAGAGTAAGAGGGAAGCCGGAGAGGACATTGTGTGACAAATGAGAAAAAAAAAATAGAGAGGGCAAAGAGTAGCATTGGACCCCATAATTTAGAATGTTGGTGTATTTCTACCACGGGGCAGTGCCTTCCTGGTGAAATAGTACTTATAAGAGTGATGCTTAATGTTTAAAAAAAAAAAGAAGTAAAGGTATAACATCTTTAAGGCAATAACAGATATTGGTTAGATGAGAGAACTCAAGCATGGTACTTTGGAAGCTTTGATTCTAAGTATATATGCTATGAATCAAAGAATAAAAGTTGAGAATAGACAGAAAAAAAGAATTCATAAAGAAAACAAAGTTAAGATGTCCTTCTTAGGGGAAAAAAGGGCATAAAAAGAAAAAAACTAACAGAAGAATTTGAAAGGGTGAAAAGGAGAGGGGATTTTGAATTAACCACTTAAATGAGACGGAAAAAAGAAGGGGAAGGAGGGGAAACTTAGATCACTACATAAAATCAAGAAAGAAAAAGAAATCAATAAATTAAGTAAAACTCTCAAATGAGGAAAAGGATTGACAAATAGGAAGAAGAAAGGTTGAGGTGAGGAAAGAAAGCTTGTTGACTTAGAGTAGATTAAGCAAAACCATGTATAGGGAGAAAGTACTAACTTAAAAGAAAAAAATTCTAATTCAGAAACAAAAAATAGTTACTAGAGACATAAACAGAGGAAAATATAAGCCTAACTCATCATTTAAATTGTAAATGTATTAAATAATCTAATAAAATGAGAGCAAAGTTATATATGAGAACAAAACCCCACAATCCATTCCTTACAAGAAAGCCACTTAAAAATCAAAGACACATATTCCATAAAAATGAGAGGCTGGGACTAATTTATTATGCATCAGGTAACTCCAAAAAACGGAAGTTGCAATGTGAGTTTTGGAGGTGTTCATGCAGAGACACTTCTTCGGTAAGTCGTAACAAAAGTTCTTTGGGGGCACGCATTGATCTAGATGGCTGCTGAGTTCCTTTACAATTCTAAGTTTTGTGATTTCATGATAAGATGGTATCTTTTTGGTATGAAAGGTGAGGGAGTCAAAAATGATTCTAAGATTACCAACTTGTGTGACTAGGAGACAGTAGTATCCTTAACAAAAGTAATAAAGTCAAAAAAAGGTCAAAGGTTTTTCTTTTTGGGGGGGGGTAGGAGAGAAGACAACAAGTTTTATTTTGTAAGTGTTGAGTTGAAGACATCAATTAGTTGCAAATATCCTATATCTAGGTTGGAAATGTTCAGTAGGCAGTTAGTATTGTATAATTGGTCTTCAGGATAAAGACCAGGGATGGAAATAGATGCCTTGAAGTCATCTGCATAGAAATAGAAGCTGATGAGCTCACCAAGAGAAAAGGCATATGAAAAGAAAAGGTTTACATAGGGAAAAGAAGTTAGCACAAGACAGAGCTGTGGAGTACACTTATGTGGGGAGCATGGAAGAAGACCCAGCAAAGGACACTGAGAAAGAGCCCCCAGATAAGTAGAACAGAGTAATGTCACAAATACCTAAAGAAGAAAGAGCTTCCAGGAAGAGGGGGTGATCACCAGTGTTGAATGTTTCAGAAAGCTCAAGAAAGATGAGGACTTTCTTCAGAGCCAAGTAAGCTTCATGGGACCACAGGAAAAGCACTAGCACAGTAAAACACAGTCTGATTGGCAGAATAGATGTTTCTTCAAAGAATCCCTGTGTGTCTGAGGGACACTTGATTGTTCAGTGGGCACCCTCAAACATGAGTAGGCCCTGCTTTGCCTTTGGCATGAGGCCCTATGCTGTACCTTTTTTCCTTGTGAACTCATTCCCCCTCCAGGCATTCACCCTCCCCAGTACCAGTATCTGGGCCTTTTGTGAAGATGAGTTCCAGCTTACTGCATAGCATAATATGAGAAGTTCTCTCATTGTAAAATATCTTCCCCTTTGGTTCTATTTGGCTCAGTCCCAACCAAAGTAACTTTTAAAATTTTTATTGTTATTTTTTTTTCTGAAAGGAATAGCACATTGTTGCCATCAACAGTGGTGACAATTTATCAGACTCATTCTAGTCACCTAACATGGCTATGAGAAAATGGGGTGGAGGAATGAAAAGTCTGAACCATCCACTCATTCCCTCATCAAATACTGATTCAGTACCTACTATGCATAAAGCACTGTGCTAATTGCCGGGGAAGATACAAAGTTTAGACAAGACACCATCCTCATAGAACACAATCTGGGAAGATGAAATGAGGTATTCGGAAAACAGGCATAGAAAGAAGGGCATAAGGAAACAACCTCTAAAAACAATGGAGAAAAGGGAAGTGTAGTAGAGAAAAGGGGACAGGGAGAGACTGAAGACAAAATTTTCCCATTTCCCAATTTTACTTGAATCTGGCCTGGCTTATGTTAATGTCTTTTTTTGGGGGGGGGGCAGGACAATCACGTGTTTCTTTCATTCTTTTGATTGCTATTCTGGTTGGAATTTTATATGCCCTTAAGCTCATAAGCCCAATAAAAATACCATGACATGTTTTCAAAAGAGTTTTCATAAGCCAAGGAATTGTTGCTTAATCGGGCCTTTTGAAGTTGGAATTATCTTCACCCATTGAGGTCTTCCTTAGTTAGACTTTGTAGCGAAGAATACACAATTCAGTTCAATTCAACAAGCATTTATGAAGCACCTATTATGTGAAAAGCACCCTGCTAAGCATTCAGAATAAAATGATACAGTCCCTGCCCACAAAGAGCTTATATTCTACTGGAGTGAGCGGGGGTTGAATATGATATAGACACAACTATACATAGATATTTGACATATGCACAAGATAGGATATGATGGGTGTAAAGGGAGGATCCAGGCAAAATGCTCAAGGAAAATTTGAAACAAAATATGCAGGGATCAGAGAAGGTTTTTTGAAGGAGGCAATTCCTAAGCTGAGCCTTGAAGGAAGAGCAGAATTCTAAAAGGTAGTGATGAAAAATGAGCACATCTCACACTTGGAGGCAGCAGAATATAGTGCATAGTAAGGAAGACTTGGATTCAGATCCCAACTCTGACACTAGTTTTATGAGCATGGATATGGTTCTTAACCTCTCTGAGTTTCAGTTGCCTCATCTATAAAATGGGAACATTAATACTTTTAGTATCTACCTGGAAGGATCATTGTTGGGAGGATCACATGATATAATTTAAATCATTTAACAAACTTTAAAATTCTCAAAAGAAACATCAGGGCACGAGGGAAAGAAACTCTGTGCAAATTCATGGTGCCTAGTTGAGGTCCAGTTTAGCGGGAACGTAGATTTCGCACATGGGACTAGTGTGAAATAAGGCTGAAAAAATAGGTTGGAGCCAGTTTATGGAGAGTCATAAATGCCAAGCTAAACCTATATTTTGTCCTAGAAAGAAAATAGGGAACCCCAGAAGGTTCTTGAGTAGGGGTGTTCCTGTACCTTCAGAGCTGTGTTTTGCCAACTGTTTGAAAGATAGTGTGGAGAGGAAAGGGTATGGGGGTAGAGATGCTTTTTAGGCTGCCACAATAATCCTGGCAAGAAGTGAACAAAGTGTAAGTAGTATAAATAAAGATAATGAGTGCAAAAAATGTTGTGGAGAAGAATAAACAAGATTTGGCAACTGATTAAATTCTGGGGAAGGGTGCTGTGGATAAGGAAGAGGGAGATGATACCATTCATTTGTTTGTTTGTTTTTTAGTTTATAGAACAAACTTTAGAGCCTTTTAAATGCTAGTGGATGTTATTCTTCTTTTCTCTTTTTTCTTTCTTCCTCAATTTACTTCTTTGTTACGTTTTAAATTCCAAACTTAAGCACACTACCCCACCCCAGACTAGAGAAGGCCACCATTTGACATGTCTTGAGGATTGAAGTGTACCTTTGGGCCTGAAGAACACTTCAAGAGTGACATCAGCATCAGATTTCTCCGGTTTGTCTGAAGTTCCAGAGTCAGACCTTCTCTTAAAAGGAGCGAGAATATTGTAGCCTGCCACTTTCAACCCATTTGACTTCTCCATTAACATGTACGGCAACATCTGGAAGGCGTGAAACTGGACCAATTACAACAGAAAAGAAACTTGAATACCCCATTGGAGAAACAGCTTCCTGACTTAATGTCATCTACATCTAAGGAATCTATTGCAGTGGTAGCTAGGAACTAAGGATATGTAGACAAGTTGACTCCAAAGTTAAATAGAAGTATATGTCTTCTGGGCAGCTAGGCAGCTAGGATAGAGTGTCAGGTCTGAAGTCAGAAGACATCTTCCTGAACTCAAATCTGGTCTTAGATACTTTTACTAGCTGTGTGACTCTGGGCAAGTCACTTAACCCTATTTGCCTCCTCATCTGTAAAATGAGTTAAGCAAGAAATGGCAGACCACTCCAGCATTTTTGCCAAGAAAACCCAAAGTGGGGTCACAAAGAGTAGGACATGACTGAGAAACGACTAAACAGAGTTGGAAGTTATCTTGTAGAGATCATCTAGTAAAGATTCTATATTTTCCAGACAAGGAAACTGAGGCTTAGAGCTGTACAAGGTTATACAATCAGTTAATGGCAAAATCAGTACTGACTCCAAGGTCTATTTCTTTCTAGTTCTATTAAATCATTTTTGAAGTGAAGCTTTGATGTCAAGGGGACTGATATCCCAAACTAGGGAAGGAGACACTGTTTCTTTATCAGCTAGGGACATTTCGCCATTACGTCCCAAATCAAGACTCTTGCCCTTTGAAAATCTTAAAAATAAGAAAGTCTTAAACTGGGAAGAAGTGGCAAATTGGGAGGAGTGGCATAATATCATTGATCCCTGAGGTTCAGAAGTTGGTTGAAATTGGTCTGAACTAAAGTCTGTTCATCCAAAGATCATTTGCTTTGTTTAGTCTTGGCTCAATTTTAATCATGGAGGAAAGTGTGGCATAGTAAATAGAAAGTAAGTTCAAGTCATACCTTTGATACATACTGACTGTGTGACCCTGGGCAAGTCACTTAATTTCTCATTGCCCGAGACAAATCGGCAAACTATAAATGTCATAGAAGGTGTTGACCTGAATTGGTAGAGGGAGTTTCCTCATCAGAGAATTCCCCATATCAATGAAGTCATAGTTTTGGGTCCTGCTCTAATAGAGCAATGTGAAATACAGTCTAGAGTATATTCACAGGCAAGAGTCTGTCAGGTTTAGCAGCACCTTGAGGTTCTCAGAGAAAATTAAGAAAGCAATTAATTTGAATTTAAAATATAGACATTTTCAAGGCCTAGACCTTTGACTATGTTGCTATTAGTAAATAATTTTTCATGGATATAAAGCACCTTCACTCCAATGCATATTAGCAACTTCTGCAATTTATAATGCTTAGAAAGTCATGAGGGACACTGAAAAGTTAAGTGAGCCAGAGTCATACAGCCAGTGTGTGGTAAGGAGAGACTTGCACCAATTCTTCGTGTCCACTACTCAACACTACCTGTCAGGCTTAGAGACATAAACATGGACATAGATCTGGGCCACTTAGCATTTTTGAAGGAAGGAGGAACAAAAGCAAATAAAAATTGGGGAGTTGGGGTCACAACTCCCAGGATACGGAGAATCCCTAATCTATTCTATACAAGGGCACTGCCAAGAATAATGGTCAAAGCTGGCATTAATATAGCTTTTTAAGGTTGGCAAAGCACTTTACAAATACTACCTTATTTGATCCTCCCAACTACTCTGTGAGATATCCCCGTTTTATAGATGAGGAAAGTGAGGCAGATAGAATGATTTGCCCCAGGTCACAGAGCTAGTGAGGCTTGAAGCTGGATTTCAGTTCACGAGTTCCTAAATCTAGGTCCAGTGCTCTAAGCACTGCACCACCTACCTACCTCATTTGTGTTCCATCAATGCTATATTTATTTAATATTTTACTACTATGGTTATTTTGATAGAACCATGATCTTATCAATGTGGGAACCCCCTTCCCCATTGCCAATGGCCATCCATCCACACCTTCTCATTCTGTTCAGTCCCTCCATAAATCCCACATTAGAGGATATACCCAATATTCCAGCTGCCATCTTCTAGATCTTTTACTGTTTCTTGGATATCAGTGCAATACTCAGGCTGACCATCTGTTATGTGTCACTCTCACGACTTAACCAGCTTTGAAATATAAAATTGTTCCTGTGGCTACTAATAAAACCTGTTCAATCCCCCAAATGCCCCCAATTTTTTGCTAGTATTTGAGCCTGCTGTTTTAATCTGCAAGTATTCAAATGTCTCCAACCAACACCTTGGAACAAAGATTGCTTATGAATAACTCAAATAACAGAGCAATCGTGAAATAAACAAACTAGCCCAGCTCTGTGAATAAAATTGAATCAAGACTAAACAAAGCAACAAAGCAAATTATCTCTAGATTTATATAGTTTAGCTCTGGCAGACCACCAAAGCTCTTCCCCACCCAACCCCTCTGTCTTTCTGCCTCTGTCTCTCTGTGTTTCACTATCTCTCTGAAACACATATTTGGAATAGATAGATAGATAGATAGATAGATAGATAGATAGATAGATAGATAGATAGATAGATAGATAGATCAAGTGAGATAGAAAGAAACATACATACCTACATATACATTTAGAAGAAAAATCTCTACATAAAGGATCCAAATGAGACATATTCTGATGGCTATGAAAGAATTTAGAATGAGAAATTCTTAGAATCGCTAAAACCTCTTAACCTTAAATTTTAATAGACACATTTCTGGCTTTTTCCTATTTGCCTCAGACCTTCACCAAACTAGATACTTCATCATTTCTGATGCCAATTGGGAAAAAATGTAAAATTTTAACATTCTCACGTATTTTGAATATAATTTTGGGGTTGGATTCCTAACTCTAATACTTACTAGTTGTATCACCTTAAATGACTTGGAACCTCAGTTTTTTCATCTATACAATGAAGTTAATGATACTCTCACTTCCTACCACTATAGGGTATACCAATCTGGGGCTATTTTGCCATTCAAATGTAGTGAATAGCACTTTATATCAAAGAGTGTTATATAAATCTGAGTTGTTATTATAAGGAGGTGAGGGAGGAGATGAGGTATGGTAGAAAGAGTGCTAGCCTGAGAGTCAAAGGTTTGAGTTCAAAACTTCTATTTACTAGCTGTGTCATGTTGGACAGAGACCTAGTTTTGGGTTTTTTTTTTTTTTTCATTTCTCAAATGGGCATAATACTGGTAAAGCACTCCTTACAGCAGCAGCATCAAACAAATAGAAACGGTGGCCACTCCACACAGAAGGAACCCGGCGGGCCACATGTTGACTTAGTTTTCAAACGTAATGTTGACTATGTTTTACTTTATTTTTGTTTATTTTGTTAAATATTTCCCACTTGCATTTTAATCTGGCTGGGGTGTTCTCAGAAGTGCCATGAGCTCTGCAGGCTGTGTGATTGACACCTCAATTTTGCAGAATTCTTCTAAGGACCAAAAGTCGTGGATATAAAGCGCTTTGTAAGCTAAAAATGCCATATAAATGAGTGGTTATTCTTACTTGGAGGATTAGTCAAGTCAAGAAGACAAACAATTGTTGAGTTCTTACTATTTCAAAAAGACCCTTCTTAAGTACTGTGTTCAAGGCGCTGATCTAGATATTTATATCTGTATCCCTGATCTATTGATATATATGTATATGCATATGTATATGTGTATGTATATGTATGTGTATATGTATAATGTCCCAAACATCTTGGAGCACTTTTAAGCCACAAAATCTAAAAAACTGCACCAAGACATTTGGGACACCCTGGATAAAACACCCATATTCATAATCCCCAAGAGTTTTATTTTAAGCAGAATTAAAAATCCTATCAAAAAGTTTGTCAGTGGAACAAAGGATAATCCTAAAGTTAGTGCAACCATCTTTCCAAATTTTAAGTTCAGTTCAATCTCCAGGGATAGAGAGTTTAGCTAATTTGTCCCCTTAATTCAAGAGCCTACAGAGGGGGTCTGGCTAGCCAAGCTCAGATGTTTAGGATGTGAGTCAGTTCCTCATGTATCTGTTCATTCATTCAAAAACTATTTATTGAGTGCCTCTTATGTACAAAGCACAGTAGTAAACCCTGACTGGTTTCTTTTCTAGACCTCTTTGGAGCTTGTCAGTGTTTCAATGACAAATGGGAATTTCCATCCTGGTTTCTAAACAATAAAATGGACATAGTGGAGAATGATTTCTTTTTTGCTTTTTTAGAACTTTCAGCCTGACTAGCACGTACTTTATTTACCCAAGTCATGATTTATATGTTGACTTATCACTCCATAAATGTAGGCCTCCCCGAAGGTTCTGTCTTCTTTTCTTTCTGGGCACTCTCATTCTCAGTGATCTCACCCCCTCACACATTTTGACTAACAAGTCTATATGGTTAACTCCCACCTACGTATCTCCAACCACGATGTCTCTCCTAAGCTGCAGACCAGGGTTTCCAAATGTCAGTTCTTCATTTCACATTCTCTTCCCACCCTAAACTTGTACTTCTTCAATGGATTTGTGATCTCATCGCTGTGACCACTTCCCTCCAGTGATAAAGATCAGAAAACCTAATTCATATCTGTTCATTCTCTGCAGTTCTTGTCCTTGTCCTATCATAAATTTGACACAGAGGACCTACCCAAATTATTGGAAATCTTCTTCACTTTCTCTTGCAACTGTAAGAAACCAATGAACCTGCAGGCTCAGTTTCCCTCACCAGATGAACAACCCACCCTTTTTCATTTTACTTTATTGACAATGTCCTTTATAATACCTCTCTCAGAATCACAGAATTTAAGAAATGAAAGGGAATTATTCTCTTTCCCCCTCCTTAAAGCCTTATTACTGATTCTGCCACTCAGCTGAAACTACTCTTTCCACAATTGCCAATGAATGATCTCTTAATTGCTAAATCTGATGCCCCTTCTCAGTCTTCATCCTTCCAAATCCCTCTGTAGCATTTGACACTACAGACCACTCCATTCTCCTAAATACTCTCTCTTTCCTTCACTTTCTTGACAATACTTTCTCTTACTTCCCCCTCTTACCTGTCTGGTCTCTACTTCTTAATCTCTTTTTCTGAATTATAATCTAGGTCCCACTCCCTAACCGAGTATACCTGAGGTTCCATCCCTGAGACCTCTTCTTTTCTCTCTTTATACCTTCTCTCACTTAGTAATCTCATTAAATTCCCTTGGGTTCAGTTATCATTTCTATGTAAATAATTCCCAGATCTACTTATCTAACCTCTAGTCTCTCTCTTGAGCTCTAGCCCTGCATTACCTATTCCGTATTGGACATTTCCAACTGGATGTCATATAAGCATCTCAACTGAGCATATCCCAAACATAATTCATTATATTTACCCCAAAACCTTTCCTTCTTCCTAATGCCTCTATTTCTGTCAAAGATACCACCATCTTTCTCGTTACTAAAGTTTTCAATCTCAGCTTAGTCTTTGACCTTCCCTCTTCCTCACCTCTCTTATCCAGTTAGTTGCCAAGTCTTATTGTTCCTACCTCCATAATATCTCTCATATCTGTCTTCCTTCTAATTTGGACTCCTATCACTTCTTGTTTGAAAGCTAGGTGGTACAGTGGAGAGAACGGTGGATCTGGATTCACTCAACATTTTGACTCCTTCCTGCGAAATGCTAGTTACATGGAAGACCATCACAAATAGTAAATAGCAAGTAAATCCCCCTCTTTAGATAGATATCTGAACAAATAAAAAAACAAAATTAGGAGGAATCATGTTGATTAGAATATATATACAAATAGCGATCGAGCTCACCACTGGAAATGATACTAGCTTCGCTCAAACCAAGGGAGAAAGTCTTTGATTTCACCTAAGAGGAAATTCCCCAAAGTCTCCAGTGACGTAAAATGGAACTCAGAGACATACTGAGTCAGCTTCCTCTATATGTCTGTAGCTTCCAAAGTCTTTCTCTTCTTCCCTATGTATCCAGAGCTAGTCTTAGAGTGAATCTGGAACCAGAAGTATTATCTCTCAGAGAAGAAGAAGAAGAAAAAATTCTCCCAACCCAATAGCAGAATCACATGCAGAATGCCTGCTGATTGACTAGAAACCACTCTTCTGAATCTCTCAGAGTCCCTGACTTCCTTTAAGACTGCTCAAAGGGAACATTTCTACATGAAGCCTTTCCTGATCCCCTTCCCTTCTAATGTTACCATGTACCTACTTTGTACTTAACTTATCTGTCCTATTAGAATGTAAACTTTTTAAAGGCAAGGACTCTGTTTTTCTTTGTATCTCATGGACTTACCACACAGAGCACCTGGCACATAGCAAGCCACTAATAAATGATTGTTGACCGATTGATCTAAACCCTAAGTAACATTAATTCAATTCAACAACCATTTATTTAATGCCTACTATGGCAAGACCACTTACTAAGGATTAAGAATACAATAACAGAAATGAAACTACCTGTCTTCTAAGAGGTTACAGTCTACTGGGAAGATCCAATATATACAAAGATAAATATAGTACAAGGAAAACTTAAGGAAGGAGAGGGTGCCCTAACAACTATGGAAAAGCAGACAAGGCTTCACCAAAGACTGGAAGCTTGAGCTTGAGCTGAACCTTGAAGGAAGATAAGGTTTCTGAGAGGAAGAGATGAGAAAAGAAGGCTTCTCAGGCATTGGGAAACCTTGCGTGCAAGCATGGAGATGAGAGGTGGAGCTGATAGTCCAGTTTAGCTGAAATGTAGAGTTCTTGAAAATCAATAATATAATAATATCAATAACATAATAAAAAATCAATAACATAATAGTAAAAAAATGCATAATAAGGTAGAAAGGCAAATGTGAACCAGACTGTAGAGGACCTTAAATACTTAATATCTGAGTGGGAGGTTCAGTGAATAGAGAGCTGGGCCTGGAATCAGGAGGCCCTGAGTTCAAGTGTGACCTCAGCTACTAGCTGTATGACCCAGGACAAGTCACTTAATCTCTGTTTGCTTTAATCTACTGGAGATGGAAATAGCAAACCACTCCAAAATCTTTGCCAAGAAAACTCCGTGGATAATATTTGGTGTGCTGTGGTCCATACAATCACAAAGAGTCAGACATAACTGAACTATTAATGTTCAAACCTGTACCTTAAGTCCCAATACTACAATGAGATTTCAATCCAAGTGAAAATAAAGTCAGTTGATTCCCCTACCTATAAACGTCTGTGGAAAAGAATTTAAATTTCTAGTGAGATTTTTAAGGTATTTGACAGCAAAGGCCAGGAATAATAAGTCTTTGGTAATCTGAGCATATCTGTACTGAGTATATAGTAGGTGCTCAATGAAGATGTTGAGTTAAATTGGATTGTCCTCAATTGAATTAAATCCCACTCTCACTAGTTAAAATGTGTTTCCTAAAAACAAAATTTATTTTCTCCCCAAGCTAAAGATAGTATCATCGCTTCTACCAGGATCATTTTTTAATCTATGACTCTTAATCCTCCACTCTTTATGCTGTTTAAATTGTTCTTGTAACTTTTTCAAGGATTATATTGTTGAAAAGTTTCCAATTTTCATTGAAATGTGAACACCTCACAGGGACTTTCTAATATAATAAGCTATGCAAAAACTTCATGTAGCCTTTTTCTTAATCCTCTGTTTCTTCTTCCTTCGTAAATAACCAGGGACCAGAAGGAGCTGTTGGAAATCTAGGTCAAAGGGGTCGCCCAGGAAAAAAGGTAATATCTTACCTTTATATGCACTCTTCCTCCAAATTTTCTTTGTCTTCTTCCTATTTTGACAAGTCCAAAGTTCCACAAGATGGTGCCATTTTCTGTAGCTATGCTACAAAGAGAGTTTTCTGACTCTTGGTCCAAGAACATTCATTAGTTAAGAACTCTCTCTAGAGCAAAAGTTCAGATGGAAAGTATACACTTGGATAAACAAAGCCTTAATTTCAATTGGACTATACAGCCATTCCTTTTAAAATTTGTGGGTGATCCTGACCCTTTGGTCCAGCTCCTTCTCACTGCTGACCTTCTTTTGATTCCTCTTTTGAACTGACAGGTTCTAAGCAACAAAAGAAATGAGTGAAAATCAAGTCAAGTTGATTTTGCTACATGTTAATGGTTCTAGGAGAGGACTTAGTGAGAGAATTATGTTGATTTAAATTATCTTTAAATTATCTGTCGATTTTCATTCTCCATTATTTCACTGGCCTCAAGTTGTAAGGTTAAGGATTAACTGTGTTCTTTACCAAAATGTGCTGAAAGTCAAGTGTTCTTTCTATTGCAAACCCATGTGATGTTTTCCTGGTAAGAAAAGTGGATGTGCTTGTTTAATTATTATAGTGTGCTGCAATGGAAAATTCATCTCAGAGTAGAATTGAGAGTTTTAGACTTTTGATTAATATAGAGACATGTTTTTTATAAATCTGTTACTGGACCATGTCCATCCTAGAAATATGTTATATTTAACTTTAGCCTGTACCATATGTCCAGTTTTTAAAAGACTGAATTGTAGTATTTCTGCCAACATACATCTAGTCCATCTGTCACATAATGTTTGTTGGAATGGAGAAATGAAAAAAAAAAATGAAACAAATCTCCATCACTGTTATGGGACATGAAAATAATATCAGCCACGGGCTCTCTTTTCACCATCTATAACCATTGGGTCTAAAGTCAGCGTTAAGAACTAGAAATCAAGTAGGATAACTTCGTTACTGAAGACTAAACTCCTGGGAAAAGACAATAAAATTTCATCAGTGTCCAAAATGGATCACGGATACTGTACATTTCCTTTCTGGCTGTGGCTAAAGTTTAGATTTCCTTTGCATCCGTTTCATTTTCCAGAAAGTGAATAATGACATTTATGTGTGTCTAAGAACAGACCCATTTTAAGGCCAGATCAGTCAGTATTATGGAAAACAGAAGGTAGATTTCCAAGAGGTTTAAAATTACATGTTACATGCTTTTAGAAAGTAGTCAGTAGAAGCCTTCATCATGCTATTCTGCTTCATCTCACCCAATAACAGATGAGCCTGAGAACACACAATTGGAGATCCTTGGTCCTCTTTGCATTAAGTAGATTTCAATAACTGATGGGTTCAACTTTCCTAAAGCAAAGATTTTCCTTTAAAAAAAAAAAGGGTTAATTCAAAAATGACCAGTAGACATTCCTGGCTTGTTTTACCAAAATGAGTTTTCACTGCACCCTTCAAAGAATTTTTTAAAATGTAATACAAAGTTAAAGCAAAGTTTCTATTTTGAGAATTCTTCTGGGATCATTTATATGGTCAAAACCATTACTTTTATAAAATATGAATTTGTTCTTTCTCTTTTTCAATCTCTAATGATACAAACAGGGAGAAAAAGGACAACTGGGACCAGCAGGAGAAATTGGAAGCAGAGGTGCTCCCGGCCAAATTGGGGAAATTGGTCCTAAAGGTGCCAGAGGAACCAGAGGTCCTGCGGTTAGTACTTGTTTATTTTCCAGGTCTATGTATCTGTAACCACAAGTGGAAAAGAAAACGTGCATCTGTCTCCCTCAAGCTTCATCCCTTGATGGACTTTACAGGGATGGCAGCCTTTCCATTGAAAATATTCCGCCTCTATGGTACAGGGAGCTTTGTGAACATTCCACAATACTTGCATGGTTTAGTGGTTTCTAGATGCGAAGAATTGATGAAAAAAGTCCCTAAAACTAAAACAAGAAATAAATTATGAAGTAAGGTCAAACATGAGCAGATTGCAGTTCACAACCTAAGCAGGTACATTTACCTGCCTACCACTGAAAGCCATTCTCTGGAATGAAGTATCTATAGAAAATTATGTTGTCATTGAAGACAAGTTGCTATGAAAATAATGTGCAATTGACATCAGCATTTGCCAACATCTGTATTATCCCCTGGTTATTTTATTCAATGAGATGATAAATTTTCCCAAGAATGCAAACTCATCACTCATCTTTTTCATGAATCTCCTTTAGGATAAAAAGAGGTATAGCACACTTTATTCAAACCCATCACAATATTTAATACAGACAATAATAAAAATAATTATTATTTTTTTGGTGAGGGCAATTCGGGTTAAGTGACTTGCCCAGAGTCACACAGCCTAGTGAGTGTTATATGTCTGAGGCCAGATTTGAACTCAAGTCCTCCTGACTCCAGGGCTGGTGCTCTATTCACTGTACCAGCTAGCTGCCCCCAATGAAAATAATATTGCCAAGACATTTGGGTGAACTCCAGAAATCACAGTGTGGTTGAAAAGAATAAAAAAAAATCTCAATGAGATTTTACTAAGTCTTCTGTCTGTTTCAGAAACTTCCTAAAAAGGATTGCAATGTTTTATTTAGTTTTCATTTAAATGGCATAAATATTACACCTTTCACTAAATTATTTGGAGAGCGTTGCGTAATGCAGCACTTCTTATGGTATTGAGAGCTAAGTACCTTTAGTTCTATAAAGAGACTTCTAAAAAATGTTTCTCTATCTTAGGATTCTCTTTAAATACCGAGTTGATAATGTTTGAAAATGAACAGTTAAATCTAATGCTTGTCATTCACAGAAGCCACATCTAATTTCCCATAAATTAAGAAAGAATGAATCTTATGAAGCGTTTCTCCTTATGTATCTCAGATCAGAATTGCATCCTAACTGAATTACTATCAGTCTAATGCTCTGCTGGTAAAGTTTCAGGGTGCCATAATGAAGTGAGGCAACCCAGTCTAGTAGAAAGCCCTTAGAAACCATCTAGCCACTATTCTCCTCCCCACCCTCTTCCCGCCACACCACCTGACCTCCACATGTAAGAAAAGCCAAGACAGGTAAAGTGACTTGCTAGAAGTCATTCAGATACGAAGTAGAGGAACCAAGACTCAAACCCAGATCGTTTGACTCCAAATCCTATAGTGTGTCATTATAACACACTACTTACCATCAGAAGATTTGCTGAGTTTCATCTTAAATTTGGGTTCCTTAATTCCATCTGATTACTCTTGATTTTCAGTCATTTTATCTCTCTAAGTTGCCAATGCCTCTTGATGTTTAGTCCAACTGGGGAGTAATGTGAGTGATTTTTAAAAACAAACATCCCACACTTATGCTTTTAAAAAAGCATTGTCTCCTTCAAAGGAATCTCTTAGTATGGATATGTGTAAGCATAAGAATATGTGGAGAGAGATATTTGATATTTATACACTTACAAATATATGTATACACACATATATCCATTTCAATAAAGCTTTACTAATATTTCAGTCTATCTTTACTCAAAATCATTTTGGAGCTCTTTTGAGATTGCCTTTAAAGTCTGTACCTCATGTTTTGGACTGCAGTCAGTGATGGCATATGTTCATTCTTTAAGGCTGATTTTTACTTAGACATAGCCAAACATTACCGGGTGCCAAGTCTGTTGAATTCAAAGGCAGATCAAGTTCATTAGCACCATTTTGAGTATAAAGAAAAAAGAAGTATTATTCTAAGGTCAAAAAGTTTGCACACTGGCTCTGAACACATTTTTACAAAGAGAAGCCCCAAAAGTCATTAGTTTTCCATGTGTACAACCTTCCAAGGTGACAGGTAACTTGGAACAACAACATACCTTTTTAAATATGATGATACTTTTTGTGTTAGTCCTATTAATTTATAATTATGCCTTGTATAGAGAATGTTAGAGCTGCAAGGGACCTTAAAGTTCATCTAAAGAGTCCAAACCCTCTTTTTTTAGAAATGAGGAAACCAAGGCTTAGAAAGAGTCATTTAATTGCCCAAAGTCACATAGTTATCACACAATGGAGCCAAGGATGTAACCCAAGTGTTCTGATCTGTTATGGAGTGTTCTCGTCACTTACCACATGGATGTCAACCCTAAAGGTAGCTAAATGATACAGTAGAATCAGGAACACTTCAGTTGAAATTTTGCTTTAGACATTTATCAGCTATGTGACCATGGGCAAATCACTTAACCTTTCTGAGCCTGTTTTCTCATTGGACTCCATGGTTTCTAAGGACCCTTAAAGACCTAAATCTGTAATCCTGAGATATACACTTTCTTCATGTAAACTTACATTAGTAAATTAGTAAATATATTAGCTCCTTCACTTTTTCCTCATAGGTCAGAATAATATATACCGTATGAAAAGAAGAGTATATATTTTTGCTCTTACTTTATAATACTTGTGGTTTTGCTTTATCTATAAAAATGCACTGCTAAATTTATGAGGAAAATACCATCACTTTCCTCGTTTCTCTTTCCTTCCTCCACTGTCACTTATTTTGAGGAACAAAATGTTTAGAATTACTTGACAACCTCTAAGAACTTTAACTCCATAAAGTGACTTCTAAAAAAATCTTCTTTTTCTTATAGTTCTTTGGAAATTTCATGTCAATAATGTTTGGAATTAAACAGTTAAATCGAATGCTTGTCATATGTGCCTGATTTCCCATAAATGAAGAAAGAACTTATTTCATAAAATGTTTCTACTTGTATATCTCAGATCAGAATTGGATCCTAACTGAATAATTCTCAGTTGGATGCTCTGCTGGTGAAGTTTTAGGGCACCATAATGCAATGAGACAATGCCGTCTAGTCCATTACCCTGGACTAGAAGTCAAGGTCCCTAGGTTCTAGTGTCTGGTTTCAAAATTGACAAATTCCATAAACTTGGGCAAGTCCTTAAAGGTTCTGAATCTTGGTTTGCTCCTTTGTAAAATGGTGATAATCATACTTGTCTCACCCACATCTCAGTAGAGCTGTTGTAAGAATCAAATAAGGTCATCAATACAAGAGTAATTTGGCAATTTAAAACTCCTAAAAAAAAAAAAAAACAATGCAAAATAGTATTTCGCCAGTTGCCCAAGCAGTACTTCCAGTAGGAGAGTAGCCTTTAATGCATGCACAGGATTGAACTAGCACAGTGCTTTGCATATAGTAGGTACTTAGCAAATGCTGGTTGGATTGAATTAAATTGGAACAGATGACTTCTAAAAGCTCTTCCAACTTTGAGATTCAGTGATTTGTCTTCACTTAAATCAGCCACCATGAAGGAATGTCTACTCGCCCCTACATGAACAAAATTGATCAGAAATTCAGCCAGATATGTCAGTATTTAGACACACTCTTAGGAGGCTTGTTTTCTTTATCTTTAAATACAATTAAAACTCATGGGGGCAAAAATTGACAATCTTTACATTCCAAATTGTTAACCTTTTGTTATATTAAATTTCCTTTTTCACTTGAACTTAACAGAGATTAACAAAAACAAGTATTCCAACATACAAAAAAGAAGTAATATAAGAAACTTAACTTCTGTTATGTACAGTTTGTCTTTAAGTGTGTGCATGAATATTTTAACAGGGTAATCACAAAACTGTACTATGTATACTTATCTCCTGCACTTTTTTGTTTTCTTTACATTTTAAAAAATGCTTTGTTCATGCTTTTTTTTTCACATATATCAATAGCCACTAAGCTACCACCACCCCAAGAGAAGCCCTCTCTTTTAATAAATATGCTTAGTAGTGCTACGCACATGCCTACCACCAACTTAGACCTAAAAAAATTTTTTTCTAAGTTTTCTCTTGGGCACCATAGAAATCCCACAACTGACAGCATTCCTGCTAATATGATTAAGGATACTAATGCACATATAAGAAGAAAACCAAAAGCATATTTTTTCACTTTTCCAGTACAGAAGAATAGTTTGAGCCAAAGTAAGAATAAATTATTATGTTTTGCTTTCACCATTCAAATTAGATATTGCAAACCACACACACACACACACACACACACACACACACACATCTGTAAAGAACCATTAGAAGAATGACATTTAGAAAATTTATGGAGTTGGCTATACTTACTATCATTGATTTTTCACTTTGTTTTATAGGGAAATTTAGGATTAATGGGACCTGAAGGGGAACCAGGAATTCCAGGATATGCAGTAAGGATTTCCATTATGAAACATGAGTCTATCTGTTTACAAGTACATGTCTGTGTTTGAAAAATGGCATCCCCAAGGGGAACATGCATATGAAATCCCCCTGGTAAACTCTAATGACATATGAAACCCCACCACCCTGCACAGCAAATCCCTTCTCTATCATGGAAGAATGTAAGGTCTAATGACATATGCATGAAACTGAGTCAAACAAAGCACTCGGAAGCAAAGTATGCTATTTCCTGTTCAGTGGTTTTCTTTTTCTTAGGGCCATCAAGGTCAACCAGGACCTCCTGGGTTGCCAGGACCTAAAGGAGAAAAGGTGGGTTCACCGGGTTTTTGTCTCATTATTATCCTTTAAATGTTTAAGGGTAAAACATAGAATTTATGGATCCCCACACCCCCACTCACCACAAGAAAATCAGAAACTTCCTCAAAAAATTAAATAAGAAATTATATTCATACTGGGAAAGAACCAAAAATTTCAAAGGAAAATGACATAACCGTTAACATACACTCTCCCCACTTCTCATATTCCACTAATTATCGTTCACATCCAGACTCTGGGTTCAATGGTGCTTCCCTTCTCTTTTCTTGTACTGAAACCAAGGGTGTTTTAGAAATGTGCCAATCCTATATCTGCACCTGCTAGGGCTCTTGCCTCATTGCTTTCCCAATGCTGGTATTAATCCTTGGAAATCGGCATCAGGAGCCTGGGTCCAGCTACACAGGCAGGGGTTGCCTTCCCCTACCTGGACCTACTCCTCACATATCCAAAATGGAATCAGTTAAAAGAGTCCCCATTCAGGGACGCCCCTCTTCATTCCTTAAATCCAGTCCACTATATTAAACACCCACTGCATACTTAAAACAACCATTCTAACCTTCCTTTGTCCCCCCACTCAACTTCACTCACACGGTAACTATTTGACACTGACACAGACACCCTTAGAAGCCAGATCTCACTACAACCATACTACGAACGATGACATGGTATGGGGGTGGGGAGGGGAGGAACATAGGAGGAGATAATTGATGATTGAGGACTGTTCAAATAATGAAGAACAAGAATGAAGAATCTTCCCCGCAAAGCTACGTCTTCTCCCGGGATTCTCAGCCTTAACAAAAAAAGCAACTTACAAAAATTTTTAAATAATATATTCATCTTAGTGTTAATTCTATTTTTGAAAGGGCAATTATTATTTCTTAGAACCTAGAACCAGAAGGGATCTTAAAAGTTATCTAGTCTACCCTCATCATTTTGCAGATGGAAAACAATTATCATGGTTTTAGGGTGCCTGAGAAGCCGCAGGACATAAGATATAAGGAGCTGGTTTAGAATCTAATCAGGAGGCCCAAGTCCCACTTCTGACACCTTCTGGTTTCATGATCCAGGACCTACAGAGATGGTGCCAACCTGGATTGGTAGAGGAAATGTCTTCCCAGTAATGAGATCACAGTTCCAGTCTCTAGCCCTATCCTATGTCCTCCAATTTGTAGAAGCAGGGACATGTCCTAATCTCTTCTAGGTCCGTTAATATCCCTTTCAAATTAATTTCCACAAGTAAACATTCATTCAACAAACACCTGTTAAGTGCCTTTTGTGTAGAAGCTATGGAGGATAGATAAGGCCTTTGCACACCTTGAACATTCAAGCTAGT
This sequence comes from Vombatus ursinus, assembly GCF_900497805.2. Classification (NCBI taxonomy): domain Eukaryota; kingdom Metazoa; phylum Chordata; class Mammalia; order Diprotodontia; family Vombatidae; genus Vombatus; species Vombatus ursinus. The sequence continues at coordinate 595,251 of NW_020954581.1, forward strand.
AGAGATGAGATACAACACAGTTATGATACTTGACATCTTTACAGGTGGAATGATGATTTATGACTAATTATGGTACATGCATATCAAGGATTTCTGGTGGCTTAGGAATAGCTACAACAGAGGCTGATGTCATGGGAAATCTTACACTTGACTCTCAATATTACCATGTTGCTTTCTATGTAATTGACTCAGAGCAGCATTTTAAATATGAAACATATGCACATTGAGTTTCCATACAAAATAGTATGTACTTCTTTGCTTTGTGGAGAATTTTGCTTTAAAGACAAAACCAAGCGATATCATGCCTAGGATTTAATATCCAAATGATTAAACTTTCTTGGGTGTTGGGGCTCTTTTTTTTTGGAGTTGTGAAAGGGTGGGTGAATTGTTTTCATCTTTCATGTCATTTTTCATTTTAGGGTTATCCAGGAGAAGATAACAAAGTTCTAGGACCACCGGGGCCCCTAGGTGAACCAGTAGGTCTTTTTCTAACTCCTGTTTTCATGTTTCAGAATAAAATAAGATTCCTCCCACCTTTTGATAGTGCCTTAATTTCTTAGCTTTATACATCATGGATTGATCATAATGAGGAAGCTAAGTAGTACAGAGGATAGAGCCTGGATCTTGGAAGAACTGAATTCAAATCCTCCCTCAGACACTTACTAGCTGTGTGACCCTGGGCAAGTCACTTAATCTTTCTCAGCCTCCATTTCCTCATCTGTAAAATGGGAATGATAATAGTACTTAACTGGTAGGGTTGTTTTGTATACCTTAAAAAGCGCTTTATACGTGCTAATTATTTTTTTCCAACCATCTTGTTTTTTTTTAATTTTTTAATTTCGTTTTCAAAAATTATTTCTTTTTTTAATTTATGTAATAAAATGAATATTTCTATAACAGTATAATAAAAAGATGAACAGTGCACATGAAACTGCAAATCTATTATGTATCTTTTTAACCGTATAATAAAATTGTCATGTAAGTTTCTTTTTTTCTTCCCTCCTCCCCTTTGTGTCATCAGACACTTATTATTATCATTATCATTATGAGTAATATTAAAGGTTTTTTACTAAAGGATAAATTTGAAGGGAAGATACAGGGTGAAATTTAGACAATGTAAAAACAAAAGATGCCAATTTAAATTTATTTGGAAAACATGTCCACAAAAATGGATAGTTATCTAACATGACAAAAACATCACAATGATATTCCACTTTAATGGAGGTTTAATAGAACTACTTTAATGGAGGTTATCAAGGAAGAGGCTTATTTTAGAAAACATGAAAATTTTGAGAAATATTTCATAATTATCAAATTGAAAATTTTTTGAGAGTTCTCAAAAGTCTCCCCTATGATTTCCTTATGATTTTCTACCCACCCAGTGGCAAAACAGGGCCAGACCCCTTCTGACCACTGTCTGGAATCATAGGTTTACAGGTGGAAGGGACCTTAATGGCCATTTAACCCAACCCAACCTTCACATTTTGCAGATTAGGAAACTGAGGCCCTGGGGAAGTTAAATGGACTTACCCAGGGTCACATGGGTAGTAAGTTATCAGGACAGAATTTGAAACCTGGCTTGCTGGTTCCAAAGACAGTTCACTTTTCATGGTACCATGGTACTTTTCAAGAACCGAGACTTTATGGAACCAAGACGTTTCCATATAGTCTTCCCTGTAGGCAGTTTAAAGACTGATTGAATAACAGTAGCCCACATTTATGTAGCTATTTCCAGCTTACTGCAATAACTTCCTAGTTTATCTCCATCCCTCAAATCTCTCCCCACTCTGTTCCATCCTCCACATGGTCACCAAAGTGATTTTCCTAAAGCATAGGTCTGACCATGGCACCCCTTGTTCTATAAACTTCAGTGGTTCTCAATTACCTCTGAAATTAAATATAAACTCCTCTATTTGCATTGAAAGCATTTCACTAATTGTCCCGTTCCTCCTTCTCTAATCTTCTGCCACATTACTCCCCTTCTCACGCTCTGAAGTTCAACTATATCAGCCTACTTCCCATGCCTCAGACGTGATTCCCCCTCTTCTCTCATTGTTCCCTTTTGCTGGTGATCTCTCATTCCTGGAATGTCTTCCTCACCTCTACTTCTTGGAATTCCTGGTTTTCTTTAAAACTCCAGTCACGTACCACTTCTACAGAAGTCACTTCCTACCTCCCCACCTTCCCCAATCCCCCCACCCAGTTGGTACAATTAATGGGTGTGATTGCTAGTGCCTTCCCATCCAAGGTTACCATGTGTCTGCTTTGGATTGATCTTGTAGACGCCCATGAAGGTATATATTGTCTTCCCTGGGGAGACTGTAAGCTCCTTGAAAGCAAGGGCTGTTTTTGTGTCCTTAGCACTCAGTACAGTGCCTGGTACATAGTAAGCACTTACGGGTTTACAGAGCATTTCTCTCTCATTGGCATGAATGGGCATTGGCCCATGAATTAGATAATGCAAGTATGATCTTCTCTTGCAGTTGATGTGACTCAAAATCTAGGTATATGAGGATTAGTTAAAGGAATTAGGAACATTTAGCCTGAAGGAAAAAAGACTTGGAAATGTCTTCATGTATTTGAAGGACTGTCATGTGGACAAGGGATCAGACTTGTTCCATTTGGACTGAAGGACAGAACTAGGAGCAAAGGCTACAACTTTCAAAAGCCAAATTAAGGCTCAATATCAGGACAAACTTCCCAATTCTGTTCAATCCAACAAATATTTCTTAAGCATGGTTGGATGACTCTTTAACAGCATTCAGCAACATATCAGTAGGAGTGAAAAAGGTGAACGGTAGAGGTAACCTAGTGCTACAGCTTGACACGATGTAACTTGTGATATGACAAAAAAGCAAGAAATTTAAGAATCAAGCATAATATCGAGTCAAACTGGTCAATCATAGGATCAAAAGTGTTAAAGGGATCCAAGTGAGGCCAATCGAAGAATGGAGTGGGAAAAGAGAGAGGAATAGAAGAGAGGTCACAATGAGAAGAAGTGATAAGTTTAGGAGGAGTGAGGCAGAAAAATAGAAAGAAGGGTAGGGGATTAATGAACAGAGAGAGGAGTTTCAGAGTTCTAGACCATGTAGGTAGTAGTTGTAAATTATGATGACGTAAAAGTGATGACCATTCCAGTAGCTCATGTAGAATCAAGGCATAGATTATAAGATTTGAAGATGCTGATGAACTGGAAGTCCAAAATGTTGAGGGAACATCAACATATATATCAAAGTCCCTGAGTATAAGGTCAGAGGTTAGGTGGGAGAGGAAAAGATAATGAAATCCTTAAGAAAGGAAGGACAATAATTTGGGAGGAAAATGACAAAGTGGAAGAGACTGCTTCATAAGAAAGCAGGTTCCCCTCACTAGAGATATTCAGGCACAGACTGGATGGTCACTTGGCAGGTATCTTATAAAGGAGCTTCTTGCTCCAGTAGGGTTTCACCATATGGCCTATAATCAAATCCACTCTTTCCATGAGAAAGAGCATAGGATTTAGAGGGATCTTTAATGTCATCTAATCAAACCCATTTAATGTGTACGAAAACTGAGTCCCAGAAAGGTTAATAAGGTCACTTAGTAGTTAGTAACAGAATACAGATTCAAATCCAGGCGCTCTGACTCTAAATTCAGTGTTTCTTTCCTTTTATATATAACTAACTGATACATTTTTTGATTTGTCTATTAAATATGTTCCGACTTCTCAAAAACTCTCATCTGAATAAAACTGGTTAAAAAAAAACAAATGGAGTATTAAAAATGCTACTTGTTATTACTTAAATTCAGGTAGACCGAAGATCAAATTATATCCCTAGAAATATGATAATTCTCTTCAATAATAACTAACATTTAAATCAGGTTGTCATCTTGATTCCTAGTAGCAGTATTACCAAGAGGTCTGTTAAGAGGTAGATGTAATTCCTGACTCAAGACCATCCATGGTATCTGATGACTATCTTCACAGTTTAGTGAGTTTAGAAAATATCAACTTAGTTTCAAGTATGAGTTGTGTTTTGACATCTGGTTTCAACTTGAGTATCAGCGCCCAACTGAAGTAGCCAATAAATACTAACATAGCTAAACAGACATTTAAGTAAATTTTATAGCAAATTATGAGGACAGCTTGTAATATTAAAGGTATATGTGCTCCCAAAGGAATGTTTGAAACATTTTTATAAGCACAGTGTTTGCTTAGTGGTTTCTGCCCGGAGGGTTTAGGATTGGTGTTTGTCTATAGAATTTCCCGTAAATTTAAGAGTAAACAAATGAATTTCTGGGTAAGAATGACAAAGAAAAATTAACTGCAATATACCCTTTAAAGGCCCTTAATAAAGTCATGAGGAGCTAATAGATTTCGCTATTAGTCATTTAACAAAATTCTGTTTGTTTCCTTTCCAATTACTGTGATGTCATTTATAAAAAACATACATATGCTTCCAAGGTCAGACAATTGACTCATCTGACAAATGCAGGCTATTTAGTTGAGCTTCATTTCCTAGAGTTTTTTCCCAGGCCAATCATTCCACAAGCCTGTTCTTCCTTTAGTCTTTGTGTAAATTTCTTGCTTCCCACAGTTGGATCTTGCTTGGTCTCATTGAAACCCATCTATTCCTATAGGTCCTCAGTATTGAGCGGGATCAAAAAACTATTCAACATTTGGCTTATGTGTTTCTTCATATTTTTGGCAAAAGAAAAAGCTATGCAAAGTATATCAAATGAGTTCAAGAATATTTGAGTTCGGCTGTAAAACTCATTCTGTATGTGTGTGGTCTCTATAGGGTCCAATAGGCAAACAAGGAGAAAGAGGAGAATCCGGAGCTGAAGGCTATAAGGTAATAACTACAGGACAAATGTCTCCTTTCAAACTTTATAAAGATATGACCTTGGCTTTACTTGGTTTAAAATTGCAAGTGATTTCCCATTTTGGTAAAGACATGGTGGACTATGAGTACACTTCATACAACATTAGATGCAAGTCTTTTACTTGATGTTATCTTTTGTTACAAAGATGTGTATCAAGAAATTGTTGAGGTAAAAACAAAAGGCATTGGTACTTTGGTGAGGATAAAATGAGATCATATTTGTAAAATGTTTTACAAACCTTAAAAGTGCTATGTAATTGCTATTTATCATCATCATCATCATCATTTTTATTATTAAATAGCAGATATGTAGGGAAGGATTAAGCCTCAGAAAAGACTAGATTTGTCCATTAAGAAACTACTGAGAATTTTGGACAATTTCAATTGAATGATGAGGTTGAAAGTCGAATTGCAAGAGGTGAAGGGATAAGAGTGAGTGAAAGTAGTGCAGGTGACTAGTCCAAAAATTGTGGCTCACGAAGGAAGGAGAGGTATAGACTTTCAACTATTAACCATTTTGGTTCTGTGCTTCCCAGTCAAAATAAAATATTCCTTGGCAGGGAAAATGTAAAAGTAAAGAAGCCTTTCTTCTCTTCATTCTTCATCCTCTTCTCCCTGAAGAGTAGTCCCACCCTCTTATTTCTCCTGCTCCCTGAACATCTAAAACATCTCTTTGTGCTGTCCTTAGCAGTCATTGGTAGCCTCAACTTATGTTGTACTTCTTATGAGCATGTTACTTTTTCCTTTCACCACAGTTATTTTCCCAATAGACTCCTTCCCTCAATGGAACCTGGCCTTGAACCAAAGAAAACAGTTAAGCAAAACTGGCACCATGTCCACATCTGACAGCATATGCAAGATTCCACACCCAAAGTCTTTCATCTCCTTACCATGTGGAGAGAAGGATATTTCATAATCTGTCCTCTGGGATCAACCAATTAAATTAAACAAATATTTATAACATTGAATTTGAGATCAGTTCTTTTTTAGTTTGGGATACTTTTACATTATTGGAGTCATGTATATTCTTCTAATAGATCTGCTTTCTTGTCCCATCCATTCACATGTTTCTCTAAACACTTCCTATTAACCATTTCTTATGGCATTTTATTCCATTGTGTGCATATACCAAAATTTGTTCAGCCATTCCTCAATCATTGGGTTGTCTGTATTGTTTTCAGTTTTTGCTGCCGCAAAAGTATGATTTTGATTATTCTGCTGTGTTTGGGGCCTTTCTGTCTTTGACCTCCTTGAAGTACATTCCTAGGAATAAGATTCCTAGATATAAGAGGATGAATAGTGAATAAAATGTCTAGAGAGTTTTCTCACATATTTTCAAATTCTTTTCCAGATTTTTTTGGACTAATTTATAGCTCCAATACATTAATAGTGTTTTAGGATTATTACCTTATCACAGTTCCTCAAATATTGACTTTTCACATCTTTTATCATTGTTGCCAACCTTGATACTTTTCTTACGGACCATGCTACACTTTTATATTTATCCTCAGTTTCTCCATCTTTATTTCTTTCCTTATCTTTTCATTGTGTACATGTCGTGTCCCTAAATAGTCATGTACATTTCAAGATAAGAACTGTGTCTCATTCTTCTTTTACTCTTCCACAGTGCTTAGGACCAAGCCTTGCTTGACTGAATATCTTGTTGACAGGAGGAATTGATTCATTTGACCTTTTTCCCACAGCAAAATTTCAGTAAACATATTTGAAAGTAAAACTCAGCTTAACCACACTGGTTGATGGATACAGATTATTGATATTTGGGTTTTCTTAAGACAGAAAAATGTCAAATCCTTATTGTAATTTCTTTTCTGAAAAATAAATTTTTCACCCTATTCAAAGTACAAATTTAAGGCAGTTCTAAAGAACTCCAATTTCTGTTCTGATAATAAAATATAAAAAAAATTTTAAAAGCCAGTTTGTGATTAAACTTTTTAGGGAAGACCGGTCAAGAATGAAAAAAAAGAATGTTAATTTGTTTTATATGTCATTTATATCAGCTGATATTATTTTAATGCAAGAAAGCCCAAGAGCTTCTTCTGAAGTTGTTTTTTTCTATGTGGCAAGACACCAATTGCTTACAGTATATTTTAGAGCCCATATGACTCCATCTTAGTCTTTTCTGTGCATAACTTCCCAATATGTACAGTAGGAAATCCACTTTTAGTAATATCCTTCTTTGTTCTCTGCCAGTTAAAATAAAATATGGCCAAAGTAAAACTAAATCAATGTATTGACTGCCAAATGAAGAGTTTACTACCTTAATGTGAGATGAAAGGCTTCATTTCACCTATAATCGGCTAGCTAAAACCAGATCCCATTACTTCTCAGACTCCAGACAATCTGGCATTCTTCAGTAGGACCTACCAAGTGAAGAATGTTTCCACTGGGCTCACATTATGTCCTCTCCTTGCTACTTCTGCATTCCTCCTTCCATTTCTCTCCTGATGGGGTTTCAACATTGGCTGCATTCATGTGTTTCACAAACTTGTTTAATCAACAGATCCCGTCTTCTCTTCTTTCCTCATTCCCTCCCATTTGGTTCTGGAGCACATTTCATTCTGTTTACTGATGGCTCCACTTTAAGCAGTCAGCTAACCAAGGCCAGCCAACCTGCTGATTTTATTGTTCTGACATTTGAAAGTCATGAAGCATGCCCAGCCCCGCCTAGCCAAGTTTTACAAAATACAACTGAGATTCATATGAGAAAAAACAAACTTCGTTGACTATTGTATTATCCCACCATAGCCTCCAGACTTTTGTGGGTAGTCTTCCAAGATGTTTAGTTTTCTCTTTGGACATTATGTGTTAACTGATTTCCCCAAAATGAGCCTGATTACTCTTATTATCATCAGACTTAAAAAAAAAAAAAAACTTCTAAATTTGTTTGTGATTTATAATCACAGTCAACTTACAATTAGCCATATTACTAGTAGGAGCAGTAGCATGGATGATTCAAAATGATGGATAATGCAAATATTATTTATGTTTCTTTTTGAAAAGTATTTGGGTTTTTTGGTTATTGTTCCTTGTGTTTGTCAACCACGATAGGGGCAGCTAGGTGGTGCTACAGTAGATAGAGCACCAGTCCTGGAGTCAGAAAGACCTGAATTCAAATCTGACCTCAAACACTACCTAGCTGTATGACCCTGGGCAAGTCACTTAACCCTGTTTGCCTCAGTTTCCTCACCTGTAAAATGAGCTGGGGAAGTAAATGGCAAATTACTCCAGTGTCTTTGCCAAGAAAATCCCAAAAGTGTTCATGAAGAGGCAGACACAACTGAAAACAACTTAAACAACTATGACAACCATCCTCTAAGAAATATTAGTCTTCTGTTTTGGATATAAAGAAATGGAGACCCACAGGGGCTGGATTTTGCTCCTTAACTGTGTGCCTCACTGTATCTGGCATGTTATTTTCTATAGCATAAAGAAAATTACATAGATTTAGCCCCTTCCATCTAGGAGTTTATAGCTTATTTAGGTTTAGGATATTCTGCCATTTAATTCTGTAATTATTTATTAACTATCTACCACATGCAAAGTATTATGCTAATTTTGAAAATCCTAGATTTAGAGCTGGAAGGGACCCCAAAGTCATTGAGTCCAAGCCCATTATTTTGCTGATGAAGATAGTGGGGCCCAAAGTGTTAAGTGATTCACCCAGGGTAACAGACAAGATTCAAACATACTGATTTCTGGTGAGTGTTCTGTCTTTTGCTTTATACCACACTATTTCCCTACAAACAAAAGGATACCAGTACTCCAGGAGATTGTATCTTACTGGGACAGGGAGATATAAATGCAAATTTAAAACCAATGTAAGAATGCACAGTAAAGGATCTATAGCTTTTGGTCAAAGCTGTGAACACATAAGAATCTTTTAAGTAAGAGAGAAATGGGGGGTCAAGGCTAAGTGTATAATTGAGATCAATACTCAGTAAAACATCCCTGCCTATCCTGAGCAGGCTGAGAAATAAATTTCTCATCAGTCTGGAAAGGCTTCATGAATGTCACACAGCCAGGGTAGACATGGATGCTTTACTGAGTATAGATCACAATTATACACTTAGCCTTAACACCCCCCAATTTTCTCTTACTTAAGATATTCTTATGTAGATCACACTGCTTTAACCAAAAGTTACATTACTTTAGTGTGCATTCTTACACAGAGGCATGATTAGAGCTCACAGGCTTGAGTTTCAACAGCTTTGAATGTTTCTCTGCTTCTCTCTAGGGAAAGTTTGAGATCAGGACTTCAGAAACTCCTCTTGTTTGAATTGATTCTTTTATGTTCTGAACATTCTTCTTTCTTCCTTGAACATTCTTCTTTCTTCCTTCCATCAGAAGCATGTGCAGCTAACCATCTTTAGTAAAACCATATCCCAACTGGCTTTTCACACTGAAATTTCCTTCTTTGCATTTTAGGCACTGAAGTGAGTTCTTTATCATAGAGTTGGAATTTGGTGTCAGAAGCACATATTTGCTTCCCAGAAAGCAAAAAAGTCAAGCCTTCTAATGAGAATATCCAAAACTTATCCCTATGTATTCTGTTCATTCTTCCCTTGGCCCAGAGAGAAGAAACAAATCCAAAAACTTTCCCCCCCAAAAAAATCAATTATCTTTTTGGACCTGAGAAGTGAGAAAAAAGGAATCTGAAGTGACAAGGACAGTGGAAGAGGGTACTGGGGAGTGCCCATTTGTGAAATATTTGCTGCACAAATCTTACCTGATTTATTCCTCTTGGATGCCGGCTTCTTTCTGTTTACACATTTTGAAAAGGAAACGTGGCAACTTGGCATTCCTTCTTATGAGAAACAGGATGATGGCAGATTCCTGAATGTCGAAGTAATTTGTTATTTCTAAACATTGTGCACAGTAATTGCTCCCATTCTTCAATGCAGCAAATTCACTATCCAAACATCTATGTCTTTGGCACGTCAGGTTGGAGGCCTTGCTACACCCCCACTGTGGGAATAGGTTTGGAAAAATGGGTTCCTTCTCATATTCTTTGTTACCTTCTTTTGGTAGAGGTCGTAGAGGAATGTGGAGGAAAAAAGAAGACCATATCCACCCTTCATCATAGCATTAGTCATTATGCTCTTTAATACTTCTGATGATCATTATCTTTGTGGTAATTAAATTGAATTTTGTAACATCTCCCTGTTAGCTTAAGTAGTACTTGTCTATTCTTCAATGCCTCAACTTCAGTTCTTCTATGATTTTTTTTCATTGTGGGTACCTTGCATAATAATATATATTGCAACCCTTTTTTTGCCTCGGTAGAAGTTTCACAAGTTACATTAGCCAGAAAATTCACGATATCTAACTTTCTAGTAATCTGCCTCGGTAACTCCCTCTCAGATGATTATCCCATGACGACCTATCACCAGAACTGCTTGGGAGGCTGCCAGAATTTATGCTTCCCTGTGCTAGCCTTCAAGAAGTCTTGATACATTGCTAATATTCTAGTGAAGGAACCCTATTCATAAAATCATAATTCATAAACTGAAAGGAACTTTAGAGGCCATTTAGTTCAACCACACCGTACTCCAACTGGGGAAACTGAGGTACACAAAAGCAACAGTTGATTTGCAAAAAGTCACAGTTGGCTAGTGGTAGGATGAGAACCCAAACCTCCAACTCCCAGTACAGTGTTCTTTCCATGATACTATTGCTGCTCTCCCCCCAAATTCACTAAAATATCATCCTATTCTCTATTCCAAGGGTCATATGGGTGTGCCAGGACCAAGAGGAGCCATTGGGCAACAAGGGGCCCCAGTAAGTTTTAACAACACTTGTTATGTTTTTGGCATTTCTTTTAAAAAGATAATTTCTAAGAACTCCTTTTCATGCGTGTTTTTTGTTTTGGTTCCTGACAAAGGGTGAACCAGGTGAAATGGGTGAACCAGGACTTAAAGGAGACAGAGGATCTGAAGTAAGTGAAATCCATCGAAGGTGATTTCAAATTTGTCTTTTTTTCTTTTGTGGGGAAAGGGGTGAGGAATAGGTTTTAAACAATCATTTGCCATTCAAAAATCATTAAAAATAACTGAATTGTGTGTGAGTCAACAGTTAGGCCAAAACATAATTTCTTTTCTACCATTTTGTGCTGAAAACTAGATTTTCCTTGACCATAGAGCCTATGATCCCTAATCTATAAAGCAAACTAACTTTCTTAAAGCCACTTCCAACTTATTCAACTGGAATAATGACGTTTTCATTAAGAGTTCAGTCAAATGGACCAACAAAGACCAAAATAACTAATAAGCATAGTGAAAAAACATTCATCTACCAATCATGCAGTATCCTTTAGATGACAAAAATAGTGATTTGGCTGAATGTTTTGTATTTCCATCAATTCCTATAGAATACTGTGAACACTGGCTCCTAAGCAATATTAATCCAATTGATTGAAAAGGTGTTTTAAAAAAAGATAAATAGATTTATAAAGAAATAATATAAAAAATTTAAGTAAGATTACAGTTTTTTTAATAATGTAAATAGGTTACTTAGCATCATATAGTTTAAAAAATCCATTAGTTTTGTTGGATTAGGCCTTTTCCCCAATGAATTCAGTGGAAATTTATTCGTGCCAACTTGACGTTGTTGACTGGTCTCTGCCGCATGTATGACAGCTCATTACCACTTTGCCCCCAGTAGGACTCTGGTTTCAAAGGCTAGAAATTTTGAATTACCATTTCTTCTAAGATTTCCCTTATGAATATCTTAATATAATGATCTCACAGAGCTATACACACACACACACACAAACAAACATATACACATACATACTCCTACACCCCTTCAAACATCTTCAACTTCTACCAAACTGAAGCACTTCCCTAAACATACAATAGAATGGAAGTAACTTAGTTCGCAGCACAGTTTTGCTACCTGATACCTATGTGACCTTGGTCAAATCATTCACTCTTCTGGGTCTCGCTTACTAGAGAGTTTTGAGTGGAATCTGATTAACCACTTACGAGCAATATTGTAGAAGGGACTGTTGGTCATGTGCAAGGTAGACGAGGTGACTTCTGAGATCCGTTCCAATTCTGAGATTCTGTGACTTTGATTGTATGGCTGATCATGTGACCGTCATCAAGGGGTACACACTCTTCAGGCCTTCTTTTTCCCACTTCAGATGTTATATTGTCATATATCCTTATTTCTACAGTTGAAATGCTATATAAATAAAATCATCCTACTTTTTATGTGCTTCAGTCAGTGATGGATTATACCCATGGTTTTCCCATGTGAGCAACACATTGACTTCTCAGTATAACTGAAGATATACTTTTAAGCAATATTGTCCAAATTGTGGTTTGGCTGGGGTTTCTGGTAGCCCTGTCAACACCCAACTTCATCCTTCTTCAGCTGCATGTTACCCTTCTTAAGCATGCATCATTGGATCCCAGAAATATAGAATTTGTCCTTCTAAAGGCCCACCTAGAACGGCACTCTCATTTTTTTCAATGAGGAAAGAGAGGCCCAAAAAATTCAGTAACTTTCTTAAGGGAATCCATTATAGTAGATGCATGAGGAAAAAAGTGAGAGTAGAGAGAGGGGGAAAAATTATCACCTTCAAGGTAAGTACATAGAAGCAATTTTAGAATTTCCTAAGAATACACAGTATAATCTTTGTAGACTATTATATGTAAAACATATACATATATATATATTTCCTCCTTTGAATTAGATCTTTTATTTCATCAGAGTTGCGAGATCCTCTATCCATCAATGCAGATCAGTAGCTTGTAGGCAAATTCTAGTTTTAGAAAATTGCTTGAGATACTAAAAGGGTATGTCAGAAGCAGGATTCAAATCCAATTCTTCCTGGTTCCAAAACCAACACTTTACCACAACACACTACGTCTCAGTGCTTCTGGATCTTTTATCTATTTCACAAATCTATTTGTAACCCTTGGAAAATCTTAACAGACTATTTTTTATAAAGTAAAAGTTCAAAAAATGAAAGTTCACTTGACTTGGATCCAGGCTACATTTTAGAATTTTACTGTAGGCTCATCTCTATGACTACATGTTGTTTGATAATCCTTGATGTCTTACAATCTTCCAACATTCTTATTCATAACATTTTACAAATTAATGTAAACTCTACACTGGCTTCACTCTTATCTTCCATGCCTCACTATTTATCAAGGAAATCAAGTGTTTCCTGGAAGATCAAGTGTATCTTTGGTACTTCTTGTTAGGGCAATTGTTTTGTATCAGTCAAACTTCCATAGGAAACTGTGATAGTTGATGGTGATGTCCGTTCTTTTTTTTCTATTTCCCATCATTAAGCACCAATAGTTTATTTAAACACATTGGGTTTGAGCTGTATGCCATAACTTATCTTTATCTTTATCTTTATCCTTTTGGCCTTGATTTTGATTTTTGCTCTATCAAGTCTATGATCTGTAAAGGAATATCCAACTCAGCACTGACTCACATCAATAACTAGTCTTTTCCTGTGTTAGCATGAAGTGAATTTCCTTTTTTGTGATATTGTTCATTGCTCACCATATCAACTGCCTTCCAACTCTCTCTCTGAATAAAGTATTACATATATACATGCATATTTATGTATATATTTATGTTTTGTGTAATTAATGCTTTATATATAATTATATATATTCCATACGTAGAAGGTATTGTATGTAATATATATTATATATGTTATATATAATGAAAACTATTCATTATGTACTTATTATATACTAAGTATTGTATGTAATATACATAAATAACATAATCACAAGTAATCATTACATATACAGGAAATATAAAGAGCATTCATTATATATGTGCATAGAGATCTATAGAGAGAGAATATTTTCTTTGAGGAGAAAGTTGGAAGGCAGTGGACATATTTTTCACAGGAAAAAGGATATTTTTATATATACATACATATATATATATCTTATGTAACATAAGGAGATAACATAAGATATAAAGGATATCTATATCTATAACTTTCTGTGTAGATTATTTAGCCTCTTATATTTCCTTATTCTGATTTCTGTTTTTTAACACATTTTGCCATTTTCCCCTTTACTCATCATTGTTTTGAAGTCATCAAATATTAAATAACAATAGCTAACATGTATGTAGTACTTTAAGGTTTGCAAAGCACTTTACAAATTTTTCTTCAAAACAACCCTGAAAAATAAGTGCTATTATTATTCCTATTTTATAGATGATGACACTGAGGCAGACAGAGGTTAAATGACTTCCCTAGGGTCACACAGTTAGTAGGTATCTGAGGCTGGATTTAAACTTGAGTCTTCTTGACTCCAGGTACAGTGCTCACTTTCTCCACTGCCCCACCATATGCCTCTAAGTAGAGTAGTAAAGTATATGTTGATTTTATTTGGAAGGTCTTATCAAAGTTTTCACATAATTTATCTACTTTGTTATCCTCTACAATAGATGTTAGAATGCAGGCTACCTTTATGGGCATGGTCTTTTTACCTCTGCAAGAAGCCCGGAATCTGAGAGCTGAAAGGGACCTCAACAGTGATCTAGTCCAACAAATGTCCCCAAGGGATCTCCACCATAAATAGTCATCTTGCCTCTGCTTAAGGATTTCCAAGGAGCAGGAGCCCACCATTTTTCCATTCCACTTCTGAACAGCTCTAACGGCTTAGGAAGTTTTTGTAGGCATCAAGCCTAAATTCATCTCTTTACCATATCCACCCATTACTCCTGATTGTGTCCTCTGAGGTCAAAGTCTAATTCCTCCCTCATTTGACAGCCCTTCACATACTTGAGGGCAGCTATCATACTCCTCCTACCTTAAGTCTTCTCTTCTCCAGGATGAGTATGCCTAATTCCTTCAACTGAGTCTCAGATGTCCTGGAACCAAAGCCCTTCACCTTCCAGTTTATCCTCTATTGTATATTGTCCAGTTGATCAATATTCTTCTTTCTTTAACCATAGTGTCCAGAAATGAACACAGTACTCTACATGAGGTCTGATGAAGGTAGAGTAGAACCATCTCCTCTTGATAATGTTAACTCTTTTTTTTTGGAGGGGGTGGGAAAGGAAACAAGAATTTATTAAGCACCTGCTATGTTCCAGACACAGTCCTAAATACATTATTAATATTATATCATTTTATTTTGGCTGCCACAACATATTGCTAATATTGAGATTGCAGTCCACTAAAACCCCAAGATATTTTTTTCAGAATAAATCCTACTGATCCATGCTTTCCCCATCTTATACTTGTGAAGCTGATTTTTGTGCCCAATATTTATCCCAATTGAATTTCATCTTATTTGCTTTGGCACAATATTCTAGCTCATCAAAATCCTTTTGAATCCTAACCCTCTCTTCCAGCCTATTAGCTACCTCTCTCAGTTTTGTGTCATCATCTGTGTACCATCTATACCTTTATCCAAGACATTGATAAAAATCTTAAAAAGTCCAAGAGCAGTAAAAGATTTATGGAGTACTACATGACAACCAAATAGCTCAGGGAATGATGGAGGGAGTTGTTTCCTTTGGATACAAAATGACATAAATTCCACTAATTCCTTTATTTGCATCTTCAAGGAGGACCTGAGAGTTTCCATTTGGCTAAAATATCCATTTATATTCAGGTTTCATTTTTAATGAGAATGTCAGTATGGAAATGATTCTGTTCATCTACTCATTCATTGACTTGTTCGGCAAGGATCTCACATTTAGAATGTCAATAAATGTTTTTAAATGGATGAAAAGTCTATGTGATTCTTAATACCATCTGCCACCTTTCCTGCTACTCTGCCTCTGTCAGTTTTCAACCTGAAGTATGCATAGGACTGGGGGATAGTTTATAATTTTCTTTTTTGTGAGTTGCCATCACTGAAAAAAAATCATCACCTAGTATCTAACCTACTTATGAAGAGTCTTTCTATACTTCCGTAGGCTATTCCTCAGGTAGCTGACATTCTGGAAACAGTATTCTATGTTTCTTTTCAGCGTGGTTGATCAAGCCAGAGTTTTCTGCTCCAATGATACAGTCTTCAAGAACCCAAGTCACCTCCATCCCATGACTAGGCATGAAAGTATGATTTTTAGGGACACTATTGGGATGGGGAGGGAAAGAGACAGAATATCTAGACTCCTGATTTCATCATAGTGAAATCAGATGAGTTTCTTCCATCAATGTACAACAGCAATTCACTATCACTTATAATTAAAAGATCTCCCCAGGGAATTGAGAAGTGAGGTGATTTGGCCATGGTGACATAGCTACCATGCATGAGACACGGGACTAGAAAAATAGTTCTATCTATTACACTGTGCATCCTCTATACTGTGTAATCTATAAAATCTTGGGTATGCTACTATTCTATAAATTAGACTTTTCATACATTCCTACTGGCCTTTCCTACAGTTAGTACAAACTACATTACTAGGCCTGAGCATATGGTGACTGAGGGTGTGTCAGATTCACTGCTATCCCTTAAATGCCTGACAACCACAGGAATGAATGGGATAGAAAACGACTAGAATCTTGCAATGACCTAATACTAAAAATATGTGTTATTGGGGAGCTGATAGATCATTTTTTACCTCAAATGTTATAAATCTCTTTGGGAAAAAAAACTTTTCCTTCTATGAAATGGCTTAAATAATATTCATGTTTATCCATCAAATAAAAACCCACTTAACATATTCTTCCTGGAAAAACACTCAGGCTTAGCTCTTTGGGGTTGACTTCATTTTAATGAAGTGATGTGTATAAATGGACATAGAATTCTTGTAGGCTTACACAGATTTTGAATTGGATTTTAGCCATGAATGTGTACTGCATCTATCGCTCTTTAACATAAGTACTTGGGAATATGAAACCTGCCTCAAAATAATGGGAAAATAATGAGACTACAAGCCACCAAACATCAGCTACAACCAATCTCTCAAAACTTGAATGAATGTCTCTGTTCTAATGGCATTCTGTATGTTGCTAAGAGTTTGTCTCTTTCTACTCAGTAGATGGCCTTCCCCAATCTTCTAGATGTTTTTTTTCCTCCTGTGAATATGGTTCCAAGTGCTATTAAAATTTAAAATGGAAAAACCAGCACTTATTTATTATAATGAATTGCTAACATACTGTTCATTGCACATAGTAGAAGCTTAATCAATGTTTGTTGAATGAATGACTCATTTATGGATGCCTACCTACTCTCAGATTAAGTACCTACATCTACAGTAACCTGATGAGCCCTAACCTAATAGGAATTAGGTCTGCCCTCTTATGTTCATTGTTTTCCTCTCATAAAATTTCTAATTTTTTTAAGAATAATATAATATCAAAGCTAGGTCAGCAAGGTGGCACGGTGGGTAGAATGCTAGGCCTGAAGTCAGGAAGACTTATCTTCCTGAGTTCAAATTTGGCTTCAGACACTTACTAGCTGTAAGACCCTAAGCAGGTCACTTAACCCAGTTTGCCTCAGTTTCCTCATCTATAAAATGAGCTGGAGAAGTAAATGACAAACCACTCCAGTATCTTTGCCAAGAAAACCCCAAGTGGGGTCACAAAGAGTCAGAGATGACTAAAACAACTGAACAATAAACTGGAAGGAAACTTACTATTCTATCCCCTCACCCTTTGGTTTACAGGTTAGAAAACTGAAGCATAAAGTTTTCAGTGACTTACCCAAGGTAACATAGTCAGTGTTTGAACCAAAATGGTAACCCCAGGTGTTTCCATTGTTGTATCCAAGTTCACTAAGACTATTTTCGTTGTAGATTTGAATATAAACAAAAACTAAATATTCATTCCATTTAGATAGATCACTCATTCAGTTATCACTTAGTATGTGAGTATCTGAGAAGGAAGAATGAGAGCAATTCAAAACCAGTTGCAAGATCAATATATTTGGAAAGAGAATCAGAATTCAATGATTTCCCTGAAACCAAAACTATGATTTTAAATATATGAAAAAAGTTTAATAAATTATTTGTATGATTTGTGCCCTGCCTTCTTCCTTTAAAAAAACAAGGATTTGAGGAGCAGAAATTCATTAGTTAAAACAGAAAGCTTGTTGTGATCTTTCTGAATTCATGTTTGATTTTATCATAGTTTCCCTTAGAAAGTCTAATAGAACTAACACATAATTGAGATAACAGAATTGCCATCTACCAACCTTGGGCTGTTGCCAAAGGAAAATTACTACACAAACCCAAAAGTATTAGATAAATGTGAACTATTATTACAGTTCTCCTTTAGAACCAACCAGAGAAGAACAGGAGTAAGGGATTAAAAGACATATAAATATTATCTGAGGGAATCAAGAGACTGCTTTAAGCACAGAGAAGAGACATTACAATAAATCGGTGAAGCCTCACTTTTTAAAATGTGACTTTAAGTTTGACTGTTTTTAATACAGCCCATGATCTATGATAAATTCTTCAAGGGTAGCTATGTAAAGTAAGAAACACAATCCTGTACACGTAATTATTATCCATTATAAGATTAATGAGAAAATAAAGAGGTACCCCTTGATTCATGGAGTGTTCCAATAAAATAACAGGAAGAAAGCAGCTTAAAAGGAGCATAGAAGGTTTTAAGTGAAGGTTATTTTAAATTTTTTATATAAGTTGAGCAGTAGCTTATGTATTTCTGGTGACAGCAACCCAATCAATCCTCTTCTATAGCTCCATATGACAATAAATCTTCTTCTCATTTTGCTGGATCTGAAATCTACTGGCAAATAGATCCGTTCTACCCAGTATTAAATTTTAATTTAGTTTAATCAAGGTCAGCTGTAGCTTAGTTAATGGGGAAGAGAATCATATAGAGGCAGAAAGCATAGATTCCAGCTCAGGCTCCACTGGTTCCTATACATATAATACTTTCAATATTTACTTACATGAAAAAAAAAATGATGCACTTCCTAACTCCGAGAGTTGTGAGAAAAAAAATTGTGAAAACTATAAAATACTATACAAATGTGAGCTATTGTTATTGTGTCTTATAAGAGTCTGTATAGTTTTAAAATCACAGTTAGCATTACTATGCCTACTGTCCTAACTGGTTTATTCTTCAGTTGTTATTGAATCGATTTTAAGTCACGACGCCATTTGAGGTTTTCTTGGCAAAGATACTGGAGTGCTTTGCCATTTCTGTCTCCAGTTCATTTTACAGGTAAGGAAACTGAGGCAAACAGGATTAAGTGACTTGCCCAAGGTCACACAGCTAATAAGTGTCTGAGGTCAAATTTGAACTCAGGTCCTCCAGACTCCAGACCCAACACTCTATCTACTGCACCACTTCCTACTTATCTTAAAAGATGGGATGTGGAAGGAGACAAAGCACAAGATTTGGACTCAGTATATCTGGGTTCATCATTGACTATCTCTTTGATCTTTTGCAAAGCGAAAGAAAGCAAGGATGCAATAAACGAGCACTTATTAAGTGCCTTCTATGTTTGAGGCCCTCCTTTTGAGCTTGTAGTCCACTAAAACCCCCAGATCTTTCTTCCCCCAAATGCTAGCTGACTCCTAGCTAGCCATGTCTTCCTTCTCCTGTACTTGAGCCTGACTTTTTAAGCCCAAATATAATACTTTATATTTAGCCATTTTTCTTTTTTTCCAAATGTTTCACTAAAATCTAAGTAAGCTATACTGACATTATTCCCCTGACCTGCCAGTTTAATAATTTATGTGCAGAAAAATGGAAATGAGATTTATCAGGAATAACCTGTTGAATGGGTTAGGTAATACGTTGGGTAGAACTCTGGACTTGGAGTCAGAAAAGGCACGAGTTTAAGACCCATCTCAGACATTTATTTACCAAATAGCTGTTTGATCGCGGCCAAGTTACAGCCTCTGCCACAATTTCCTCATCTGTAAAATAGGAATGATAATAGTATTTACCTCCCAAGGTTGTTGTGAGGATAATATAAGATCATCTTTGTAAAGTGTTTAACACGATGCTTGGCACATAGGAGGCACTTAATAAATGCTTGTTTCTTTCCTTCCTTCTTCCTTCTTTTCTTCACAGAATTATGAGGATCAAATGAAATAATATATGTAAAGCATTTTGTAAGCCTTAAAGTGTTACATTAATACTAGATATTGTCATTAATGTTATTATTGATGAAGCAAAGCCAGCTCTTTGCAATCACTGCTTACTTTTCTTGAGGTTTATCGTATATTTGCAATTGCTCAGAATCATGAAACTTAGAGCAAAAAGGGACCTTCAAAAGCAGTAAACTGAGGCTCGAGGTGGTAAAGTGACTGGCCAAAGTTACAAGGCTATTTATAAAACGAGAGAACTGGTGCTCGAACCCAAGTTTCTTCATTTCTAGTACAGTGCTCTTCTCACCACCCTGGGATTGTCCTAAGTGCTTTTGACAAGTACTCTGAGAAATATCATTCAAATAGCAATGTATCCCACATGTTTCTTTTTTAAAATCACAAGAATGTCATCAGATCAGTGGCATGCTTTGGGAGGGTAGACCCAAGTTCTTTGCTATCTTCACAGACCAGCTGTTGCTGAAACCATTTTAATTAGAAGCCTCCAAACATTTAAAGAAAAGGAAAGAGTTCTATGGATAATGAAGATCTTTTTCTTGAACTGTTGAAAATCAGAAAAAAAGAATGGAAAACGGCAGAACATTCATTTGTTTTTGAAGGCTAAGGCTAAGAGTGGGAAAGAAATCCAGCATGAATGAAATCATGCACTTCAAATAATCCGTTCAATTTCCCTTCAACTGAATTTTTTAGCATCATAGAATGTCAGAATTGGAAGGGACCTCAGTGATCATCCAATACAATCCCTTTATTTTACAGATGAGGAAACAGAGGCCCAGAGAGGAAGAGACTAGTCCCTGCTAGTCAGGAGTAAAGTTGAGAAGCAAACCTAAGATCTCCTTGAAGCCCTGTGTATAGTCCTTCAAAGCTTTTGCTCAATTATCCTTATTTTAACCAACTGATAAATATGCTTGACATTTTTAGGGTCCAAAAGGGAAGAAAGGAGCGCCTGGTCCATCTGGGAAACATGGGGTTCCTGTAAGTAGCAAGTGTCTCTCATTGCTCTCTTGTTTCTTTTCTTTTTCTTTTTGTTTTCCTTTAGGCAATTGGGGTTAAGTGACTTGCCCAGGGTCACACAGCTAGTTAAGTGTCAAGTGTTTGATCTGAGGCTGGATTTGAACTCAGGTCCTCCTGACTTCATGGCCGATACTTTATCCACTACGCCACCTAGCTGCCCCTGCTCTCTTGTTTCCAAATAAAGTTGATAACTTCAGAATAACAGAAAAGTTTAATGACAACTATAACAATCCCTTATATAATTATACTGTGGGAAAAGTCTGAGGTCAAAATCCAGAAGGGTCAATCAATGACCTCCTAGCCTGGAAAGATGGTCTCCTCTTTGAAAATAGAGGTTTGGCCTTTGAACCCAAGGACCAGAATCCCAAGGACTCAACTGTCACCTGAAGATTAACTCACTTTAGAACTATGTGATAAACTAGAGGAGATCCATTGACCAAATGACAGAAAGCCTATAGGAAGCATCCTTTGGAGCTGAACAAGGACCAGGGCTGGGGAAGGAAGCAACATTCTAAGGAGCAATACAGCAAAGAGCAGGATGACTGGTTTTTAAATAAAACTTTTTTTATAAGTGCATATATTTTATATGTTAGAAAATTTTCCTCTCTAGCACATGCCCATTTGTTTTATATTAAATCATCTTGTGTGTTTGCACAGTAAAGGAAATAACACTCAAGGGCACAGATTTTGAACCTTGCCTAGGGTACACAAGTGCTTTGTCCTTATTCTGCCTGCAGAGCAGAGAACTTAGAACTATGGCCAGGTTAGGGGAGGGACTGAGGTAGGGGCAAGGAGTCAAGACCAGAGATTTCTTCATGGTACTAAATAACAAAAGTGTCTAGTAATAACATGCTGGAGACACAAGATGGATTTTGAATTTAAGGTCTCAACTTCTTGTTTCCCCAGAAAATAAGACAAAGTGGGCTAGGACATAAATTCCTTCCATTTTCTAATCTTCTCTCACAAGGCAAAGATGATTTTCACATTAACCACCAATAACCTCAGCTGGCTAAACAGATGTGTATTGCCTGGCTCAGTAAAGACTTCCTACCCATCTACCTTAGCCAAAGGCTAGATGTAGCCATAGATTGTCCCTTGAAAGGATTTGTAGGATAGTATTTAAGCAAAAAAAAAAAATAAACTTAGATCCAAAACACATAGGCTATATTAGATAGAACTACAGAGAGATACTGACATTGATAGGCCATTTCTTAGTCTTTTAATATGTCTGATCCAAAAGGACAATGAGAAAAAGTCCTGATTTCTAATTTCTGAGGATTATAGGAACGTCACCACAAGGAATCATTTCTGAAGATGAAGAATTCAGTCCAGTTCAGCAAGTATTTCTGAAGTACTGTGCTAGATGCTGAAGATATAAAGATAAAAATGCCATAGTCCCTAATCTCAAAGAGTTTCCATTACTTTGGAATAGTGGGCAGGAGGGTGAGAGTCCAATATGTACATAGATACATATGATATAAGGATATGGTGAAGGGGGAAGGAATACAAAGAAAAGATCCCAAAGAGGTCTAAGAAAAATTGAGGAAGGAAAGAATGCTTTCAACTGAAAGAACCAGGGAAGCTTTCACCAAAGAGAAAGATCCTGAAGATTGGAGATAAAAGATTTTTCTAGGAATGGGGGAAGAAAGCTTCTTGACAGATGTCCTGGCTCAGCTGTAACATGGAGCCATTATGTTCTCCTTGGGAAATTTAAACATAGACTTGGGACAAGTGGAATTATCAGGCAAATAGTATCAAAACTGAAAGAGTTAAATAAACACTGATAATTGGCATAACATTTCTTGGTTAGGAAAACCTTATGACAGAAACTTGAACTTTTGGATTCATTCCACAATTTTCCAATTTGTTACTAGCTTTCTGGGATTGTTTGGGATTTGTCATGGAACAGATCCACTCAAATAGACTCCACTTATTGATGAATATAGAATTGGGCATCTAGTCATCTGTATTGTGTATATGTATGTAACCTGTGTAATTATTTGATTTGTCAAGGGACTCATGGGCCCACCAGGACAAAAAGGTGAGCCAGGATACCATGGAGCAGAAGGCATCCTTGGAAGCTCTGGAAAAGTTGGGCTACCGGGAAGACCAGGACTTCCTGTGAGTCACTTAACTATCACTTTGTCTTTTTAAAAAAATATATTATTAAAACTTATGTACAAAGGCTCCATTTCTAAAACATGAACATATTATCTATATTTCTTTGCTTTGGCACTATCTCAGATTAAACCAATCAATCTTTTAATAGTTATTTCTGGACATCTGTCTGGGGTGATGTCAAGTTAATTTCTAAAGAAGGTCAGAGAGAACATTATCCTGGATATACTACTATATAATACCATTACACAGAGTTCCCCTACCCCCCCCATGTAAATAATTTAAGCCATTTGGTACATATAAAAATTTCAGTCAGAATGCTAAAATAACAAATTAAGGGGCAACTCAACCTGGCAGTGTTGGGCTTTATCTACTTGGACTATTTATGGAACACTTTGGTTTGGGGCAAAAATTCAAAATGAGTTCTGCCAAAAATCATTTTCCTTTAATTTTCATAGTTTTGGTACTGTTCAAGGACTGTGCAAAGATTTCCTCAGTGTTCATTCAATTTTGGTGTAATAACATAGCTTCCTTCTTTCTTCCCAACATTTTCCTTTCTGTATTCCAACTAATATAACATTTCATGTACATTTGTTTTTAGCAAAAAACCAATAATCATACCATTTCCATAAGCTTTCTGGTTTTGTTCTACTTCCCTGTTAATTGCTAAAAATTTTCCTGATGAGTATGCGAATTGTTACTCTGGTTAACTCTTCTTAGTTTGTGGTTCAATGTCAACTAGAAGGAAGGCTTCCAGTGGCATGCCCTGGGAATCTGTCCTTGGCTCTTAATTGTACATTTTTATCAGTGGCTTGGACAAAGGTATAAAAGGCATGCTTTTCTTATTTTTGCAGCATAAATTTCACAGATAATGCAAAACTTGGAGGGATAGCAAATAGATTGGATTCAGAGTTCTTAGCAGGTTAGAATGATAGACCAAAGGTAGTAATATGAAATTAGATTAAGGTACATGTAAAGTCCTACACCTGAATCTAAATTTAAAAAATTTTAAATCAGCTTAGCAAATACAAGATGGGGCAGGGCATAGAGCAGTACAGCTGTGGAATAGTTTAAAAGATCTGAAAATTTTGGTGGCCTACAAACTCAGGTGAGTCAATATGTGATATGGCAGCCAAAAAAAAAAACTGATATCATTCTAGTCTGTATCAAGAGAGACATCACATCTAGAACACAGGAGAGGATACTTCTGCTGTTCTAGAGTATTATACCCAGTTCTTGGAATAATATTTTTCGACAGACATTAATAATCTTGTGAGCATATGGAGGAAGGTTAACAAGATACTATGTCATATAGGGATCCATTGAAAAAAATAGGAATGTTTACCCTGGAGAAGGGAAAACTTGATGTGGCAGGGGGGAGGGGCAGGGAGGGAAGGAGTTGGCAGAGGATGCCATGATAATTCTCTTCAATTATTTGAAGGTCTATCAAGTAAGAGAAGGATTAGACTTTTTCTGTTTGGACACATAGAGCAAACTAAGAACAATGATTGGAAATTGAAGAGAGGAATGTTTTAATTAAATGTAAGGAAAAACCTTCAAACAATTAGAGCTATCAAAAAGTATGATGAAATGATTTGGGGAGGTAGGACTCTTCCCACTTCAGATCTTCAAACAGAGACTGGATATCCATTCCTTGGGGAAATTAACAAGGGACATCTCTGTATAGATATAGGAAGACCTACATGGCCTCTCAGGTCCTTTCCAACTATGAGATTTTGCGCTCTATTCTGAATATCAAAAAGATGGTTCTTTGTTATTTTAGTCAGGAAGTCAGCAAATCTATCGGGTACCTAAAATTGCCCAAAACTTCTAGAACTAACCTCAAACCCTAAAGGAATTTCCCTTTTTTCCCTGCGTTGAATTACTTAATTTGCCCAAGGAAGGGGGTCCAAATAATTGGAATATTCTAGATGTAAATGCTCCAGAATCAGATTCTAATACGGGCCCCATTCTAATAGTTTTTACTAGTCGTCATATAGTTTTCAACCTCTTTACAATCCATATGTGGGAAATTGCTTCTGTCTATAAATAATATTAATATTATTTTAAAGACTTCGACTCGAAATATTACACACATAGGGAGATGCAACTGACGTGACAGACATACTAAAACACCTCAATAACTTGTCTTCAGGTCCCATGCAGTTGGGCCACATTAGAATGAAACCATCTTTAAACATGGTTGGTTGGGCATTTCTTGTAATAAGTCCCTTTGAATAGGAACCAAAATGGACCCAGACTATATACTCAATTATAAGCTCAATTATGTATGGTGGGTTATCTTAAAGTGAGGCCATTTACTTGCGTATTGTTATGTTTAGGCTTCTATAGTTTCTTTTATATGGTTTGGATGAGTGAAGTAAGGGAAATGCCAGTCTTCCCAGAATCATTGTGTTTGCTTATTGTCAGACAAGTAGGGAAATGGTTCACGTAGTTGGTGAATGTTATAATGTACATGAAACTGAATGGGGAATTATAAATATTAGCAATAGCAAATAAATACATTTCTTTACCAGAAATAGGAAATGGTACATATTCCAACTGGGATACAGATAGTACATTCCAGATATGCACAATAGAAACCAGCATGGTGTATTTACATGCATTTTATGTGCTGAAGAAGAATTTCAGCTATTTGGTATATGGGATACTCATCAGAACATTGGCTACACATCAGGGTAGTAAATTACTTACCGCATTAGGTCATTCAAAAGTTCAATGTGACAAACAGTTTCTTCTTGGCCGTAGATGATACCTAGAGGCTCCCACAAGAAGGATCAAAAATTTCTAAGTAAAGAGAACATTGAGTTGGCTTATGAAATCTAAAACATTTGTTCTTGCATAAAAGCAGCCATGTGGCAACTCATTGTCAGATGCTGGCTCCTGGCAGGATCCATCACCAGAACTGCCCTAAATACCCTGGATCCATCCTCAGCAACCCAGCAGTTTATAAAAGGGAGATAATCAGACAGTTATTTGTGGCTCAGAGAAAAATATTCAGGAAGGTGCTGAAATAAATGGTATTTAGGAGATCGGGGCACTTCTGGAACCACATCAAAGCTGGAAGGTCACTCTTTGGTTGGCTCTGTTGAGGAAAGCAAATCAAACTTCTTGAGCTAAGCCCAGAACAGACTACAATGTTAACAAACCTGAGAATAGACACTTAAGTCCACCTGTATCCTCAGTCACCACATAATATCGCTAGGACTAAGGAGACAGGACACAGAGGAACTCATCACAATGCCTTATGAGAAAGCCTTATTGTGTATCAGAACCAATCTCAGCTGCTTCACGTGGCAATATCATCCTACAGTGAAGAATCACTTAACCCTCATCCTGATTCCGACCTGTTGTGAAGAGAGAAAAGATGGCAACGCATCCCTTATTGTCCTGCATTTTGCTTCGTTCTGCTTCTAATTAAGTCACCTTGGCATCCACCTGACAGAGAGAAGTCTGGCCTTATAGTCAGTGGAAGGTTTGGGTTCAAATTCTATTTCAGACCCATACTGGCTATATGATCATCGCAAAGTCACTTAAGGCTATCTCTGTCAGAAAGTCAGCTGCCATGCTAAAAATATATGAAAGTACCATAGACTAGAGTCAGCTCTTTCACCCTAGAGGGGACCTTAAAGATTCTATTTTCCAACATCCTTGTTTTATAGAAGAGGAAATTGAGAGTTGAAGTGCCTTGATCAAAGTCAAAGAAGTAATGAGTAGCAATGCCAACATTCAAACCCAGTTCCTATGCTCCAAGGCTACCATACCACACTGCTCTTCTGGTATGTAATTCTCTGCCAGTCTATTAAGGACACCATGTAGAAATTTTCACAAACCACAGGTACTTCAACTTATCCCACACAGAAGTAGATAAGATCTTAAAAGTTGTTTTAAGAATTTTAATTCTTACAAACCAACTAGTATTTCCCCATTGGCTTACAATAATCATTTGTTCAACATTACCTGAATAAATTTTGAAGGCAATGCACTGTGTCATTTCAGGGATGCCGAAGCTGACTGATCTTTCTCTGGCAGTAACTCCTAAAACAACTCTCAATTTCTTTGCGCATCATCTAGGCAATGAGTTATATATATAGATATAGATATAGATATATATAGATATAGATATAGATATAGATATAGATAGATATAGATATATATAGATATAGATATATAAAACCTAGAAATATTTAAATTTGGGAGAAGCTGCTATTGAAAGGAATCTTGGAAATAAATGCCTTTGTAACAGGAAAAATCGATAGTAACTTATCTGATTTTTTTCACCGAAAAGACAAATTGAACATCAGACTTATGTTGGCTCAAACCTGTGACTGACAGCAAGAAACATTCCGTTCCTCAACTATTCCTTAGCCCTACTACTGACCACTAGTCATTTGTTTTCTTACATGACAAATTCTGGGCAATATATCCCTTTACAGATGCTTTGAACAATAACTTCATTGACTTTAGTAAAGAAAGAGCCTGAAATGACTCACTATAAAATGTATATTTGTACTGACCTACTTATGGGAGCTCTAAGCTGACCCTTGTCTGGAATGTTTATTAATGAGTAATTAACTCTCAGGTCATGCATCTCCTGCTACTGTTAATATTTTTATATAGCCAGTTGGATTAACTTTACACTCAGGATTAGTAATACATTGAGTTGCTCTGAATACTGATGTGTTTGCACCCAGCACAACAAAAGATTCATGAAATGTTTTCTTGGGGAGTTTGGTCTGAACCCAATCCCTAAATGAGGTGTTGATCTTTGTGAATAGAGAATTATTTTTTCTATAGATGGCTGTCTTTATACAACAAAGTACATTAAGTACAATAAGGTACAAGTTTTAAGATCAAATGAGATAGTAATCATAAAAGACATAGCATAGTGCCTGACACATAGTAAGCACTATTTAAATGTTAGCTATTATTACTAATAATATTAATTATTATAAATTAATAATGTTAATCATTGTGATATTAATAATATTATTAAGCATAAAACTACAGTAAGATTTTTGGGGAAAAAAACCCTGTATTTGGGCCTGAAAGGGCATTTAAAAATTACTCTGTAGCCCAATTGGAATTAGGTAGCTAAACAAGACTTTAAAGAAAGTTGATTTACTTAGAATAATATCCTGAAACTTCTAAGGTAAAGAAAGTCCAGATAAATAGGAGTTTAAACAAAGTCTATGTCTGAAACCAAGTTCCCTGGAATACATGTGGCTGGGTAAGGGCACTGTTCCATTAGTTCATTTTTTAAAGCATGGTACCACAGTGTTTCTTGGCTTACCTTTAAACACCCTGCTGAGTTTTTCCACTGAGAAAAATATTTATTCTGGGGTTTCTAACCTTATGCAACTGCTTGATTTTCCTAAACAATGTTCTGCCCGTTTTTGATGAAGCCAACAAAGTTAAAGCATCCCTGGCATGATCACCTTGTTATTTTAATCTTTTTACAACATCAGATGAATGCAACTGAAGGATAACATTGAGTAGGATCGCCATTGCCTGGTGTGTATTTCCTTCCTCACAAGTGAATGTTTTAAGTCTGAGCCATCAACTTAGCACATCTGTAGTAAATGAGTCTACCATGCTGTTTTCATTGAGCTGGACTCCCTTTTCACATGCGTACCATCTCAATCATTAATGAAAAGGAAAACAACATTTCCCTGCAAAAGATCATAAATCCATTCATCATCCAAAATGAAGGCTCACCACTTTTTTTATTGCTATGAATAATAAAACGTTTTTTGTTGAGGAGAGGAAAGTTAACTCTTCGGGCTAAGTTAAGAACCCTTTTTGCAGACTAAGAACTTAAGCATTGTCCAGGATGTGATGTTCATCCAAAAAGAGACACTAAAAATGTTGAGGTTCTCATTTGGGGTTTGCTTCCACCATGAGTAAAAAAAGACAGCCTCAGCCTATTCAAAGCTGGCACCCTGTGAGCAGAAAACAGCAGGACCACCATGTAAGCCCACATTGTGAACACAAGAAACCCTGCATCCCAGCTGGATTGTGTGTATCCTCTGGCCAATGAGCTGGAATCAAGCTATGGCAACTTTTATTTGCATGTAGTTTTTATTTGTAATTTAGCCTTTTTCTTAGGAGAAAATTTGGAAATGAAACATATTTACTTTGGCAAAATGTGTGTTACATAAATTTAGTCAACTCTTGATTATCCAGGGGCTTATTAACTGGTTATGGATAATCCAGACTTTTTTAATCCATTTGCCTCCTTTAGTTTATGTTTTGGCTAGTTCCCTGTTCATTAGAACTTCTTTCAGAGAAAAATAGCCTCAAATCCATCAATCTGTCTACCGAGTGGGATGAAAAATTTGGCTAGGGAGGAAGATAAAAGTATTGGCTGAAATGGTAGTTTAGTTTTACCCGTGGTTTTCAAGGACTAATGTTGCCCCTTTTCCCAATTAAACATGAATTATTATATGAATGGCAGTGAATAACTTCTCTGTTTCCACTGAAAATAGGGAAAGTGGAAATGAAAAATATGGAAATGGGAGTGAAACATCAAGAAAAAATACCTAACTTTAAAATCGTGCTATTTTCATTAATAAGTAAGGTTGTGGGAATTGCAATATCTGGTGAACCAAATATATATATTTGCTCTAGGAGGTTAAGGAAACTGAATTATAATTCCTGTTCTGTTGTTAGTGGCATGACCTTAATCAACATATTTAATAATGATGGCATTTTAATCGATATCACCTTATCAACTACTCACAAGGTCCGAGCTATACGGAAGAAAAAGCTTTCAAAATATGGAGATTTCATGAAGGAGCTCAAAAATCATATGGGAACAGGAAGAGGCAATATACCATCCCTATTGCCCTGTCTGCTAGTAGAGTTGCACCAAAGCTGGTTTCCCAAAGCCTATGGAGGATGGAAATCGATCTTAACTCTTTTGATTCAACTATCAAAAGCAGTTATTTTCATCCCATGTATGCAATAACCTGTAGAAAATTAACAACCTATAAAAAAAGACTGAAACAACAACTTGTCCCAATACCTTTCCTATCTGAACTCGAGTGAAAAGAGAAGAACAAGATAATGATGATGTTGATAACAAAAATAATAATCCCTTCAAAGTCCAATCCGCCATCCATATTGTAAAAGAAAGATAACGTCAAAATTGAAGAATGCCAGCCATGACTACTATGACCGTGAATACTATGGTTGTGGCCTTAGACTACTAAGGTAATTGTAAAGGACCTGACTTGATGTCTGAAATGTCAGTCGATTGGGCTATTAAGATACCACTAGTTGGGTGAGCATCCCAGCCGGTGATTTGTAACTACTCCTAAGAATTTAAACAATAGATGTGAAGACATAGGGTTGTCTGGACCAGCTCAAAATTGTCATGATGATCAGCTTGACAGAGAGTACAGTAGAGTGAGTGGCACTCTGGTACAGAATGAATCAAAAATAGCAATCCTCTACCTGTTGGAATCCTTCTCTCAGATGTTGCTACCACTAAAGCAAAATTTAAAAAAAAACCACATGTTCATGAAATGGACTGAATGTTATTATTGTGTGCCAACACCATATCCTACAAATTAGAAACAGATCTTATGAGTTACAGACAAAGATTATCTTTAGGGAAAGGGCATGCAATTATGTTATCAGGTCGGTGTGAGCACTTCCTAACAATGAACAAATATGGGCTAGATGACCTCAAGGGATCACTGCTAATCTTGAGATTCTGTGATAACTAAGACCTGATTGTATCACATTTTGTCAATTTCCAAATCTTGCCTAGGAGCAAATTTCTCTGCGTAGTGTATAGGTTTCACACACTTTCGGGATGTATCCCTGTTGTTCCAATGAGAGAGAGAGACAAAGAGACAGACAAATATAGACAGAGACAGACAGAGAGACAGAGACAGAGACAGAGAGAGAAAACAGTTTCAATAGAGTAATAAAAAGTGACAGTGTTGCAATATTAGAGTTTACTAAGAATGGGTGAGAGGTTAGTCTTGTGGATTCTGGCACAGCTTGTTCGTGAGCAAATCCTCTTGGATGTTGACAGAACTGACAGGAAGCCTCTTGTTGCTTGCTACCTGGACATCCTGTCAAGGGATAGGCAGACTGGGTCAGCATTTCTACCTGCACCTTTCTTAAGGCACTAAGGTCTCATCCCAAAATTCCAGTGAAGGCTTGGGTTGATCTAAACAGGATTTGAGACATGCATTCTGCAGCATAAACTTTGACAATCAAGGATAGACTGCTCCCACAAAGCAATCCAAACAGACTTGTATGAAGCTGAGCTGCAAAGCAAAGTTGCTAGTGTCCCTCCCTTCTGCAAAAATAAGAAAATGCCCATTATTTTACACATAGAACTGGACACAGTTGCTCCAGCATTTTGTACTCACTCATGTCTCTTGACTTTATCCCTCAGACCACCTTCAAACACTCCACTCTTCATCCCCAATTCCAACTAATAACAAAGAACAGATTGTTAACCAACTACATCTTCCCGCATCTCTAGATCTCCCAGATCCAACTCTGCAGCATTATAATCCTAAAATATCCCCACCTGGACTCAGGAATGCTACTGGCCTTGATTTGGATATCTCTAGATAGGTTTCACTTGCAACATTCGGCTATTGGATATCTATGATCATTGGAAGAGGAAGGAAAGAAAGGGGAATTCCAAAAATATCACAACTGCTTTATTTACATAAAATGTTGCTTTGTAAATAAGAACCAAATATTTACACTCCCCCACATTTTTTCAAATCAGTCTGTTCCCAAAGGAGTTTACCTCCAGTAAAATAAATAAAATGAGCATTCTTTACTCCTTATCAGGTATAAATTTTGACTTGCCTAAGGTAAAGGAAGCAAAGGACCTCTTTTATGACTGACTGGTTCACAATATACTAAAATATATACTAAGAGTGCCCTGTACTATTGGTGAGAGACAGGGAATACCCTGTAGGCACTCCCTTCTAACACTGTAGCTCACGAGTACTCACCAATGCGCTTTTCATTAACAATTAGCCGCCAGATACAATTTGTTCATAGCAAAGACATTGATTTACCATGCGTTGTAAGTAGCTGTAAAACATCCCCTTGCATAAACCTGTGTACATTCTCCCACAAATGCACAGAGTATTTGTGGAAAGAATGGGGACAGTCTTAAAATATTAATGGTGATGTGAGAGACATATAGGGAGCACCAAGGCTCTGAGCTAGAGTGCTCCAAAGTCCTTTCTCTCTTCGTAGATTCTAGACACAGCTTCACCATGGGCATGGAAATCTCTACGGGGCATGTCACTCATCCAGGCTCCCCAGGGTCTGCTTTTCTTCACAACCTAACTTTTGATTACCAAAGTCTGCTCTCCTTCATGAGTTCACATACGGCTCCATCACAGATGCTGCTACTGAAAGCTACTTACTTCTTTGAGTGACTATATCTCTGTGTCTGTATCACTTGGTAGTATGTGTACTCCTGCTACATATGATGTCAAGTATATCTTCTTCAAAGTTATATGGCTAATGAGGGAGAGGGGGGAGAGAGAAACAGGGAAGGAGAGAGAAATTCCCTTGTTCCATCCTTGAAGTGGTCCTTTCCCCATGCAGCTCCTGGCATACACATTCATAAACTGCAGAATTTATCCAGGACTTTGTCTTTTAAAGTCCCGTGAAGGTGTATCTAATTTTTCTTGTCCAACAGTTTTTCCCTTTAATTCTATCAGAGAAAGATATTCATACTTCATAAAGGCGTCAATGGGTGATAACAAACACAAAATACTTATGGGAAAGAGTCCCAAGAAGACAATAACGTTTCAATGAACGTTTATTAAGTGGCTACAGTCGGCAAGACATTATGCTAAACACTGCTAGGGTGTTCATCGTAATAACTTGTTCTTGAGAAATGTTTGTTCTTTGTTGCGTATGACATTGTGTAAGTTTTGTTAGTACTTGGCAACTTCTCAATTTTCCCTCGTTAGTGAGAAACTAACTTTAGTAGCAAATGTTTTGGAACATTCATTGTGCTGAATGGTGATGATGATAGCAGACACACACACACACACACACACACACACACACACACGCACGCACACAGGGAGTGTTTAAGAGGGAGACCAAATACAGGAAGGGAATACACAAAAGTGAAAGAAATGTCAGCTTCAGAGGATAGATCATAAAGGAGAGGCCAAAAAGAAATAAACAAGGTATAAATATTAGAGATCAGGGTCTGAGCTTGGTGAAAAAAAAAGGAAGGGAATGGGAACAGACTACTTCAATTACGAAATACTGGAATTGATCAGATTCCTTCTTTCTACACCTCTTTCTTCTTAGCAAAGAGGGAAAGGGGTAATGATAGAAAAAAAGCATAAGACATGATGATAGATAAAAACACGCAATTAATAGCCCTTAGTGTGAATGTGAATGATATTAGCTTACCCATAAAATGAAGGGTAGTGAAATGAAGCAGAATGCAGAATTCAACAATGTGTTACATACAAGAAACACACATGAAACCTAATGGTCCACACAGCTAAAATAAGGGATTGGAGCACAATTTATTATGCCTCTAGAATGCTTCAGGGACATTTAAAAAAGCAGGGATAGCAATCATGACGTACCACAAGATAATGGCTAAAAAAAAAAAGACATAATTAAAAGAGATAAGCAACTAACTACATCATTTAAAGGCACCATAGATCATACATGAAATAATATCACTCCTTAACATATGTTTACTAAGTGGCATATCCATCCAAACAGTTAAAAGTTAGCCAAATTATGAGGAAACATTGACATATCCTTTTCAGAACTAAACAAATTGACAAAAATATAAATAAGAAAGAAGTTATGGACCTAAAAATAGATTTTGTAAAATATGAGACATGATAGGTCTCTGGTGATTATGAAATAGGAACTGAAAGGAATATGTGTATTTCTGAGCTTTGAATAGTAGCTTTACAAAAAGGTATCATATGCTGTAACATACAGAACTCATAAAAAAATTGAGAAAAGCCGAAATGTTAAACTCAATCTTCAGTGTCCATAATGCAATAAAAATTATTTTTAAAATGGGCACTTGAAGAAAGAATTCAGACTTTAGAAGACTATAAAATTTAATCTTAAAGAATTGGTACGTCAAAGAACAAATTGTAGAAACAATAGGTAATTTCAATTAAAATTATGACAATGAGACAACATACCAAACCCTTTGGGATACAGACAAAGTCATCTTTATGGAAAATTTTGAATCTCTAAAAACTTTTATCAATAAGAGAGAAAAAGAACACGATGAAGAATTAGACGTTTAAAAATTTGTACAGAAAGGAAGAAAACAAAAGCCAAAATGAGACATAGACAAGTAGAAAGCTGTGAACGTTAACAGGTTAAAGTTATTACATGCTTATAAGGAAAAGTAAGCTGTATTTAAAAGGTCTCCTGTACAATCCTCCCCCTTTATCTTATTTGAATATGGAAATGTTTGTTTTATTTAGTCCTAAGTCCAGAATTTTAAAAAGAAATAAAAATTGGGAACTAGCGGGGCAAATTATAGTATATGAATATAAAGGAATATTGTGAGGTAAGAAATAGTTAAAGAAAGGAAATAGGCCCTTATTAAGCACCTACTACATACCAGATTCTGTGCTAAGCACTTTGCAAATATTATTTGAGCCTTACCACAACCCTTGGAAGAGGTGCTATTATTATCCCCATTTTACAGTAGAAGAAACAAACGGAAGTTAATTAACTTGCTCAAGGTCACATGTTTGAAGTCAAATTTGAACTCAACTCTTCTTGAATCCAGATCCCGAGCTCTGTCCATTGTGCCACCTAGTTGCCTAAGCACAGATTCAGAGAAACCTAGGAAAACTTACTTACCTGATTCAGAGTAAACAGAACCAGGAAAACAATCTATACAGTTACTGTAAAAGAAAGCAATTCTGAAAGATAGAAGAGCTCTGATCAGCGTAATAGACAAGCAGAAGGCTGATCATGAATTCTACCTCCTGCCTCTTGACAGCAAGGTGGTGAATTACAGGGTCAGAATGAGATTTACATTTTCCGAAGTGGTCAATGTGTGAATATCTTTCATATGACTATATTTATTTGTTATAAGGGAAGATGTTCAGTGGGAGGGGCGGGGAAGTTTTATAGAAGAAAGGGGCTACTAAGAGTGACGTGGGGGAAAAAAAAGAAAGAACATCAATGAAACAAGTATAAATCCAGAAAAGAGAAGGGATTCAGAGGGAGACAAACACACAGGACAATAAAGGAATTACTGTGTTAATTTATTATATACTTTGTAAAAGCTGTATTATTATAAGAATGCGAATAATAAGAAGAAATGATGATGAAACCTGGAATTTAACTAGCTCCTTAAGATTCACAAAGCACTTCCATATGTTAACTTAATGGAGACTTGCAATTTCATATCCAGTTCTCCTTTTCTGTTCCTCTTTGTAAATGGAAATGATCAGGCTTGTGCCTAGCACATCATCGGCAATTGAAAAAGACTTGTTGCTCGATTAATTTGTTAAATACATAATTTTAAAAAATTAAATCAATGCTACCATTAATTCTGGAAAGAATATTGTCCTGTGGTTCCACTAACCATCACCATGACTTCCAGAGCAGAGCACCCCTCCCTGGCTGCCACTCCCCAAATGTGTCATCTCCCACTATTAGAATATAGGCTTCTTAAAGTCAAGGACTGCCTTTCTTTTTTGCATCTTAGCACAAAGCCTGGAACCTATATGTTTAACAATACTAATACACTGGTCCCAAGGGACCAGGTCTGTACATATATTTTCTTTCAGCTCTGGGGCCCATCTGCTCTGGATCAACATACAAGGTTCAGACCATGCCCAATCCTCGAAGGAACCCGGCTTCTACTGAGGAGGGGTTACACTGCTTTTGGTCACTCTCTTCAGTTCATTATATTCCCTACTCAGCACCTTAGGGACAAATTACCTAAAACTTTTTAACTCATGTTTAGGATCTTCCCCAAAGGAGAGTAAATGGGGGTTTATTTCCCATACACAAGAGAAATATAGCTAGGTTGCATAATGGATTGAGTGCTAGACATAGGAAGACCTGAGTTCAAATAAAACCTCAGACAGTTGCTAATTGTGTGACCCTGGGCAATCATTTACCTTATATCTACCTCAATTTCCTCATTTGTGAAATGAGAATAACTTCCCAGGGTTGTTGTGAGGAGAAAATGAGATGTGATATATGTAATTGTCAAACCTTAAAGCACTGTATAAAGTTAGCTATATAACTTTATTATCATTTTTCACTATTAGAGTTAATTAGGTGGCATAGTGGATAGAGTGCTCGATTTGGAGTCAGGAAGATCTGAGTTCAAATCCTGCCTTGGACACTTTACTGTGCGTCCTTGGGCAAACCAGTTAAGTTCTCTCAACTTCAGTTTCCTCATCTGTAAAATGGGAATAACTACCTAGTCTACAGGGTCGTTGTGAGGATCAAATAAGATAACTTTGTAAAGCACTTTGTAAGCCTTAAAACATTATATAAATGCTACCTTTTGGTGAACACAAAACACTCACAAGACGTATTAACAGAAAGACCTGAACAAAACAAGTGGAGCTACTAACTCCTGTTATACTCTTGAGACTTAAATTTCATCAGAATATAAAGCAGTCTGGGGGACTGCTGAATAGGCATAGTTATATTTCACCTTGACCTTGCACTGTCCCCCTCATGGTAGATGCCTTCTGGTCAGCTAGGCCATGGCTTGGGTGTTGTGAAAGCTATAAATGCCAAACCAATTTCAGAAGAGTTTCCAAAACATAGCTACTCCTTAGGCACCAGTCATATTTCTTACCCAGGAAAATTTCCCATTGAATTTAGTATGCTAGAAAGATGTAGCATTACAGCAATGTTGCTAGAGGTTATATGTTCATATGCTATTAATGTCATAAACTATATTTTGACAAGAGAAATATTGTAAATTATAAATGAAATTATACAGTTTCAGGATTAAACCTTAGAAGTAATTTGTTTCAATCAGTCACCCGTATTAGAATCCCGTATACAATGACTACATGGCATGTGGTCATTTAACATCTGCATTAATACTTCCAGTGGCCGGGAATTGACTGCCATACAAAGACTACCACGTCTCCTTTCTGGACAGCTCTCATCATTGAAAAATTCTTCCTGATTCTGAGCCAGAACCTGCTTTCCTGTAACTATGACCCGTCAGTCCTAATTCCTCCTTCTGGAGCTACACATAATCAATCAAATCCCTTTTGCATAGGACAGCCATCTAGATGTTTGAAGACTAATCTTGTCCACCCTAATTCTTCACTTCTCCTGGCTAACGTCACTAACTCTTTCAGCCAGTCCCCATGTGGAACAATTTGAATTCTCTTGCTTTCCTGATTATTCTTCTCTAAATGGAAAATTGGAACAAAATCCTTACCTTCACTTTTTGAAACTTTCCTGTTCTCTGCAGTTCCTAAGAGATCACCCATAGCAATTTGGGGATCACATCTACAGGTTGTTAGGCAACTAGGTGCCACAGTGGATAGAGTACCATGACAGGTGCCAGGAAGATCTGAGTTCAAATATGGCCCCAGATACTTACTAGTTATGTGACCCTGGGCAAGTCACTTAAACCTGTTTGCCTCAGTTTCCTCATCTGTAAAGTGAGCTAGAGAAGGAAATGGCAAACTTTTTTAGTGTTTTTACCAAGAAAATCCCAAATGAGCTCATGAAGAGTCAGATATAACTGAACAGTAACATTTTTTTTTCAGGAGTGAAATAAAAATCTTCTAGAAGCAAAAATTTGAATTTATTCAAAACAGCTAGGTGCTTTCTTGTCTTTTAAGCTATCTTTAGCCACACAAGCAAAAGAGAAAATTGAGTAACCAAGCTTCCTCTCTATCATCTTTTGGTATTCTATTACCTTCCTCATATTACAAAAAGTTTTAGATTTTTTTCTTTCTTTTTCTTCTCCTCATACTATAAAATGTTTTAGATTTTTTTTTCTGTTGTAAATAGATTTTCTCAGATTATTCTGAGCTCATTCTGAGTCATCAGAAAATTTTCTATGCAGCTACAGTGTTTTATCTCACCCCCTTTTTTTTCTAACTGGGGTTATTTGAGAGTGTGCCTTCCCAATAACACAGTTTTATTTTGCTGTATTTTGCCTTTGTGCAAATTGTGATTTTATTGGTATGGGGAATTGCCAGGAAAGAAGCTTATTCTACCAACAAAAATCAACAACTATTAGGCAACTTGGTTTTTAAAGATTGCCTGGGGCACATTGAGAGTTTGAGTGATTTGCTCAAGTTCACACTGCCAGTTTATGCCTAAGGCAGAATTTGAACTCAGGTCTTTCCGACCCTAAGACCAACCTTTTATCCATTACGTCTCCCAGGGACCTGAAATTTCAAGAACTTAAATTCAGCCATGGTATTTATCTATGATGCTTTTGCCCCATGCATTCCTGGAAAGATCAATTTACCTTTTAAGATCTAGGAGATTTAAGTCATTGTTTAGAATGGTGACACCCTAGGAATCTGCATTTTTTTTAAGTGCTCACAGTCCAAGAAGGATGTGTTCAGTTTGCCATCAGAAGCAGGATGCGTGTGAACCTCTCTACATAGAGCTAACTTCCATTTCTAGCAAATCCTTTCTGATCTTTTCAGGATCTCTCTAAATAGATTTCCTTATATTGTCCCAGGTTTGTAAAATTATGTCTCGGTGTAGAATAAAAGTGGCTTTTATGAAATAAAGCAAATTGAACAGGATAAAAAGATCATCTTGTCCTTTCCCCTGTCTCAAGCGGCATAATATCCCAGAAAAACTAAGGTTTAACTGTTGATCCTTGTACATACCACTGGTCTAATAGTTCAGAGATTGAAGCTCTTACCCCAGCTCTGGCACTAACTAGCTACGATTGTAAGCAACCTCTCTGTATCTCAGTTTCCTTGTTTGTAAAATGAAGGGGCTAGACTAAGTCCCTTCCAACTTTTAACACTCTGTGATTTATTCTTTCTCAGGATAAAATATCTAGGTAACACTCTGAGGGGTAGTATTTTAGGGAATACGATCTTCTGGCATTTTCCTGAAGCTAGAAGACCAGGTCATCTCTAATAGAGATTCTCATAGTTTCTATTATTTACTATTTTCTATTTAGGGCATCAAAGGCAACACTGGAAGAATGGGAATAACTGGGGCTCCAGGAGCTCGAGGAACAAAAGGCTCATCAGGCATGCCAGGAGCCCCAGGAGCACCAGGACCAAAGGTAACTTAGGGGATCTGGTTCTATTAAAAGAAGGGAGTTGATTATTATTAAAAGTTACATGAAAAGGTGGTAAAATGTTAAACTCTTAATAAAATTAATGCAAGAATAAAAATGGTAGACGAATCCCTTAGCATACATATCCAGTCCCCAACTGGGGATCAGAGGGAATTTACTAATACTCCTTTGTAGCATTTTAATGGAGCAACCCATTAATTGAAGGTCTGAAGTATTTTCCCACATTTCCTAACAATCAGCCTATCTGGAGGTGGGATGCCTGGGAAGGTAGCAATGGGCTCCCCCTCACCAGACGGAGGTCTGTATGAATCAGTTGTATCTCTCTGTTGGATGCTATAGAGTGGGTACCTATACAGGCACCATTTTGATTAGACAGTCTTTGAGATCCATTCCAACTCTGATTCCCTGTGACTATGTTCTTGGGATTTCTGAGGTTTTTTTTTTTTTATTCTTATAATCCCCTTTCCTCCTTGCTATTTGCTTCTTTCACAAAGATAGGGAAAATCTTACTTTCAGACCTCTACAATTGCTCCTCTCTGCTTCCTGAAGAATGTCTCCATGGGGACAGATCTTGTTCTTTAAAGGCTGAACCTAAGAAGGAACAAATGAACAGAGTAAGAGGGGCAGCAGGGTGCATAATATCCTGGAGTTAAGGTCACAGCCTCCTCTTCAATTAGTATGTACCTCTCAAGTGGGCTGTATAGTTCACTAACAGTGGGCTCCTCTAGGAGTAACCAGCCCAGACTACAACTGGCCCAGAAAAGGAGGTTTCTGCCCCATATCTGGAGCTACTTCATGAAAGTATATGCAGTGTCTTAATGCAATGTTAACTCTGCCTGCACTCCTCTACCAAGCCTTCTGAACCATATGGGTAAAGAGGAAATGATGACAACACCCCCTTGCTTCCACTTCGAGCTGCCTCCTGAGTCTTTCACTCCCAAACTTCCAATTCCACTGAAACTCAAGGCAGTTGGGGAAGTTGGAGGAAAGAAGCTCCCTATGGCATGTGTGAGAATTTTCTTACAGGCTCCTTTTCAGCACTGACCAGCAACAGTTGATCTTAGCGAGGTCCTAACACTGAGTCTCTCCATTGTAGACTAAACAGAATTTGCCTCTCGGCTTTGAGAGCTCTTGACTCAGCCCAACCACCATCTTCTTTTGACTACTCATACCAGAATTCCAACTTCTAAAATGTCTCACTCATATTGAGAGCACTTAGTCTTTTGTAAATTTGTTCAAAGGATAAGAATATCATTAAAGTGAAGGGAATAAAGAATAAAGAAACAATTTGTGGCAGAGAAGCTTTGGGAAACGTGTGTTCCATCACTGTGCTATTGTCTTCAACTTACAAAGCTATATCTATGGAATGGCAAATTAGAAAACTACGCTAGGCCACTTTTTTGGGGTAGGGAGAGAAAAGATTTTGCTGATTTGTAGGACTAGACAATCAGAGCTTCTGAGGGATTCTGGGAGCCTCCTGGAGACCCAAGAAGGCAATTGGGAAGAGATGAAAGCAATGTCAATACTATAGTATTATGTGGTATAGTTATCTCAGTGTCTTATCCAGCTAATAGAATGTGAGGTCCCATAGAGGAGAAACCATGTAATCTCAATATAGTACATTCCCCAGTACCTAATAGTGCTCTGCACAATAGTAGGCTCTTAATAGATGTTTGTCAAATGAATTTCAAAATGAATCAATGAATGAATGAATAGAATTAGGACTTGCATGCCACAGCCTCTGCACAAACTCTATTTTCTCCTATTCAGGCAAGCAGATCCCTCTCCCACACCCACAGTAACACTACCTAATAATCTCCCCCAACCACTCTCTTTTGCCTTCATCTATATTTGGGGAAAAAAGAAAAAAACATCATGGAGAAGATCTCTCTCTCTCTCTCTCTCACACACACACACACACACACACACACACACACACGCACGCACGCACGCACACACACACACACACACATACACATACACACACAATGATTGCATCTCTCTAAGTAGAGTTCCTTGGCTACCCAGGTTCATTTGAGAACCATTCTGGTAATGGATTCTAACTTTCTGCTTCAGAGATAATGATAGTTCTCTGTTTGTCCACAGGGCGAGCAAGGGCTACCAGGTCATCCTGGGAAGCCAGGTAAAAGAGGTCACCCAGGAATGCAAGGAGATCAAGGACCACCTGGAGATAACGGGATGAAAGGGCAGTCTGTATGTGCCAACAAGGAAGCATGCCACATATGCATTCTAACAAGCAGGTCATCAGTGTGGAATAATCACCATCATCTCTATTCATATTGCAGGGGGACCATGGTGACCAAGGTTTGATGGGTTTCCAAGGATTCCCAGGTCCAAAAGTAAGTTTACATATTTTCTACTAGTTTTTATCTGGAGAAAAGATATTCAAATTTCAGCATCTATTCCAATTTTAGTAATATTTCATTTATTCATATATATATACATATATATTTATACATATATGCATATTAGTACCATGACAAAATCCAAGATGATGCCTAGGGCATCTAAGTAGTGTACTATAAAGAACTGGACTTTGAACTAGAAAGACCTGAGTTCAAACCCAAATTCAGATACTTACTAGCTATGTGATCCTGGACAAGTCATTTAACTCTTCAGAGCTTTAATTGCAAATTAATTGTTAATAATGATAACATTGTACTACCAACCTCACAGGACTGTTTTGATGACAATAATAAACAAATGTGAGTTATCACTGTCATAAAGAAGATGCCATCTGAATTGGTGGAAGAAGCATCAATGCCAAGGAAATCAGGGCTCCTTCAAGTACTGAAGAATATGTATTACACGTGCATATCTACATACATGATACAGATGTGGTGCCATTTTTAGAGGGTACATAATCAAGAAGCATTTATGTAGTAGCCACTTTATGCCAGGCACTGTGCATAGGTGTATCCTTTGTAAAAATTGTTCACATTTCATAATCTCCAAAATTTAGTCTAAGGATTTCATCAGACATTATTTAAACCATTTTAAAGCATATTTTAGGGGAAATAATGGCCACATATTTTATTGAAATGATTTTTGTTTTTCGGTGCATCTCAATGAGCCTCATGATAATTATTTAGTTTTCTACTGTTCCCTCACGTTCCATTTTTGGAGAATCAGTTCTTCATAGATTAATGTAAATTTCTTTCATTTGTTAAATGTTCATATACAGATAAGGCTTTTTCTGTTTTTAAATGTATTTCTAGGGACCTGAAGGAGATGTTGGCATGGTTGGAATCCTAGGCCCTAAAGGTCCTGTTGGCCAAATAGTAAGTGTAAAATTAAATTCTACTTAATTGGGAAAAAAAAAACTGTTTGGGGGTTCTCCTTTACTATAGATGCCATGTTACTAGTAATAAAGTTCATTTTGCAACACTAAAATATAGGATTTAGCAAACTGATTCTTTTTTTTAGCTTCCTTTCTGTACCTGAACACTTAATTTTTAAGAAAAAAAATAATAGGTTCTGTCACTCCTCTGGATATACACTGATGACTTGTTTTTGTTATATGTTGAGTTATAGGCAATTGATACTTTTTAAAGGTAGCTAGATAGGTCAATGAATAGAGCACTGGACTTGGAATCAGGAAGACTCATCTTTGTGAGTTCAAATCCAGCCTCAGGCACTCACTAGCTACGGAACCTTGGGCAAGTCATTTAACCCCATTTGCCTCAGTTTTCTCATCTGTCAAATGAGCTGGAGAAGGAAATGGCAAACCACTCCAGTATCTCTGCCAAGATAATCCCAAATGGGGTCACGAAGAGTCAGACACAATTAAATAATACTTTTGAAAACTACAGTCGCTTCTTTTTAACCCAAGCTGGACCATCTGCAGGTAGGTTTGTCTAGAGCAAATTTTGTCTTCGAGTCCTCGTTCATGTTACCCATTCCACTAATTGTACTCTGCTAACGTTATCTCTATTCTTGCTGAACCTCCTGAAAACCAGAAGGAGCCAAAAGGACTTTTAAAATATAAATGTTTAAATATTTTCTAGAAGGTGTTGACTGAGAAGTTTAAAAAGAAAGTGTGAAGTTGAAGTGACAGATGGGGTTTTCACAATTTCATCAAATTTTAGAGCTGTAATGAACCTAAGAGATCATGTAGTTGGAGCCCTTCACTTGGCAGGTAGAGAAACTGAGGCCAGAAGAGGTTAAGCAGTTTGCCCAACATCACACAGCTATTTATCAGCCAATCCATTGCTCCATTATTTATGAAGTGCCTACTGAGCTAGGCGCCAGGAACGTGAAGGTAAAACAGTCTCTGTCCTCAAGGAGTTTACATTTTAACAGGGGAAACAGCAGGTACATATATGGGTAGATAAAAAACAAATACTAGGTGGATACAAGGAGTGGAAGGCACCTTGGGAAGCAGGAAGGGCCTCATGCAGAAGGAGGTGATTGAAGTGAGTCTTAAAAGACAAAAGGGGACTTTAACGAGCAGGACTGAAGAGACTCCAGATGTGAGACAATCAGTGCAAAGGGACAAGGAGGAGAAATAGATTGTTCATGTATGGAACTGCAAGTTATCCAGGTTGGCTGGATCATAGACTTGTTGACTTGCTCACGAATTGGATTTAAGTGAGGCAGAGCCACAAAAAGTTGTCAGACTCACTCTCTCCTACAGAGTCATTGAAGTCCAGTGGCAAGACAATAATCAAGGTGATTGGCGATGGCTCAGGATGCAGTGGGTGATTCTAACAGATGATGAGAGCTTAGAAGGCTCAACATTGGTGGAGAGCCTGTGTGTTCTATCAATACCCCCTCAGGAGTTCTAGAGAAAGACCTCTACCATGTTGGGGGAGAGGGTTTGGAGGGAAGTAATGTGTAAGAAGGTTTAAAAAATAGTATAGGGCCAGGTTGTCATGAGCTTTAAATGCCAAGCAAAGAATTCACACCTGATCCTTGATAGGAATACTTGGGAATCACTGGACATTTTTTGAGTAGAGGATCTCATGGTTAGATTACACTTCAAGAAAATCACTTTGGAGACTGTGGAAGTTGGATTGGAATGGGGAGAAACTTGAGAGAGGGATGCCAATTAAGAGGTTCTTGAAATAGTTCATGTGAGGAGTGATGAGGCCATGAACTAGGGTGGTGGTTGTGTGAATAGACAGGTGACTCTTTAGGGGTTGTTGTGGAGAGAGAAACAACAAAAATTTGACAACAAATGGAATATGTGGGATGATGATCATGATAGCTAGCATTTATATAGCACCTACTATGTGCCAGGCACTGTGCTAAGCACTTTGCAAGTATTAATCTCATTTGATGTTCACAACGACCCTGAGAGGGGGGTGCTATTATTATGTCTATTTTACAGATGAGGAAATGGAAGCATAGAGGTTAAGATATTTGCTACCCAGTTAGCGTCTGAGGCTGTATTTGAACTTGGGTCTTGCTAACTCCAGGCCCAGCACTCTGTCTATCGTACCACCTGGTTGAGTGAGTGAGGAATGAAGAATGACACTGAGGTAGTGAACCTAGGTGACTAA
The DNA here is from genome assembly GCF_900497805.2 of Vombatus ursinus. Lineage (NCBI taxonomy): Eukaryota > Metazoa > Chordata > Mammalia > Diprotodontia > Vombatidae > Vombatus > Vombatus ursinus. The sequence goes on from NW_020954581.1 coordinate 640,133, forward strand.
AAGGATCATGGCGCCCTTGACTATAATTTCTTATCGTTGTTCAGTCATGTCCAACTCTTTGTGACCCCTTTTGGGTTTTCTTGGCGAAGATACTGGAGTGGTTTGCCATTTCCTTCTCCAGCTCTTTTTATAGATGAGGATACTGAGGCAAACGGGATTGGGTGAATTGCCCATGGTCACACAGCGAGTAAATGTCTAAAGCTGTATTTGAACCCCAGTCTTCCTGACTCCAGGCCCAACACTCTATCCGCTGTGTCATCTAACTGACCTTTTAACAATAATAGGAAAGTCCAGAAGAGAGAGGAAAATCAGTGAGTTCTCTCCTGGACCTATTGATTCTGAGATGCCATCCAGTTTGAAATGTCTAAATGTACTCTATGGGACTGAAACTCATGGGACAGACTAGGGCTGGATATGTCAGTCCACTGCATAGAGATAATAATTGAATCTGTGGGAGCTGTTAAAGTTACTAAATTAAATATTGTAGAGAGAAAAGAAGGCCCAGGACAGAAATGTGGGATTCACCTGCCATTAATGAGCGAGATCAAATGGGCAGGAAGAAAACCTAGTGTTCACATATATTCCATTTTCTTTCTGTTAGGATAGATAGTCTAGAGTTAACGGATAACCAAACGAATAATAAAGTTTATTTTAAGATCTTGCATCTGTAATGAGTAGATTACTTGATATGCTGTTGAACAACTGTGGATGATATGCTTCAGACTTTGAAGTCTGGCCTCAGTAACTCAGTTTTATAAATTCATAGAATATCAGATATACTTGCAGTCGTACAAAAATATATCCCAGAGTAACCTTGTAAGCTCAAAAGTTTGTTGCAAAAAAAAATTGACTTACTAATTCTTGAGAACAATAACAATAATAATACGTGGATTCATGATGTCAGTAAGGAACAATTAAAAGAACAGACAGCGTGAACAAGAACTTGAAAACAGTGTTCATCCCAGATAAGCCTATCTCATTCAGAAGGAATTTGTATTCTGGAAGTATAAAACTCCCGTTTCCATTGTTATTTATTGCTTTGACCTTCACTAACTGAAACTTCCAATGCCTCAACACATCGTAAGAGAGCTTTATTCATTGCTTTGTTCATCTCTCTCCATAATCATAATGCATTACTTTGCTCTGTTCTTTGTCTAGTAGCATTCCTAGATCACAACCTAAATATAGCATCAATATGATTGCTGACGTACGAAAGCACTTCACACTGATTGAGCCGAGGTTTAATAGATATGGAGTTCTGTAGATGGGGGAGTGATATAGTGACAAATAGGATATGGTAAGCCCTTGGTAATTCACAAAATATAAACTGTTGTTATTTCTATTTGAGAAAGGAATGGAAAGATGGATGGTCCTGAAACCAAAGGAACTGGGTTTGAATCCCAAATCTACTAATATTGTCTGTGTGACCCTGATCAAGATATTTAGTTTCTATGGGTCTCAGTTTCCTCATCTGTAAAATGAATCGTTTGGATTGTAGTAGTAGTCGTCCTTCATGCTGAAACTTGATGCGAACAGCGATGTCATTTTTGGTCCTCTTCAAGAACAAAGGACAGCAACCTACCTACAAACCAACCTGAAGACCAAAATGACATCACCGTGTCAGGGACAACGTAGAATGTGTCCGACTATGGTTGGTCAGCATGAGCTCTGAAGGTTCTCGCACAGGTTGAGCGTAGGTTTAGACTGGATCATCTCGAAAGTTCCTTCTAGCTCTGAATCTGTGATCCTTTGATCTTAATGTGTGCTAATGTCGTAATATTCCTCACTATTGTGATCATTAATGCCACCAAGGATATGGGTGCTATATTTCATCATTACACAAGAGATGAATTCTCGGGGATTGTCATGGGATTTCTGTCATGTAGATGATCGGATTTAAAAATGATCTCTTTCATTTTGCTCCTGCAGGGAAACACCGGCCCTCTTGGAAGAGAAGGCATAATAGGTCCAACAGGCAAAACCGTAAGTTTCTCTCATCCAATATCTTACTTGTTTTGCTATATCAGACTCTCTCAGAATCAGGCTAATAGATTCATCTTATATAGGGATATATATATATGTATATATTATATATATACATATATATATATAGACACACACACACACACACACACACACACACACATATAGCTGGAATTTGCGACAATCATAGCAAAAGAAGTTGGCTTTTCCTCCTCCAGACTGGCTGCCGACAACAGACGGAGATGCAGGAAATACATATAAATAGTGAGGTCAGCAGCCCACTCTCCAAGCAAGCCCCTGATTCATTTGGCTCTTCCTGAATCTGGGTGGAAAGAAGAGTTTCTTGCTGTATCAAGGGCACTCTTCTCCCTCAAAGCCAAGTATAGAAGGGTGAGAACCTTTCAATGTAAGGTGGAAGAAACAGCGTAGGATTGGTCAAAAATAAGCTAGAAGACAATAACACAGGCCTAGAGAGTCTGCCTGACAAAGATTACTCTGATTCCTCGTGTCACGGGTTTGGGTTATTTTTTTAAATGCAAGGGCAGCAAGAGGACAGTGTAATTGAAAGAACATTGGACTGACAGAAGACCAATGTTAGAGGCCAGTTCTACTAATTACTATTCCTGTAACCACAGGCATGTCCCTTAATCTCTCTGAGCCTGTTTCCTCATCTGTAAAATGAGGAAAATAACATTTGCCTTGTCTGATTTACCAGTTTGCTATGAGGAAAGTGTTTTTTAATGCTAAAATATTTTACAAATTTGAACTGTTATTACTTCTCTAGCATAAGCCAAGACACAGACAGAGACACAGACAAAGGGATGGAGGGAGGGAGGAAAGGACAGAGCAGAAAGGGGGGGGAGAAAGAGAGAGAAGAGAGAAAGAGCAGAGAGAGGAAAGAGAGGGGGGGAGAGAGAGAGAGAGAGAGAGAGACAGAGAGAGACAGAGAGAGAGAGAGAGAGAGAGAAATTTGTCAGCATAAATATGGGAGCAAGGGGCAGCTAGGTGGTGCAGTGGATAGAGCACTGACCCTGGATTCAGGAGGGCCTGAGTTCAAATCCAGTCTCAGACACCTAACACTTACTAGCTGTGTGACTCTGGGCAAGTCACTTAACTCCATTGCCTAGCTGAATGAATGAATGAATGAATGAATGAATGAATGAATGAATGAATGAATGAATATGGGGGCAGTTTGTAGTTTGTGAGGTCAAGTTCATCTTTTCCAATTTTATTTTATTTTTGCCATTTTATTTGGACATTGTGAACCTCTGCTCTGGGGATACTTTGGTAATGGTATATTTGACATGTTTCTTTAAAAATAGAGAAGGGTTGAGGCAGCTAGGTGGGGCAGTGGGTAGAGCACTGGCCCTGAAGTCAGGAGGACCTGAGATCAAATCCAGCCTCAGACCAAACACTTGCCACTTACTAGCTGTGTGACCCTGGGCAAGTCGCTTAACCCCAATTACCTAAAAAAAAAAAAAAAAAGAGAAGGGTCCTCAACAAATGTGGTAGACTTCTCCACTATGCTTTTCTGTTGCTTCAGCACATATTGGCAGAGAACAGTTTTTCTGTATGAGATGAACCTTTCCTTCAGTATCCCTTGTATTGCACATTATGTAGAATCTGACCATACCAGGATAGTGGTACGTTCTTTGACATGGGGCCACCCAGATGTCCCACTCGGAACTCAAACTCAGCATGTTCTAAGCTAAACTCAGTTTTTTCTCCCCAAAGCTGCTTCCCAGCCTCTGTATTTCTGTTAATGGCACCACTAGTCATCCAGACTTATAAACTTTGTGTCTTCCAAATGTATCACCAGAAATGTGTGCTATACTTGGGGTCTAGTCACTACTTATACTATGTAGGATTCATACCTTTCACACTAGGTGGTGCTGTGAATAGCGTACTGGGCCTGAAGTCAAGAAGACTTGAGGAGGCAGCTAGATGGCGAAGTGGATAGAACACCAGCCCTAGAGTCAGGAGGACCTGAGTTCAAATGTGGCCTCAGACACATGATACTCACTAGCTGTATGACCCTGGGCAAGTCACTTAACCCCAATTGCCTTGCAAAAAAAAAAAAAAAAAAAAGACTTGAGCTCAAATCCAGCCTCAAATACTCCATAGCCATGTGACCCTATGCAAGTCACTTAAACTGTTTGCCTCGGGTTCCTCATCTGTAAAATGGGAGTAATAATAGAACGTACCTCCAGGGTCGTTATGGGGATCAAATGAGATAATATTTGTAAAGCACAATGCTTGGCACATGGTAGTTGCTTAATAAATGTTTGTTCTCTTTCCCATATAAGCATATAAGCAAGAATTTGATTTGATTGCTCCAACTAGATTTGGTCTGATTGCTCCAACCTGCTCTGACACTAGCATGTCTAAGTTACCAGTAATTGACTACCACCAATCAATCAGAAAACATTTGTTAAATGCCTACTATGTGCCAGGTACTTCTCTAAGTATTAAGTATTCAAAAAGAGGCAGAAGACAGTACCTACCTTCAAGAAGCTTACTGTCTAATGGGGAGCCAACAGGCAAACAAATATATACAAAGCAAGTTATATACAGAATAAACATTCAAACTCTCTCGGTGTCCTAGGGCTTACTTAGTTGAAAAAAAAATACACTTTCCCTACTCATCACACTAACTCCTGAGCCCCAATCCAATGAGTTTACAATCTATACAACCAGTCAGTCACAAGATAACTTATCTATACCATACATGAAATTTATACAACCAGTCATTCACAATAGTGAAATTTTAGACCTTAAACATAGCCATCTATTAAATAATCAGGCAAATGAATAAATAATAAAATACATTACAATACATATGTAAATGTGGATCATACTTTCCCATCAATGCACTCAAAATCTATGGTGAAGAGTGGAAAGCTAGGTGATGCAATGGATAGGGCTCTGGGTTTGAAGTCAGGAAGACCCAAGTGCAAATCTACCCTCAGACACTTACTAGTTATATGACCCTGGACAAGTTGCTTAACTTTCATTTGCCTCAATTTCCTCATCTGTAAAATGAGCTGGAGAAGAAAATGCAAATCATTCCAGTATCTTTGCCAAGAAAAGCCAAATAGGGTCATGAAGAGTCAGACACTACTCAAATGATTCAATGACAACAGTGAATGTAGCAGCTCTCTTTAAGTTAAATAACCACAAAGCTCATCAAACTGGCTATTTCTGGGCTGTACAGATCAGCCCTGACAGTTATTCATCTACCCTGTCCAATCTGCTGTCCAATCAGAACAGAGATCACAACATCAGGTCTCCAATTTATCTGGATGCTAAAGCAGCAAGTCCCCTCTGCTTTTCCTTCTCTGGCCAGAGGTGGCAGCAGAGAGCAACTTCTCCATGTCTGTGTGGGGCTGAAGTGTGATAGAGGTCGCTGGAGCTTGCCCAATAAAGTCCATTTTTTCTCTGACCAATCAGGCATCACTCAGCTGCACCTATCAGCTCAGTGTCTAGACTTTAAGAGCAGTGGTTCAGCTCTTCTGCTGTGTCTTCATCTCTTGATGCTACTGGGTCTTCAATGGCTTAAATGACACTCTCCTGACTCTCAGTCACTCACCTTTCCTTTTTTAGAAAAAATCAAAACTCCCAAAATTTCCCCAATAAAGATGACAGACTGGTTATTCCTCAGTCTTCAAATATTTACAATTTCTCTTTTTCTTAGTCTTATCCTCTTGAACCATGAAACAGATGGAAATCAGCATCCTGTTTATATCTTTGAGGGTCTCCACCTGGTCCTCAATCTCTTCAGGGCCCTGAACATTGTTTCTTTCTACTTACATTTCTCTAGTTTTTAAGAAGTAAAAGATCTATCCTTGCCTCTTTTTAATATGAAACTATTTCCATACAAGTGAGGCATCACTCTACGTTGTCGACAAAGAGATCCAAGTCTTCAAATCTATGCCACAGATTATTCTTTCCCCAAAATTGTCCAAATCTGATCTGAAATCTGTTTCTTCAGATACTCATTTTTTCAGTGTATATCTTAATGTTATTTTCTACTCATATTAGGAATCAAAATGTCCAGCTACAACAGCAGCAGTACCCTACATCTTTTGACAATCAACAGAGATCTGTTCCTTTATACAAAAACACTGTTTCTGCTCTTTCCAACATTGACTATTCCCCGTGAAAGGCCACTTAACACAAGATTCAAAATCCAATTAGTGGCCAGATCCAGTGAGTTAACCTCTGTATCCATGATGTTGTGAATTCTAGATCCTCAATGTCTTTCATAGTTGTTGCCTTATCTCCAATCAGTTTTGATTTTGTCATAGTTCAGGTTTTCAACATCTCTGACCTCAATCATTGTAATTGCATCCTAATGGGTAATTTCCTCCAGTCTCTACCCAATCCATCTCATCCTTTATTTTGTTGCCAAAGTAATATTCTGAATACCCCAGTCATACATGTACACCCTTATTCTAAAACCTTAAGTGGCTCCTCATTGCCTATAGGATGAAACAAAAACTCCTTAGTTTGATCATCAAAGCCATACAAAATGTGACTCTAATTGACCTTTATGGCCATATTTCACACTACTGCTCATTTCTCATATTCAGTATTCCAGCCAAATTGGACTACTAGTAAGATCCTCATCTTGTCTCATCTATGGGAATCCATTCAAGACACGCTGCTGGTATGAAACAATTCCCTTTAAATCTCTACCTATTGAAATCATTCTCTCACCCACCTCAAACACACACCAAAAAAGTGATCTCTCCCTACTTGGATTTCTCACCATGCTTTGTCAAGACCACTCCTTTACATCCACAAGATTCTGCCTATATCATACTTACCTATATGCCCAGCTTAACTGCACTCCTCTACTAACTGTTAAATTCCTTGAGGTCAAAGGCTGTGCAATTATTCATCTTCCTATCATAAGATGATAGATATAGAGCTGAAGGGATACATTTGGTTTTGAACGTGTAGAATTTGATGTAGCAGTGGGACACTGAAGTGGAAGTGATTAGTAGGTGGGAACAGAGTGATAGAGTTCGGAAGAGGGGATAGGACTAGAGATATAACTTGAATAGTCATTAGCGTTAGATAAAACTATGAGAACAGATCAGTGATCTGAAGGAAAGAGCATATAGGAAAATGTGTAAAAGGCTGAGAATTAACTTTGGAAATGCCCAAAGTTAGAAAAAATTAGGAGGAAGTTGATTAAGCAAAGGAATCAGAAGGATTAGGTGTGGAGGTAGGAGAACCAAAATAGTGAAATGTCACTAATTCCATGGGTACAGAGAGCTTCAAGTAGATGTGGGTATTCAGCAGTGTCATAAACATCAGAGAGAGAAGGGGAGCAAGGAAGAATGAAAGGCCACTTAACAATATGGAGGTCATTGATGACCTTGGAAAGGTCACTTTGGGTAGATTAATAGGGATGGAAGATATATTGTAGGAGAATAAGGGGAAACCCGCTTGAGGAAATTTTCAGAGAAATAAAACAGTACTTTGAGGAAACAATATGGAAAGGTTCTTAATCTTTCTGGTTTTGCAGAACACCGGTCTCTGCTAGTCTGGTGAAGGCTATGGACCCCTTCTCTGTCAGTCAACTAGCCATTTATTAAGAACCTACTATGTGTCAGGCATTATATTAAGTGATAAGGATACAAAGAAAGGTAAAATTAGTCCTGACTCTCAATGCAAACTCTGTACAAACAAGATATATAAAGGATAAATTGGAGATCATCAATATGGGGAAAGCACTAACATTAAGGGGATTGGAAAAGGTTTCTTGCAGAAGATGGGACTTTAGCTGAGACATGGAGGAAGCCAGGGAAGCCACGAGGTAAAGATGAGGAGGGAGAGCATTCCAGGCATGGGAGATAGTAAGTGAAAATTCCTTGAGTCAGGAGATGGAGTGCCTAGTGGAAGGAACAGCAAGGAGTAACTGTTTTGACTAGAGTAGATGGATTAACTGATTATTGTGGTGTCCTAAAGCCCGAGCCCAAGCTAAATGCAAAATTATAGAGAATAAAACGAACATAACATAATGTCAACTAGTATTTTTTTTTAACATATCAGAAGTAAAACTGGAATTTGTACAAACTAATGAAAAAAATATCTGGCTATGGTAGAAAACTCACAAATAGTACAAATTGTCATGTTCCTGAAATTTCATTCTCAACCACACTGGATCAGAGTACATCTCCAAAAATTTTTAATGAATAAAACAAAATACACAGGAGTACAAAGGAAACCAATTACATTGAAATAGTTACCAAATAACTAAAAACAAATAGTTCATAATTAAGAACCTTGCAATAAAGTGATTTTTTTCCAGATTGGGGAGACCTAATTATTCTTGAAAGAAAAGTGAGGGTAACAAATACACAAAAAATTAAGATGCTGACGAAGGATGATTCAATCCCTATGAGGAATTAGCATCTGGGAATAATTTGGAGATTTTTATTAAACGCATATAAATGAGAGTGAGGAAAGAAAAGGAACATTCTTCTGCTATTAGAGAGGTTATTCATTGTTTGAAAGGATCAAAAGAGAACATCACACTGAAATAGATTTACAACTAGAAAAACACATGGTTATCAATGGACATTTTTCTAAACTTTGAGCATTGGCTCTTCTGAGCTTCAAAGTCTATGAGGGAAAATCTAATGAAATACATCATACTTTACAAATTGATTGATGAAGATGAAGTGGGTGGTTGTACACACAGCATACTAATAACTAAAAGATTGTTCTCCACAATAGGATAAAATGTTAATCAGTCAAAGAAAGTGTATGTGACAGAGAAATGATGAATCAAGTTAAAGATATAGATATAGATAGGGAGAGAGAGAGAGAAACAGAGAGAGACAGAGAGAGAGAGAGACAGAGAGAGAGAGAGAGACAGAGAGAGAAATGTCAGGAGAAAGGGATTCCTACTTTCTTTTGAGCAATAATAAGAATTCCAGAGTTTGGGTTTTGGCTACCCAGGGCTATGGAAACAACTGTTTTGACTAGAGTGAATGAATTAACTGGTTATTTTGGTGTCTTAGAGATAGAGCCACAGTCAAATATGGAATTAGAGATAGTAAGACTAACAGAACATCAATTAGTATTTTTAAATATATCAGAAAGAAGACTGGAATTTATACAAACTAATGAAAAAAATGTCTCGCTGTGGTAGAGAAGACATAAATAGTACAGATTGTCATGTTCTTGAAATTTCATTTGCAACCACAAGAACATGTAATAACTAACATACCAGGCAAATCCTCCTTTTCTTTCTCTCTTTCAGGGACCCAGAGGTGAAAAGGGCCATAGAGGTGAAATGGTAAGTTTAAAAAGTATTTTTTATTTTTAATTATATTTCAGTATCATTTTATCTTGAGTTGTTAAGAAGTACAGGAAATATTTAAGGGCAGCTAGGTGGCATAGTGGATAGAGTGCCAACCCTGGAGTCAGGAGGCTCTGAGTTCAAATCTAGCCTCAAACACTAACAGTGTGACCCTGGGCAAGTCACTTAACCCTGTTTGCCTCAGTTTCCTCATCTATAAAATGAGTTGGAGAAGGAAATTGCAAACCACGCCAGTATCTTTACCAAGAAAACCCCAAATGGGGTTACAGAAAGTTGAATATGACTAAAATGACTCAACAACAAAATGAAGAACATTTATTATATCAGTGAAAACATGCTGAATTTAGTTAAACATGTAAAGATATGAGAAACAGTAGAGGATAGTAAATAAAGAGCTAACTTTAAGCCAGGAAGACTAGGATTCAAGTCCTGACTCTCTCTCTCTCTCTCTCTCTCTCTCTCTCTCTCTCTCTC